>NC_053390.1:19617116-19936803 GCF_905171765.1 Bufo bufo | reverse complement strand
GCGCCTCACGGCCTCTGTGCCTGGCGCGTGCGCCTCACGGCCTCTGTGCCTGGCGCGTGCGCCTCACGGCCTCTGTGCCTGGCGCGTGCGCCTCACGGCCTCTGTGCCTGGCGCGTGCGCCTCACGGCCTCTGTGCCTGGCGCGTGCGCCTCACGGCCTCTGTGCCTGGCGCGTGCGCCTCACGGCCTCTGTGCCTGGCGCGTGCGCCTCACGGCCTCTGTGCGTGGCTTGTGCGCCTCACGGCCTCTGTGCGTGGCTTGTGCGCCCCTGTGCCCGGCTTGTGCGCCTCATGGCCTCTGTGCCCAGCGTGTGCGCCTCATGTCCTCTGTGCCCGCCGTGCCGCCTCATGGCTTCTGTGCCGCCTCATGGCTTCTGTGCCCATGGTTCCGCTTGTTGCTTCTGTGTCTGTGCATGGCTCGCTGCCACTTGCCTCGGTGCATGGCTCGCTGCCACTTGCCGCCTCCGTGTATGGCCTGCTGCCACTTGCCGCCTCCGTGTATGGCCTGCTGCCACTTGCCGCCTCCGTGTATGGCCTGCTGCCACTTGCCGCCTCCGTGTGTGGCGGGCTGACACATAAAAGTAACAAGGTAGGAGGCAGGAAGTTAAATTAAAGCAAAAATGGTCCTAAGGTGAAGACCTCAGGTAAGGACCCAGTGTGACAGAAAGATTAGGGAAAGCCTAGTGGAGAAGAGTGGTAGTTCAATCTATGCACTCTACTATCATTTGGTGAGTGGAGTAGCCTACAGTGCCTATTCACGATCTACAGTTTAGATCAAAGCTGTATTTGGAGCCACATTCCTCCATGGACAATGTGGGCAATATTAATAAAATTGTATGTAATTCAAGGAGTGCAAGACATATATGTGTATGGGCCACATGAGTTATAGGGTATAGTATACTCTACACCTGGAGATAGTATGGGTCAGCCTGAAGTTAAAGGAACATTAGTGTGACCAGAGCACTGAAATTTAGTAAAGATCCTACCCAGACCTGTTATAATAGGAGGCAGCACCATCCTGGCTGGGAATTATTCTTGTATGGATTATAGCTATCCCTTCTATGGCAATAAACTCTTCTCTATGTTGTTCTATCTATTTGCACCTAAGGGTGCTGAAGTCACGAACATTAGGGGCCCGGCCTTCATTGCACCTAATACCCATAACCTCAAGGGCACCTCTGTCACTGCACGCCAACCCAGGGAGCTACAAAACAGCAATAGAGACCGTGCGTTCCTCAGTCCACATTCACACTTACTGCCATGCTCACACATATAAGCTGCGGCTATGTACGCTGCACAGGTCCTGTAACCTTTTGCCACTCCTCAGTCCCTGTGTCTCCTGGCTAGTGCCATGTAAAGATCTTGTGAAACCCTTAAGACTGACTCTGACCTTGAAGCTATGCGGGCAGGAGGGTTCTCGGTTGGCCTGGTTTTGTCGGGAGGGTTCTTTTCTCCTTTCTTCTTCCTTGAGTTTATACCAAGACCTCCTGGTATGGAATCGAAGCTTGTCCTGGACCGGTATGAGGTTAATGGTACAGTTTCGGTTACCTCATCGTTGATGTCCATGCCTGCCGTGTGCCAGTGCGGCTCATTTTCTTACATATACCTTGTAGACATTCCAGAGTTAGTTGTTTATCATATTATAACAATTAAACTCTTGCGAATGAACTGCAATAGGGGTCTACAGTAAATTTTTACTTGGTGCAGTGGTTCTATATGAGGCTACAATATTTTATCTGGTTTATAGCGAGTCGCTTTTACACAATGGTACTTACCATATAGACTAGGCTTAGTGGTAAAGGGCATCCTTTTTATGGTCGATGTCTAATAATACAATTTATTCTTCCTCTAAGTATTTAAGCCAGAGGTCGGTCTGTTGATCAAGGATGCAGATAAAGAGACATTTCAGAGTTACGACTAGGTTCACAAATTCTGTCATCAAGATTTAGTTTTCTGGCAGAATCAAAAAGTTTCTGTCTCAGGTTTATTCCTGATTCTAAGAAATTTTATTTTTATCTAATGATAAATATCTGAGATATGTTGTCCTAAGACTTGCCCCCCCCCCTTAATTATAATTTGGTACGTCTCCTGTTGTGCTGTCATGAGGGGTGACCTGTAAAATAGGAATTAGACTTACGGGTAATTCGATTTCCAAGGATTCCCTCATGACAGCACCCAGACATTCCCTCCCTTACTAACTACTATGTAAATATCGCACATAAGATTTTCTGATGATTTTAATTAATCTGTTGCATCCATCCTGGTGTAGTAATCTGGAAAACCACTGGTGGCTGGTGGTGGGAGGGACCTTTTAACCTCTCTGCTTCCTGTCCCAAGAAGGTCAAAGGGGAACATCCCTCTCCTGTTGTGCTGTCATGAGGGAATCTCTGGAAACCGAATTACCGATAAGTCTAATTCCTATTTTCAGGGAGGCGTGGTGACCTCAGTCCAGAACTGGTTGAAGCATGTAAGCTTCGTAGTATTTACATAAATCAGGAATCCCGAGGCCCCACGGTCCTTGGGTATATGAAGAAGAGAACGAGCTAATCTCACCCGCTTACCTGCCCAAATAAACTTGTGGTCCCGGTTTATAGAAGTGAAAAAAACTAAGGAGTAATTCAATAGGGAGAGTTTGTAAGAGGTACAATAATACGAGGTAGGACATTAATTTTAAAGATAGCACAACGGCCAAACCAGGTATAAAATCCCTTAGACCATCTACTGAGATCCTTGGTATTTGGCTCCAGCTGTCCAGTGAAATGAAAGGGAGAAAGCAATAGTTGAATCTAGGGCAGGGGTAGGCAACCTCCAGCACTCCAGCTGTTGTGACACTACAACTCCCAGCATGCATACTTTGTCTGCTCTTCTAAAAATTCTCATAGAAATGGCGCATGCTGGGAATTGTAGTTTTGAAATAGCTGGAGTGCCGAATGTTGCTTACCCCTGTTCTAGGGTACCTGGGAGAGATATATTAAGGGCCTCTGACTTTTGGAAATTTATTTTAATATTAGTCAAGGAGTGAAACTTAGGGAGTGATGTCTGAGGACTAGTGACAAAGAATAGGAGGTCGTCCGCATAAGCAGCAACCTTATACTTTGGGAGCCCACTAGGAGGCCTTGAATATCGGGGTTCTTCCTGATAGCCCTCAGGAAAGGTTCCAATGTCAGGACAGAAATCAGTGGGGATAAAGGACAACCCTGTCTTGTCCCATTTCGTATCAGTAAACCAGATGAGAGAACCCCATTAACCTTTGTCAAAGCTGTCAGGGAGGTATAGAGGGAATGGATCCAAGCCTGCATGGTTTCTCCTATACCAGTCGAAGAACAGAGGACAGCATAGGCCAATCCACTCGGTCAAATGCCTTTTCTGCATTTGTGGAAAGAAGGTACATGGGGACACGGTTCAATTTAGCCCAATACACTAGATGTAAAACTTTACTGGTCTTATCTCAAGCTTCACGAGATGGAACAAAACCAACCTGATCTGTATGTATAACATCAGGTAACATGAGGGCAAGACTCATGGCTAGAACTTTAGCGAAGATCTACATTTAACAGGGATATCGGGCAATAGCTTGAGCACAAGGCTGGATCCTTTCCCTCTTTATTTATATAGTGATATGTGCAAGTGTCATATCCCTAGGGAGAGGGTTTCCTGTGGCAATTGAGTTGAGAGCTTTTGTCAAAGGGATTAATAGTAAAGGCATATACTTCTTATAATGAGAAGCTGGGAGTCCGCCGAGACCAGGCACTGTGATAGGTTGCATGGACTGTAAGACAGCTGATAGATCTTCCCCCGAGATGGCCCTGTCCGAATCTGTAATTGTATCTTTTGGTCTGGTTGGAAGACCTGAGTCAGTTAGATTGTGAATAGCTAAACTAAGAGGAGGTTTAGGGGGGCACGAAGAGGATAGATCATATAATGACTGGTAGTAGTGAGCGACTTCATCTGCAATCTTATGTGGGTCATTATTTTTGTTATTAAAGAAATCTTAGGTACAAAATTACGCACTTTTTGTCCCCTCAAAGGCCTACCTAATGTCTGACTGCTCTTATTCCCGTATTCAAAAAAGTGTTGCCTGCACCTTGCCAACAGGACCCTCGTGGTATATCAAGCTTATCCTTAAGTTTTTAGGAGCTATCAAAAGAGCATTCTGAGTGGCGAGAGCATGTGAGCGCTTTATGTGAGTGTTCAAGCGAGACAATCTCACTCAGAAAATGAGAAATGTCTGCAGCACGCTCTTTCTGTAGTCTTGCTCCATCCTTCACGCACATCACCCTAACCACACATTTATGAGCTGCCCACACAGTGAGGGGCGAAGTATTCTCGACAGGGTTTTCATCAAAATAGTGACTAAGAGCCAAGTGGACATCTTGGGAAACCAATCGCCATTGCCATGATGTTGGTGAGGAGAGGGAGGACTTAATTGAGACATGGAGCATTGCATGGTCTGAAAAGGTAATTGAGTCTATATGTGAGGAGGAGAGAAGGGGAACCGCAGAGTGCCTAACGAAAAAATAGTCTATGTGAGAATTAACATCTCTAACCGTGGATTAAAAGGGTGCCATACATCTACCAACTTGTGAAAATGAAAAAGACGTTTAAGACAATGAAGACAAGAGAAGGTCAGGTGTGAGGCTCCTCTAGAGACGTCTATTAAAGAGTCGATAGCAAAATTAAAATCCCCTCCGACCAGTAGTGTTCCTTCTGCAAAATCCTCTAGTTTAGTCAAAATACTCTTGATGGCCGAAAAATGGATTAGAGTTGGGAAGATAAATGTTGGCTAAGGTGTTTTATTGTCCTGTTAATATTCCCCTAACAAACGAAAACCTACCTTTACTATCAGTGTGAGTGGCAGTCAGTTCCCAGGGGACACTTCTAGAAATAAGATGATGGCTTTGGGCTAAACCTAAGGGCAGGCAGTAAGGAGCAGAATCAGAAGACAGGCATAGTTTGGTACACGAATATACAGACAAGATCGTCTTCACTGAGTACTAACAAGTAGAAACCTCAAAGCTCAGGCGAGGAGGTGGAACCACAGCCCAGCCAAATAGAGAGACTGATCAGGAACTTAACCAGCACCTGGACAGGGACAGGAGGAAAGCATTAACTCACTCAGTGCTGAAGGAAAGTTCACAGAGCTATAATCCCAGTTCACACAGGGAAAGCAGAGCAACGTCCTCACCTGCTCGGGACAGTAAGACAGTGGCGGGCACAGACCGTCAGCCTATATATTCAATAAAACAGCTATGATAAGAGACAGGGTATTTGGAGGGGGGAGGTGAAAAATGGGCATAGATCCCTGTGTTTCCTGTATAAAGGCAATCTGTACCTTTTTTGCCAGAGGATGGAGGACCTCTTTTCCGGTATTCAGCCCATTGGCATTAATGGATGGAAAGGATATGGTAGACATGGTCACAGCCTGAAAAGAGAAGGAGAAAAAGACATGAAAGGGGGGGGGGGGGGGTAAGACCAGGAGGAAGGAGTACAAGACCATTGAAAATTTCACTAAGTGAATCCTGAGATGTCCACGAGTGAACAAGCCAGGAGTTACAGTCTACTGGGGGAGAGTTCAAGTGGTTATGAGTGCTACCCTTCCCCTGAGCCAATCACAGGTACAAAGGAGACGAAATAGAGTAAGAAAAAAAATCTAAAAAAAGAAACAAAACCTTTTCAATATTCAGTCAGTATCTACTAAAACTAGGGAGAACACAGTATCTCAGTGATCACTGACACACCATGACATTTTCAATCAGAATGGGTGACCAATGGTAAACTAACTCTAATGACAACCGACAATGCAATAGTACACTATGGTACCTGCTAAAACAGCTTCAACCACATCTCATGGCCTCCATGACAGATTTCAAGGGGGTTCCTCCCGTAGATGAAGAGGAAGGTCTCCTTTGATTCTTGTGGTGATCTGGTTGAGGGAGTGAAAGAGCCTGTGGTAGAGGAGAAGGAAAGTCCAGCCAGTCTGGCAGGGAGAGGCTAGAGAGTTCCAAGAAGTGTGCCAAATCCATAGCTTGGTTTGGGGAGTGAAGAGCGAAAAAAGTTCAATTTCTGTCGATAATAAGATGGAATGAGTGGCCCCATCGGTATGTTGCTCCATATTCAGTGACTGTAGTAGAGGTTTAAGATGAATGCCAGGGTGCATCGGGAAATAATTGGCAATAAATGAATCTGAGCACCTGTCTCCAGACCTATTGCAAAATCTCTTTTTCTCTGAGGAAGTGCACTCTACATTGAGCATCTCTTGGTGTAGGATTATCACGGCTTCTGGGGCCAATAACTCAATGAACACTAATTGAATTCCCTCTTCCGCTGCTCTGGATAGAAGGGTATTAAAGATGGTAGTCACTGCAGAGCGTAACTCATTAGTTTCAGGGATCCCACACAGTTTGATATTATTATGACAACCCCTATTTTCCTAATCATCAATTTAAAGTAGATGTTTGTTCAGGGTGCGTTGTAGAGAAAGGGTCTCCTCAGCTTTAGAGAGGTGGGTGTCTAGGGCAGTGGTGGCTTGTACACAGGAGTTCAATTGTTTGGAAAAACCTTGAAGGTCTTCCTTGATGGATGCAATGGCCTGTTCCTGTTTGGATTCGACCCATAGTATCATAGATTCTAAGTCCTTCTTTGTGGGTAAGTCACTGAGAAGAGACCAAATATATTTAAGCTTTGTATGTTTACAATGTCTACTGTGAGAAGATAAGGCAGATGAAGGAGCTTCTGAGGCATCAGAGAGAGAGAGTGAAAGATAGCCGGATGTGGGTGGAAAGTCCTGTCCAGAATCCAACATGACAGTGGGTTGGTCCTCAGGGAGATGGGGGCATATTTGCTGATCTGTGTAGGTCCTCTGTTATATTTAGGTGGGGCAGTAGGCCCCTGCAGCAGAGGGTGTCGCTGGTGCGATTACACTTGTCAGGCCTAAGACGGGCATGAAGGCCTCTTCTGTCAATGGTCATGCCCGCTATAAGATGGGAATGTGCTACATTGGGGGATTTTCTAAGGCAGGAGCGAGAGAGAGTGGGGGGGGGGGGGTAGCACGGGTCATGGCCGCAGCGTCTGATATTGGGTTAAGGTCTGAAGTTGAGGGAGCCACCGAGGTAACTCCTGTCAGTGCCATCTTGGATTCTGCAGCTGGGCACAGAGTTGCTGAAGAGGAAGCGGGCAATTCTCTGTTCTGGAGCTACAAAACTGGAGCCCCGTCTGGCCATCCTCCCTAGGGCAGGTGAGTAAGCAAAGTCTACTGTAAATAGGTAAAGTGAGGGCCCAGGGTCCGGGAGCTCTAGAAGGTGTATGTTCACAGCAGCATGCTCAGGCCATGCCCCTTTGGGAGACCAGTTTCTAAGGTAAGTCCTGTAAGTTGATCCGTGCGGCCCTCATGGATCGGAGCACATCCCACAGATGACAATCTTGGAATCTGGTGACAAGTCATCATCTTGATATCTTTGTGATGTTCCTCAGTCTTGGACAGTTTTTGCAGTGTAGCCTGACATTATCCTGCTGAAAAATGGCAACGCCATTTGGAGGCATCACTGCCATGAAGGGTGGTACTTGGTGGTACCTAACACATCCACATGATGCCAAGAGAGTGCTGCATAAGAATCAAAATATTATATAATCTTTATTCATTTACATAAATATTTAAAAACAGTAGGTGGCAATGGCAAACACCCACAAATACATAAAACACATCGTCAATAAGTAATTATACATAGTCTGCTGGATTTAGTCTTAAAGGTATCTATAAGAAAGATTACCGGCAAGTGAGGAATTACCCCGTCGCGCGTTTCGAATCTCAATCTCTTCAGCTGAAGAAGCGAGATGTGAAACGCGCGTCGGGGTTATTGATCACTTGTCGGTAATCTTTCTTATTTATTTGTTGATTGTGATTCAAGACTGTAATTGTGGTACTTCCGTTTGTCTGATCCTGCATTGCTTTGGGGTTAATGTATTTTGCACTGTGCACTTTACTATGTGGTATAATGTATAATAGATGCGGGGTCTAGTTACCTTCAAGACTAAATCCAGCAGACTATGTATATTTACTTACTGACTGTGTGTGTTTTATGTATTTGTGGGTGTTTGCCGTTGCCACCTACTGTTTTTAAATATTTATGTAAATGAATAAAGATTATATAATATTTTGATACTTATGTAGCACTGCATTGTATTATGTTCTAATATTGGAGTTGCACTGGTTGTGGTTGAATACGAAGTGCCAAATTAGATAGATGCTCTCAGTAGAACATTAACCAGAGCACCACACTGCCCTCACCAGCTTGTCTTCTTCCCATAGTGCTATCTGTCCCCTAGATAAGTGACTCCCACCTGCACTTGGCCGTCCACATGATGTAATGTGATTCTTCAGATCATGATTATTCTACCATTGCTCCTTTTCAATGCTCAGGGACCCATTGTGGGCATCTCAGCACAGGTGGTGAGGAGCAAAATATTATTTACTCTTGATAACTAAACCTAGAAGTGAAGGAGCTGAGAGAAGTGTCTGATCTATAGACAGATCTACAGGAGGCCATGTATTCAGTCACTGTGTGCTTGTGTCTCCACAGATGGATCCAGGAGGAAAAATCCACCAGAGAGATGTCCCCGTCCTCTGTATTCCCAGGACTGTCCAGAGGAGAAGGTCCCAGAGAACCCTCAGGTAGATGGAGCTGAGCCCTATACACATCTATATAGGGGGGTCCTGCAGTCATAGAGGGGTCATAGATTGTGGGGGTCTCTTATGTGGATCTGTTAGAGTTCCCACCTGTCTGCTGTATTGTACTGAATTGTTACAGATGACAAATCAGGGGGAAGATCTGACCATTATTAAAGTGGAGGATGAAGAAGAGTGGATGATGGGCGATCCCCCGTGTAAGAGTGAGGCGGAGGAGGACATTCCAGGAGATTTCACCACAGGTATGGAATAATAAATTGAGAAGGTGACTTCAGATTCTGTCCTTGGTGCCTTCAGGGCAGGAGGAGAATCTGATCACCGGCTGCTGCGCTGCTCTTTGAATGGAGATGTCCCCATCATATCATGAAGGGTTCCCCTTATCCAGCTGACATCTGCCAACCATATGATTTCCACTCTTTGTTGCCCTGTCCCCTTAAACAGAACGTGACAGTTTCATTGAACTCTGTTTATGACAGAACGCCAAATAAAATAGCAAAAAATAAATTGCTGAGGCTTTTTATGTTCTTTCAAAAAAGAATAAAAGCTAAACAATAAATTACAAGTAATTGATTCCATTGAGAAATACAACTCATGTCACAAAATACAAGTCACAGAAAAATTTACCTTTTTCTGTGGTTTTGGTAGGAGTAGTGAAGCTCCCTATGCAGACTGGGTGACAGGAGGAGATTGTTGACAAAACACAAGTCCTCGTATGGCCACAGACAAAAATATAAAAGTTTTATGTCTTGAAATGTAACAATGAAATACAAAACATTTTTAATTTAATGACAACCAGCCTAGTCATTAAGTGTTTAAAAATGCGACCCAGAGCAGAGATGGAGAATCTCATGAGCTCAAAGGATGACGTCGGGAAGAACGTCTATGGGTTGAAGACTAAGGCTACTTTCACACTAGCGTTCGGGTGTCCGCTTGTGAGCTCCGTTTGAAGGGGCTCACAAGCTGCCCCGAACACATCCGTACTGCCCTAATGCATTCTGAGTGGACGCGGATCCGCTCAGAATGCATCAGTCTGGCAGCGTTCAGCCTCTGCTCCGCTCAGCAAGCGGACACCTGAACGCTGCTTGCAGCGTTCGGGTGTCCGCCTGGCTGTGCAGAGGCAAGCGGATCCGTCCATACTTGCAATGTAAGTCAATGGGGACGGATCCGTTTGAAGATGACACTATATGGCTCAATCTTCAAACGGATTTGTCCCCCATTGACTTTCAATGTAAAGTCTGGACGGATCCGTCTGAAGCTACTTTCACACTTAGAATTTTTTCTAAGATATAATGCAGACTGATCCGTTCTGAACGGATCCCAAGTCTGCATTATATGAGTGGATCCGTCTGAGCAGACATCAGACGGACCCGCTCTGAACGGTAGTGTGAAAGTAGCCTAAGCTTGAAGAGTTAGAGGCAAGAGCTTCTCGAGATGACAGGTTGGCTCAATCAAAGGAAAATGAGAAACCTAAAGAGGAGCATCCTCTGAAAGATGCCATGAAGTCAGAGCCTGTTAGGAATGGGCCTGAAGATGGTGGTACTGCATTGCCGGCTGAGGCAGAGAAGATGGAAGAAGTTTCTTCTGAACAAGTTGATGAAGCTGAAGTCAAGAGACTCATGGCAGTGAGTAGCCAGGACCGGGTCATAAAAGATGTCCCCTCTGCCGTCAATGCCTTCCAGAAAGCCAGCGGTCTGCTGGGGAAGAAATATGAGGAGACAGACGGCCAGCATACAAATGTTGTCTACTACTGTGAGATGGCTCTCCTAGCGCCTGCCCGAAAGGAGAACAATATCCTGGGTGACCCTCTGGAAGGAATCCCAGAAGATAAATAGTCTGATGAGGACCCTGGTGTCTCCAGTACCTCCAACCTTGATGAGAAAGAGGAGGAGGGGTTAAGAATGCAAGTATATGCCGTGTCCGAGAAAGATGAGATGGTCAACAAAGGGAATGAAGACTCCAAAGGAGACTCAAAGGTTGAAGAAGCTAAGGCCGATGAGTTGGAGTGGGAGAAATTCTCAGATGTACCACAAACCAAAGATAAGGCTGAAGAAGAGTCTGCCGAAGTGGGCAGAGCTACCGAAGAAGCAGAAGACTCTGAAACTGAAGCCAAACCTGAGCTAAACCCTGTGAGGAGTAAAGAAAAAAGAGAAGTGTTATCTGTTGATAGAAGAGAGAAATAAAGCGAGTGTGAACACCAGGTGACACCAGAGCAGCTAAAGGGTGGTATAAAACTGACCAGCCGGATCTCCAACAAAAGGAGGAGGCGGGAGCTCCTCATGGAAAACACGGCTGTAAAGATTGCGGAAGTTAGAGGTCGTGGACCTAAGAAGAAATCTGGAAAAGGAGCAAGCCAGAAAGCTAAGAAAAAGTTCTCCAGCAAAGAGGAGGAGGAGGACTCTCTTAGACACTGTCTGCTAGGTAGAAAGTCAGTGTTTATGAAATACCAAGCTCTGCTAGCCTGGGGGTGGCAGAATAGAGCGAAATATGTGACACTGACCACATCTTCCAGAGGGCATGGTACGATGTGGGAAAATCCCCAGACCTCCGGTCTGAAGAAGAGGGGGGGCATATGTGAACAGTGCTGGAAGGTGTGTTGTCCCACTTCAGTTACCTCAGATGAGTGAGACAGATAAAATCCAGAGAGTGGCAGTAGTCTCAGCAAAGCATAGTTTGCTGAGACATTTCTGTATACATTTGTTGGGCTGGATTTTACTTGGACTGGTGGCTAGACTTGGTAGAGTGGGTTCCCAGTCCACACCCCTCCAGTACGGGTTTTCCTTTCTACCTGAGGTGATCGCAGGTGAGGCCTGCTGTAATCAGGCTTGCATAAAGCGCCTCAGAGTAGGTCAGTCTAAGGAGGGAGAAGTGTCTGTGATACTGGAGCAGAGGCTCTGTGTGTGGTCTCAGTCAGGAAGACTGAGGGGCTACAAGGCTATGCGAAACCTGATCTCTCCCCTGTGTGGACTGACGCTTGATGAGTGGAACCTGCTATGGCTTGGAGCCTGAGACCCTGACACTAAGCGGTACTTAGAGGTGAGTCAGGGAAACCTATGTGTTTAGGTAGAGCCCAGACGGGCAGGAGTTTATTTTGTACAACTGTTTATGTTTACGCGGACGTGCGGCAATAAAACAGTTTTTGGCCCTTAAATCCTGGTGTCTGTGAAGATGTCTGAGTGTGACCCCCCTGAAAGAGAGACGATCCCTTACATTACTTTAATTGAGAATTTCTGTGTGGATCTAAATGTGGCGTTAAAAGTTTCAGGCTGCATTCAATTGACAAGGTCGCAGACTTAAATCTTTCAGGTCTAGCAATTTGGCTTGGTTATGTCTGACTTGATTCCTTTATCTAGGAAAAATTTATACTGTGCCTGGCGTGTGCGCCTCATGGCCTCTATGCCTGGCGTGTGCGCCTCATGGCCTCTGTGCCAGGTGTGCCGCCTCATGGCCTCTGTGCCTGGCATGTGGGCCTCATGGCCTCTATGCCTGGCGTGTGCGCCTCATGGCCTCTGTGCCTGGCGTGTGCGCCTCATGGCCTCTGTGCCTGGCGTGTGCGCCTCATGGCCTCTGTGCCTGGCGCGTGCACCTCATGGCCTCTGTGCCTGGCGCGTGCGCCTCATGGCCTCTGTGCCTGGCGCGTGCGCCTCATGGCCTCTGTGCCTGGCGCGTGCGCCTCATGGCCTCTGTGCCTGGCGCGTGCGCCTCACGGCCTCTGTGCCTGGCGTGTGCGCCTCACGGCCTCTGTGCCTGGCGTGTGCGCCTCGCGGCCTCTGTGCCTGGCGTGTGCGCCTCATGGCCTCTGTGCCTGGAGTGTGCGCCTCATGGCCTCTGTGCCTGGCGTGTGCGCCTCTGTGCCCGGCTTGTGCGCCTCATGGCCTCTGTGCCCAGCGTGTGCGCCTCATGGCCTCTGTGCCCGCCGTGCCGCCTCATGGCTTCTGTGCCCATGGTTCCGCTTGTTGCTTCTGTGTCTGTGCATGGCTCGCTGCCACTTGCCGCCTCCGTGTATGGCCTGCTGCCACTTGCCGCCTCCGTGTATGGCCTGCTGCCACTTGCCGCCTCCGTGTGTGGCGGGCTGACACATAAAAGTAACAAGGTAGGAGGCAGGAAGTTAAATTAAATTAAAGCAAAAATGGTCCTAAGATGAAGACCTCAGGTAAGGACCCAGTGTGACAGAAAGATTAGGGAAAGCCTAGTGGAGAAGAGTGGTAGTTCAATCTATGCACTCTACTATCATTTGGTGAGTGGAGTAGCCTACAGTGCCTATTCACGATCTACAGTTTAGATCAAAGCTGTATTTGGAGCCACATTCCTCCATGGATAATGTGGGCAATATTCATAAAATTGTATGTAATTCAAGGAGTGCAAGACATATATGTGTATGGGCCACATGAGTTATAATAACTCAATGAACACTAAGTGAATTCCCTCTTCCGCTGCTCTGGATAGAAGGGTATTAAAGATGGTAGTCACTGCAGAGCGTAACTCATTAGTTTCAGGGATCCCACACAGTTTGATATTATTATGACAACCCCTATTTTCCTAATCATCAATTTAAAATAGATGTTTGTTCAGGGTGCGTTGTAGAGAAAGGGTCTCCTCAGCTTTAGAGAGGTGGGTGTCTAGGGCAGTGGTGGCTTGTACACAGGAGTTCAATTGTTTGGAAAAACCTTGAAGGTCTTCCTTGATGGATGCAATGGCCTGTTCCTGTTTTGGATTCGACCCATAGTATCATAGATTCTAAGTCCTTCTTTGTGGGTAAGTCACTGAGAAGAGACCAAATATATTTAAGCTTTGTATGTTTACAATGTCTACTGTGAGAAGATAAGGCAGATGAAGGAGCTTCTGAGGCATCAGAGAGAGAGAGTGAAAGATAGCCGGATGTGGGTGGAAAGTCCTGTCCAGAATCCAACATGACAGTGGGTCGGTCCTCAGGGAGATGGGGGCATATTTGCTGATCTGTGTAGGTCCTCTGTTATGTTTAGGTGGGGCAGTAGGCCCCTGCAGCAGAGGGTGTCGCTGGTGCGATTACACTTGTCAGGCCTAAGACGGGCATGAAGGCCTCTTCTGTCAATGGTCATGCCCGCTATAAGATGGGAATGTGCTACATTGGGGGATTTTCTAAGGCAGGAGCGAGAGAGAGTGGGGGGGGGGGGGGGGTAGCACGGGTCATGGCCGCAGCGTCTGATATTGGGTTAAGGTCTGAAGTTGAGGGAGCCACCGAGGTAACTCCTGTCAGTGCCATCTTGGATTCTGCAGCTGGGCACAGAGTTGCTGAAGAGGAAGCGGGCAATTCTCTGTTCTGGAGCTACAAAACTGGAGCCCCGTCTGGCCATCCTCCCTAGGGCAGGTGAGTAAGCAAAGTCTACTGTAAATAGGTAAAGTGAGGGCCCAGGGTCCGGGAGCTCTAGAAGGTGTATGTTCACAGCAGCATGCTCAGGCCATGCCCCTTTGGGAGACCAGTTTCTAAGGTAAGTCCTGTAAGTTGATCCGTGCGGCCCTCATGGATCGGAGCACATCCCACAGATGACAATCTTGGAATCTGGTGACAAGTCATCATCTTGATATCTTTGTGATGTTCCTCAGTCTTGGACAGTTTTTGCAGTGTAGCCTGACATTATCCTGCTGAAAAATGGCAACGCCATTTGGAGGCATCACTGCCATGAAGGGTGGTACTTGGTGGTACCTAACACATCCACATGATGCCAAGAGAGTGCTGCATAAGAATCAAAATATTATATAATCTTTATTCATTTACATAAATATTTAAAAACAGTAGGTGGCAATGGCAAACACCCACAAATACATAAAACACATCGTCAATAAGTAATTATACATAGTCTGCTGGATTTAGTCTTAAAGGTATCTATAAGAAAGATTACCGGCAAGTGAGGAATTACCCCGTCGCGCGTTTCGAATCTCGCTTCTTCAGCTGAAGAAGCGAGATGTGAAACGCGCGTCGGGGTTATTGATCACTTGTCGGTAATCTTTCTTATTTCTTTGTTGATTGTGATTCAAGACTGTAATTGTGGTACTTCCGTTTGTCTGATCCTGCATTGCTTTGGGGTTAATGTATTTTGCACTGTGCACTTTACTATGTGGTATAATGTATAATAGATGCGGGGTCTAGTTACCTTCAAGACTAAATCCAGCAGACTATGTATATTTACTTACTGACGGTGTCTTTTATGTATTTGTGGGTGTTTGCCGTTGCCACCTACTGTTTTTAAATATTTATGTAAATGAATAAAGATTATATAATATTTTGATACTTATGTAGCACTGCGTTGTATTATGTTCTAATATTGGAGTTGCACTGGTTGTGGTTGAATACGAAGTGCCAAATTAGATAGGAGCCCTCTTTTGTATTAGGGTTATGATGCCAAGAGACAAGATTTCCAGAAGAACATTGCCCAGAGCACCACACTGCCCTCACCAGCTTGTCCTCTTGCCATAGTGCTATCTGTCCCCTAGATAAGTGACTTCCCCATGCACTTGGCCGTCCACATGATGTAATGTGATTCTTCAGATCATGATTTTTCTACCATTGCTCCTTTTCAATGCTCAGGGACCCATTGTGGGCATCTCAGCACAGGTGGTGAGGAGCAAAATATTATTTACTCTTGATAACTAAACCTAGAAGTGAAGGAGCTGAGAGAAGTGTCTGATCTATAGACCAATCTACAGGAGGCCATGTATTCAGTCACTGTGTGCTTGTGTCTCCACAGATGGATCCAGGAGGAGAAATCCACCAGAGAGATGTCCCCATCCTCTGTATTCCCAGGACTGTCCAGAGGAGAATGTCCCGGAGAACCCTCAGGTAGATGGAGCTGAGCCCTATACACATCTATATAGGGGGGTCCTGCAGTCATAGAGGGGTCATAGATTGTGGGGGTCTCTTATGTGGATCTGTTAGATTTCCCACCTGTCTGCTGTATTGTACTGACTTGTTACAGATGACAAATCAGGGAGAAGATCTGACTGATATTAAAGTGGAGGATGAAGAAGAGAGGATGATGGGCGATCCCCCGTGTAAGAGTGAGGCGGAGGAGGACATTCCAGGAGATGTCACCACAGGTATGGAATAATAAATAGAGAAGGTGACTTTAGATTCTGTCCTTGGTGCCTTCAGGGCAGGAGGAGAATCTGATCACCGGCTGCTGCGCTGCTCTTTGAATGGAGATGTCCCCATCACATCATGAAGGGTTCCCCTTATCCAGCTGACATCTGCCAACCATATGATTTCCACTCTTTGTTGCCCTGTCCCCTTAAACAGAACGTGACAGTTTCATTGAACTCTGTTTATGACAGAACGCCAAATAAAATAGCAAAAAATAAATTGCTGAGGCTTTTTATTTTCTTTCAAAAAAGAATAAAAGCTAAACAATAAATTACAAGTAATTGATTCCATTGAGAAATACAGCTCATGTCACAAAATACAAGTCACAGAAAAATTTACCTTTTTCTGTGGTTTTGGTAGGAGTAGTGAAGCTCCCTATGCAGACTGGGTGACAGGAGGAGATTGTTGACAAAACACAAGTTCTCGTACGGCCACTGACAAAAATATAAAAGTTTTATGTCTTGAAATGTAACAATGAAATACAAAACATTTTTAATTTAATGACAACCAGCCTAGTCATTAAGTGTTTAAAAATGTAAAGCTGTTTGGTTGTTGTGTTTTTTCCTTCCTGTCGGTGCACTCCTGTCCTCAGCTCCATGATGATCAGGAAGCTCCGATGTCACATGTGATTATTGTACAGACACAGACGTATCAGTGATGGTCACCTGCACTCACAGGGCACGTCATTAGCTCCACCATCTTAATTCTTGATAGGACCCTCGTTCCCCTTAGAACAGTTGTGGCTAACCTCAGGCACTCCGATGTGGTGAAACTACAACTCCCGGCATGCTCCATTAATTTCTGTGGAGCTCTGAGAACAGCCAAGCAAGTGTGCATCTCGGGACTTGTAGTTTTACCACAGCCGGTGTGCGGGAGGTTCGCCATCACAGCCTTGGGGTACTTTCACACTCGCGTTTTGGGCGAATCCGTCATGGATCTTATAAAAACGGATCTGTTACCATAATACAACCGCATGGATCCGTCATGAACTCCATTGAAAGTCAATGGGAGACGGATCCGTTTTCTTTTGGGCCAGATTGTGTCAGAGAAAACTGATCCATCCCCATTGACTTGCATTGTGTGGCAGGACGGATCCGTTTTCTCTGGCACAATAGAAAAAGGATCCGTCTCCCATTGACTTTCAATGGAGTTCATGACTGATCCGTCTTGCCTATGTTACAGATTGGCTCAGTTTTGTCAAGCGGACAGCAAAACGCTGCAGGCAAAATTTTGGTGTCCGCCTCCAGAGCGGAATGGAGACTGATCGGAGGGCAAACTGATGCATTCTGAGCGGATCCTTTTCCATTCAGAATGCATTAGGGCAAAACTGATCCGTTTTGGACTGCTGGTGAGGGCCCATGTCATTGGAGCATGTGATCTGACGTCACCAAAGGTCCTTTAGCCCATAGTTCATCTTTTTAAAGAACTGAAGACCGGGAGAACTACGCGAACAAGAGGAGAAGGTGAGTTAATTTTTTTTATTTTTTAACCCTCAATTGATCACCTACTATGCATTCTGTATTCGGAATGCTATTATTTTCCCTTATAACCATGTTATAAGGGAAAATAATAACATCTACACAACACCGAACCCAAACCTGAACTTCTGTGAAGAAGTTCGGGTCTGGGTACCACAGTCGGTTTTTTATCACGCGCGTGCAAAACACATTGCACACGCGCGATAAAAACTGAACATCGGAACGCAATCGCAGTCAAAACTGACTGCAATTGCATTCCTACTCGCGCGGGTTTGCCGCAACACACCGGGACGCATCCGGAACTAATCCGGACACGCTCGTGTGAACCCAGCCTAATGGACCCAACAAGGTGCTGGAGAACTTTATTACAGGTTCTGATTGATGACCTCACTCTGTCTATTCCACTGCATCCTGAAGATGTCTATAAACCTGAGATCTGGTGTCTGTGCGAACATTATGCTGTACAGACCACATTGTCATGTCCATGAATTCAGCCTGAGATGTGTGCTTTACCTTGTGACAGAATATTTAGCAAAATGTAGATGTTGCCCATGATCAGATTCTCAGATGATCACAGCCTTAACCCTTTGAGGTCATGACGATTTTCCATTTTTGTTTCTCATTCTTTGCCTTCCCAGCGTCCATCTGTTCCTTAAGTGACAAGCTCCTTTCAGTGTACCTCCGCCCCCGCTGCTGATGTCTCACACAAGCTTAGTCCAGACTGCATTAAAATATAACAGCAGAAGGAATTAGAAGCTGTAATTACACACTGAACCTGCTGTTGGAGGAAGGAGGATCTCTCATCATGTACTGAGCAGTGTGAGTTTTTCAGCAGCAGGTACACTAAAAAGAGCTCTAATGATGCTAACTTAATCATTATCCAAGTCATGCCTCAAGACCTGTTTAAAAGGTCGGACACTGACTTATAGGATGGCTACCTTACATCTGGTGGCATTAGAGGCAGAGCTGGTTTATACCATATATCCAATTACAGCCTAATAGGAATGTTATAGGTTTGTCCTCTCTGTAGTTTGAAAAATAATCATAAATTCCATTTTTATTTTCACAGAGTATTCCAGTAAAATTATTAAGGGCAAACCTATATTATCACTAAATGATAAAGAAGAAGCTGAAGATGTCCTGCAGCGCTCCTTAGGAGAAAACCTCATTACACTTAATGTACACCCAGGACTTCAAAGTACACTTCCATTATATAATCTCCCTCATCATGAGGAACCTTCTCTTGACCAATTACAGATTGTTGCCAAAAATACAGGTCAGAAAGGGGATAAAAGGTTTCAGGGTAGTGAAGATTCTACAGAACAATCAAGACTTTCTACACACAAAATAATTTACTCAGAAGAGCAGCCATACTCCTGTTTAGAATGTGGGAAATGCTTTACAAGTAAATCAGATTTAGTTAAACACGAGAAAATTCACACAGAAGAGAATCCATATTCATGTTCAGAATGTGGGAAATGTTTTGCAGATAAATCCAGTCTTGTTAGACATGAAAGAATTCACACAGGAGAGAAGCCACATTCATGTTCAGAATGTGGGCAATGTTTTACATATAAATCAGTTCTTGTTAAACATAAGAGAATTCACACAGGAGAGAAACTATATTCATGTTCAGAATGTGGGAAATGTTTTACATATAAATCAGTTCTTGTTAAACATGAGAGAATTCACACAGAAGAGAAGCCATATTCATGTTTAGAATGTGGGAAATGTTTTACATATAAATCAGTTCTTGTTAAACATGAGAGAATTCACACAGGAGAGAAGCCGTATTCATGTTCAGAGTGTGGAAAATGTTTTAGACAGAAATCATCTCTTGTTATACATGAGAGAAGTCACACAGGAGAGAAGCCATATTCATGTTCAGAATGTGGGAAATGTTTTACATTTAAATCAGATCTTGTTAAACATGAGAGAATTCACACAGGAGAGAAGCCATATTCATGTTTAGAATGTGGGAAATGTTTTAGAAAGAGATCACATCTTGTTGTACATGAGACAATTCACACAGGAGAGAAACCATATGCATGTTTAGAATGTGGGAAATGTTTTAGAAAGAGATCATATCTTGTTATACATGAGAGAATTCACACAGGTGCAAAGCCATATTCATGTTCAGAATGTGAGAAATGTTTCACAGATAATTCCAGTTTTGTTAAACATAAGAGAATTCACACAGGAGAGAAGCCTTATTCATGTTCAGACTGTGAGAAATGTTTTACTACTAAAGCCAAACTTAACATTCATCAGAGAAGTCATAGAGGAGAAAACTCGTATTCATGTTGAGAATGTGGTAAATGTTTTCCACATAAAGAAAATCTTGTGATACATAAGAGATTTCACACAGGAGAGAATCTGTATTTATGTTCAAAATGTGGGAAATGTTTTGCAAAAAAATCACACCTTGTTAGACATGAGAGAATTCACACAAGAGAGAAGCCATATTCATGTTTAGAATGTGGGAAATGTTTTAAACAGAAATCGTGTCTTGTTAGACATCAGAGAATTTACAAAGGAGAGAAGCCATTTTGATGTTTTATATCTGGAAAATGCTTTGTAATAAGGAACTAAAATTCAACAAATCAGGAAGAGGTACCGTATTTTTCGCCCTATAAGATGCACTCCCCCCCCCCCCCCAAAAGTGGGGGAAAATGGCAGTGGGGCGAATGCTGCCATTTAACACTGATACATCGCTGGCCGCGATGTATCAGCAGGGTGGGAAACTCCCGAAGCAGGAAGGCCAGGCGGCAGCGTAACATCACTCACTACGTCACGCCCCTGCTCCTCCCACTTTATGAATGAAGCAGGTGCCTGCTCCGGGAGTTTCAAGTGAGTACTACAGTGGATTTCTCTCCTGCTGCAAAGAATTGCTATAGTTTAACAAAGCGCCCATGCCTACACGTTAGATATTAATACTACAGTGAGCGGGGCCCGGTGTAATAGAATACAGTGACTGCATCGGGCCCCGCTGCCATTCCAATATCAGTTGCCGGCCCCCAGTCTTTGTATTGGGGGTCATTCACTATTTACAGAGGGACACTTATGGGGGATCTGTAGATGACACATATATAGCATAAGATGCTATATATGTGCCATCCACAGATCCCCCCCATAACAGTACCATCCACAGATCCCCCATAACAGTGCCATCCACAGATCCCCCATAACAGTGCCATCCACAGATCCCCCATAACAGTGCCATCCACAGATCCCCCATAACAGTGCCATCCACAGATCCCCCATAACAGTGCCATCCACAGATCCCCCATAACAGTGCCATCCACAGATCCCCCATAACAGTGCCATCCACAGATCCCCCATAACAGTGCCATCCACAGATCCCCCATAACAGTGCCATCCACAGATCCCCCATAACAGTGCCATCCACAGATCCCCCATAACAGTGCCAGCCACAGATCCCCCATAACAGTGCCATCCACAGATCCCCCATAACAGTGCCATCCACAGATCCCCCATAACAGTGCCATCCACAGATCCCCCATAACAGTGCCATCCACAGATCCCCCATAACAGTGCCATCCACAGATCCCCCATAACAGTGCCATCCACAGATCCCCCATAACAGTGCCATCCACAGATCCCCCATAACAGTGCCATCCACAGATCCCCCATAACAGTGCCATCCACAGATCCCCCATAACAGTGCCATCCACAGATCCCCCATAACAGTGCCATCCACAGATCCCCCATAACAGTGCCATCCACAGATCCCCCATAACAGTGCCATCCACAGATCCCCCATAACAGTGCCATCCACAGATCCCCCATAACAGTGCCATCCACAGATCCCCCATAACAGTGCCATCCACAGATCCCCCATAACAGTGCCATCCACAGATCCCCCATAACAGTGCCATCCACAGATCCCCCATAACAGTGCCATCCACAGGTCCCCCATAACAGTGCCATCCACAGATCCCCCATAACAGTGCCATCCACAGATCCCCCATAACAGTGCCATCCACAGATCCCCCATAACAGTGCCATCCACAGATCCCCCATAACAGTGCCATCCACAGATCCCCCATAACAGTGCCATCCACAGATCCCCCATAACAGTGCCATCCACAGATCCCCCATAACAGTGCCATCCACAGATCCCCCATAACAGTGCCATCCACAGATCCCCCATAACAGTGCCATCCACAGATCCCCCATAACAGTGCCATCCACAGATCCCCCATAACAGTGCCATCCACAGATCCCCCATAACAGTGCCATCCACAGATCCCCCATAACAGTGCCATCCACAGATCCCCCATAACAGTGCCATCCACAGATGCCCCCATAACAGTGCCATCCACAGATGCCCCCATAACAGTGCCATCCACAGATGCCCCCATAACAGTGCCATCCACAGATGCCCCCATAACAGTGCCATCCACAGATGCCCCCATAACAGTGCCCTCCACAGATGCCCCCATAACAGTGCCATCCACAGATGCCCCCATAACAGTGCCATCCACAGATGCCCCCATAACAGTGCCATCCACAGATGCCCCCATAACAGTGCCATCCACAGATGCCCCCATAACAGTGCCATCCACAGATGCCCCCATAACAGTGCCATCCACAGATCCCCATAACATTATGTATCCACAGATCCCCATAACAGTGTCATCCACAGATTCCCCATAATAGTGTCTTCCACAGACCACCATTAAATCCAAAACCACCAAAAGCACACCTTATTTTCCTCCTCAAAAACCTAGGTACGTCTTATAGGGCGAAAAATATGGTATATTGATTTTTAGATATGGGAAATGCAATAAGAGCAAAAAAGACCCAGCTTATTCACAGACGTTTTGGGCTATATGGCAACATGTGTCACATTACTGCAAGTCGCAGAACAGTCTCAATTTGTCTGCAACTTGTTATTGTGCAGCTATTTTTGAGCTGAGATTTGGCAGTAAATAATATCTGCCAAACTGCAGAAGTTGTAGTTGACCATGACTTGCATTGTGTTCTATCATAGGAAAGTCGCATATGATTTGCGATCAAGAATCCAAGTGTTGGATTTTATGTGACTGTCATGATGACATGTAGCGTGTCATGTTGTGAACCCATTGGCAGTCTTTATATGTAGTGTCACAATGCAACATATCATCTGATGTCACCGTGTATCTCCAGCCTAAAAGCCAATAAGAATATTTATTTTTTGGGTGGAATTATCCTGTATCAGCCGAACAACTACAATATATTTCTTAGAAGAGAAGAAGAGCCTTGTTTACCTCCAGAGCAGTGAAGATGAACTGTCCCCATGAACCTTGCTTCCTATCATTGTATTCATACCTCCACCCACACTGCGGGAGAGTCCAGAGTGACATGGGGAGAAGTAACGACGCTCCATGTAATAGTTTTATAATGTATGTGGACATATTAATATTTCATCTTCATTCAAACAGTATTTATAGATAAAATAAAGTCTTCTATTTGCTCCACGACAGCGTCACCATTGTCACTGACAGACATCTTCTTCTTGGCTCATATCTCCTCGCGCTGTGACCTTCATTGCTCCTACAGACTAACCCTCCTGTGCGGAGACAGTGATATTGGGGGCATGATGACTGTTCTGTCCTCAGATACAAATCTAGCTCTTTGTGAGTGTATACCAGTGCAGACATTGCAATTGCCTGTGTTTGAATACCATCTGTCTTCTATTGTATGGTAATAGCACCTTCTACTGGTGGTTTAGTGTATTATTTCTAGCCTGAAGTTTCTAGGCATTATGGTCCTGTTCCTGTTTAGTAGCAGCATCCACCTTATGTCTGTGTGAGGAGCCACACTCTCACTTGTTTTCTGCCCGTGTTCAGTGTCTACAGCCTGTTTCAAGCATAAGTGCACTAATTATGTGTCATTATACTGTAATTCATCATATGTTTGTTGCATTAGATAGCTCATTGCCAACTTGCATTGTTACCTCATGTTCTGTATGTATAGCAGATTATCTGTATCCTGTGCACAGTTGATATATATTCTGAAGGTTACAGCTTCACAGCCTTTTTCTTATGAAGACAGGGGGTTTAGCTACATGTCAGATTACACACCGTGCAGTATAATGACTATATCACTGGTTTATCTGACCGGGTGATCTGTGATAATTAACCCCATATGTACATTCCTGCGGTTTAATGGTAAACCTATCTATATACTGGAGCTGAGTGATATATCAGTGGTGGGAATCGCTTGTGTTGTCACATCTGTTAATTAACGGTATGCAGGAAACGGACCTCCTGACGTCACACTATCACGTGACATTCCTAGGTCACGTGGATCGGCAGCCAGGGCTCTCTGCTATCAGAGTAAGAAGGTTACAGATGGCTGCTCAGCAGCGTCTATATGCCTTATAGGTAGGGTGGCCAGGTTTTAACTGGACATTCCGGTTTTTAAACTCCTGGTCCTCCGTCCGTGCAAGGCCAGGACAGACGGCCAGAAGTCCTGCTTTTTTGTGGTTATCGGCGGGTACGGCGCTTAGCTGGTCCCTTTACGTATTCCCAGATTCCCCAACCAATTGGCAGGCCTGTCCGGACCGGATCACACAGCGTGCGCTGCTGCTGTGATGTCACATGCCAGCACTGCCTACATCTCTCGCCGATCAATTCTGGTTTGTGCAGGTGGCGGAAAAGGAACAGAAGGGAACAGACTCTGAAGAGCGTGGACCGCGCAGAGTCGTGCCTGCCTTACCTTAAGTTTAGTCAAGTGAACTGTAAAGTGCCCAGAAAAATCCAGAGGCAACCACCAGCCATCAGATAAATCCATCCAGCCAGTAGGCACTAGGCAGCCCCACTGAGTCCACAGCCAGCCCAGAGCCAGCAGGCTTGTTGACTTGCTTGCCAATGCCAGTTGCCAACTTGCCACTCTCTGCGACTGCCAGCCACTTCTTTCCAAGTTGATTAGTGGCTTTTTCAATCAAGAAATGCAAAGGGTGGTCCCTTAGGGGTGGTGCGAGGGCACCCCCCGAGATAGCTACTCGTTAATTGAAACTAAATGAAAAGAAAGGGGTAGTAACGTGTTAAAAGTCCCAATGATGGGAAGGGAACCCCTACCAGACAAACAAAGCACACAACTACAGGGGACCTGGTGTGGTAGGTCGCCTGATGGTCAGATACACGTTCACGTCTCTGAGTAAAGCAGGAGGTGAACTGTATGACCTATAGACATGGACAAAAAATGAAGACCGTGGCGTGTCTGCCGTGGTCTATAACATGCAAAAAAGGCGGGATAAGGGTTGGTCTTACCAGTGGTGGACGAAAGGACCGTCAAGTCCAGTACCCAGAAGGAGGTGTTCTCACGTGTGGATACGTCCTCCAGTTGGCGGTCACTTTATACAGGAGGGCCACAGGGAAAGGTCTGTCCCTGGTAATGCCCTACTTGGCCTATCAAGCCCTAAAGTGCCTGCTAGCACGGGGTCCTATCCCCGCAAGGGGTGGCCCCGTCCGGAACCTAACCCTAGAATAGATGGCCCTGTGAGGACAGGGGAATGGCCCTGTGGGGCTAACGGACCAGGGTAAACTATTCAGGTGGAGGTAAAAACTAGTATGCAGATATGCTCTAAGTCCCTACGCGTTTTGTTGGAGAGTATATCCTACTATATATATCCTGCAGTAAGGGAATAAAGACGACTACCTATAGCGGACTCCTTAACTCGTCAGGGGACAGGGGTACAAGGTAGACTATAAGCCCCCGCTCACAACCCATCTGTGTGGTTATAGCAGATGCAGGGAGGGGGTATGTATTAAAGTGGCGCAGACTTAACAGGACTTGATAGTCCAAGGATGACCCAGATTCTGTTTAACATGAGGGTCGTATGGCTTTCATCATGAGGTGCGGCAGGATAGATGGACGTGCCGACCATCTGCCGGCATTAGACCAACCCTTATCCCGCCTTTTGGCATGTTATAGACCACGGCAGACACGTCACGGTCTTCATTTTTTGTCCATGTCTATAGGTCATACAGTTCACCTCCTGCTTTACTCAGAGACGTGAACGTGTATCTGACCATCAGGCGACCTACCACACCAGGTCCCCTGTAGTTGTGTGTTTTGTTTGTCTGGTAGGGGTTCCCTTCCCATCATTGGGACTTCTAATTATCATAATAAAAGTTAGGTTTTAACACGTTACTACCCCTTTCTTTTCATTTGGCTTTTTCAATCAGCCAGCCCACTAGGCTCAGTGCCCACCCACGATCCATCCCAGGTACTGTCTAGTTATTACTAATGTTATTACCTTATATTATACTATTTTGGCCTGCTTGGTATCTTCTGTATATTATTATATATCAGCAGCTGTATAAGTTATTTATTATACATCTTCTGGTATATAATATTAAATACCACAAGATGTATAACTTATATCAGCTGTACATATATAATTATATACAGGAGACCCAGATTATACCAGCATGGTCCATATCACTATGGTAACTATAAGAAGATGTATAACTTATACCAGCTGTACCCATATAATTATATACAGGAGATGCCCAGGTTATACCAGCATGGTCCATATCACTATGGTAACTACAAGAAGATGTATACGTTATACCAGCTGTCAGAGGTCGCGCTACATTTTTTCTGGAAGAGTAAAAATACTCCTGTAACCATTTTTGAGGAGTATTTTCAGCCGATGAGGAGTACGAAAGTTACAGTAATTCAAATAGTTAATATGAAGGCCTACATAATATTAAGGGGTTGCTATGTATGCAGGGAAACCATTACTAGTACTCTAGAACTGTCTTCCATGTATAAATAGCAAATTTAAACAATATTAAATTTAGCTGAGGTCACTGTTGTTCTGAGGGGGTCGGTACAACTGAGGTCACTGTTGCTCTGAGGGGGTCGGCACCACTGAGGTCACTGTTGCTCTGAGGGGTCTGTACCACTGATGTCACTGTTGCGCTGAGGGGTCGGCATCACTGAGGTCACTGTTGCTCTGAGGGGTCGGCATTATTGAGGTCACTGTTGCTCTGAGGGGTCGGTACCACTGAGGTCACTGTTGCTCTGAGGGGGTCGGCACCACTGAGGTCACTGTTGCTCTGAGGGGGTCAGCACCACTGAGGTCACTGTTGCTCTGAGGGGTCGGCACCACTGAGGTCACTGTTGCGCTGAGTGGTCGGCACCACTGAGGTCGCTGTTGCGGTGAGGGGGTCGGCACCACTGAGGTCACTGTTGCGCTGAGGGGGTCGGTACCACTGAGCTCACTGTTGCTCTGAGGGGTCTGTTCCACCGAGGTCACTGTTGCGGTGAGGGCGTCGGCACCACTGAGGTCACTGTTGCGCTGAGGGGGTCGGTACCACTGAGCTCACTGTTGCTCTGAGGGGTCTGTTCCACTGAGGTCACTGTTGCAGTGATTTTATGAGGTTTAAAGGGTTTGTCCTAAGATCGATATTTATCAACTGTCGTTAAACAGGTGGGTATGTCGGTGCCACCAGGGCTGTTGGTAGACTCTGAAGAGACCTGAGGCACTGGCTGAGCAGGACACAGGCACAATGGGTGGTGGTGCATGCTGGTGCCAAGGGCACAAGCGAAAGACCCGGGCACATACCTCATACCGCCACAGCCACATGTTGTGGATCTGGATGATGTCATCACGCAGTGATAACCACTGATCTAGGGTGCAGCAACCTTTGGCACTCCAGCGCTGCTGTGAAACTACAACACCCAGCATGCACACTTGCTCAGCTGTTCTTGTATCTCCCAAAGAAGTGAAAGGAGGATACTGGGAGTTGTAGTTTCAGAACAGCTGGACAGTGCCGGAGGTTGCTGATCCCTGATCTAGAGGCTGTCATTTCGTGTTACGCTTGATCTTCCTATAAAGGGGAGTTCGACTTCCATGACCCATTGCCCTATCTCATGCCACAAAATTGCCACCACCGCAGTGGTTATTGGATTATACAGTCTTACAGCGAAGCCTTCATGCGCTTGGCAGAGGGACTGTATGTCCCTGAGGGTGTAAATGGCCACATGCAGTCCTTGTAGCACCATGTGCCGCCATGCGGCGTCGCACTACAGAATAAATCGTTATAGCAGCGTCTGATGGAACATGCTGCAATGAATTATCCTTGATGGATTCATAGGAAAGCTGACAGGTGACATAGAGGTCTACGGGTGACAGGTCTGTCGTTATGGAAGTTGTATGGAGGGTTCCTGTTGGCGTGTCCAGCGCTGGGACCCTCGCTGACTTCTATAAGCAGGAGTTTGAAGCGCTCCGCCACTTATCCCTTCGTCCTATGACAGCACCAGGAGAGAGGGATCCACCTCCCAGGACAGGAAACCCACAGGTATAAATCTTCACAGACGCCCCTCCTCCTCAGTGGTTTCCTGTCCTAGGAGGGACAACCTATAGGTGTTTGTTATTTTCGGTGGGGAGTAGTTTCTCCCTTTTGGCATTGCAGGCTGGCTGGAGAAGGTGTGCGCCGGGTGACCCCGCTCCACACACCGCGGAGGGAGACGGACGGCTGGACACTGGGTACGGAAGCCCTCTCTACTCTCCCTTCAATCGTCCCTTCAAACCCTCCCCGCTCTGTACCTGAATAGGAGGCCATCCCGATGACATGTGCGGCGCGGGCAACGGCGCAGGACAGAAGATACAACCAGGAAGTGAAGATCCAGGACGCAAGAAGGGGTGGAGCTTAGGGAAGAGGCGGCAAGTTTAAAAGGGAAGGAGCGCAGAGCGTCCAGAGCAGCACACAGCTTCTGCCTGGCGTTTGTGGGCAGTCTCCCCTGTCATCTTTGCTGGGGTCTTCCAGATCCAGGGCTAGAGGGATATTTCCAGTCACCCTTGCACCTATGGAAGGAATGGGTATGGGCCTGAAGAAATGTAAGTGATCTACATTTATCTTCTTTCTCTGGAGATGGTGATTTTTTGTTTGTTTAAATTTCCAGGGTGTAACTGAGAAACCCAGAAAAGCTACCGCTAAGATACGTAAGGAATGTGGTATCTGTAAGGCTAAACTAGATGCTTCATACACTAAGCCCCTATGTAAAGGATGTATTGAGAGTACCATAGCAGAAGAGTCCCCTAGTATGGTCAAATGTATGAAGAAAATGATCAGAGAAGAGTTAAGTCTTATGTCAAGGAAAGAGCGCCAAAGATAGGTCAGAATTTTCAATTGAAAAAAATGCGCTATCTAGTTCAGAGGACAAACTTGAAAGCGGTGAAAGGTTGTCCGTTACATCCTCTTCAGATGAAGAATACAGTGGTAGGCCCTTTTTTCCTGTTCAGTAGGTAGATCAATTAATCAAGGCAGTCAGGGCAACTATGAATCTGGAGAATGCAAAAGAACTTCGCTCGATTCAGGATATCATGTTTGCATGATGAATAGAGAGTGGAAACATCCGGATAAAAGAAGCTTTAGCCCATCAGTAATCAAAAGGAAATATCAGTTTGAGGAAGGTGAGTGTTCCCTATGGGATAGGGCTCCCAAAATTGATGTGCCCATAGCTAAAGTGTCTCGAAGGTCATCCCTACCCTTTGATGATTTGGGCAATCTTAAGGATCCGATGGACAGGAAGGCTGACACCTTTTTAAAGAGAACATGGGAATCCATAGGTGCATCCTTTAAGCCTAATATAGCTTCCACCTGTACGGCTAGGGCACAAATATTGTGGATTAAACAGTTGGAGGCGCAGATCCGGGATAAGACTCCTAGAGATAAATTATTAGAATCAGTCGAGGCTATTGGAAAAGCAGACGATTCTTTGGCCTCTGCAGATGCAGTTAGGTTGTCCGCTAGGGCTTCATCCATGGCTAATTCTGCTCGTAGGGCTATTTGGCTCAAGAATTGGTCAGGGGATGTGGCCTCAAAAAATCGCTGGTATCCCTTGTGAGGGGAAATATTTGTTTGGGTCTTCCTTGGACGACATATTAGAGAAGGCAGGGGATAAAAAGAAGGGGTTCCCGTCTTCTTTTCAGTCGTCCTTTCGTAAGCAGGACCGTTTTTCCCAGAGAGGCAGAGGAAATAGGGATAGGAATAGGAGTCCAGCAAATAGAACTGACAGATGGAAATTCTCCAGGTCCAAAGGGCTCCTGTTCAAAAATCAATCCAGGGACCCCCCTAAGAAAGACAGCTCCCAATGACGCCAGGGTGGGAGGAAGATTACAATCTTTTCTCCCAGCCTGGTCCAGAATATCCAACAGCGCGTGGATCCTGCGTTCATTAGAAGAAGGATTCAAGCTAGAGTTCAAAAAGTTCCCTCCGCAACGATTCAAAATTACACAAGTAGATCATTCAGCTCAGACTGCCTTAGAAAAGGAGGTCTTAAAACTCATTAAAAAAGGCACACTCATTCAGTGTCCGGAAGAGAAAAGGGGCACAGGATATTATTCTACTCTGTTTTTAGTAAAAAAAAACAAGTGGAGAATACAGGACTATCATAAACTTGAAGTCTCTAAACGAGTACCTGTTATACCAACGCTTCAAAATGGAGACTATAAAGACGGTAATTCAGCTTCTTTACAAGGACTGTTTTATGGCAGTGTTAGACATCAAAGATGCCTACTATCACCTTCCGATTTTTCCAGGGCACCAGAAGTATCTCAGAGTGGCCTTAAGGTTCCAGGGGGAGCTGAAGCACTTTCAATTCCAAATATTACCTTTCGGAATTTCGATGGCGGCAAGGATTTTTACGAAGTTAGTCTCAGAGATGGCAGCCCATATCAGGGAAAAAGATATCCTGTTTGTCCCATACTTGGACGACTTTCTGATTGTCACACTGTCTTACCAGAGATGTTTATTTCAGGTCCAACAGGTGGTAGAAATCTTGAGAACCCTGGGCTGGATCCTGAACAGAGAAAAGTCGAGACTGATTCCAACAAAGAAACAACAGTTCCTGGGAATCTTACTGGATTCAGTGTCTCAGAGATCCTTCCTAACCTCAGAAAAAAATCTGAAAATAAGGTCAGTGGTTCACACCTTTGTAGCCGTCAGAGGAGGGAGAGAGCGCAAAGCAGGATTCAAGTACAGTACAGCGGACAAGGAGACTGAAGCAAGAACCGGCTTTATTATGGAGCAAAATGAAACTGCCGGAAAACCTGAGTAACAATACAGTACCACCGCACCAGAGGCACAATGGGTCAAAGACAGGAATGGTATTAACAGGTGAACATAAATCAACAACAATGGCAATGGAGTTTTGCATATACACAGAATGAGCTAAACAGTAAGCAGTCAGCTTGCAGGCTACTCTCACTACCAATATCCTATCTAGCCCTGCTACCCAGGGGACGCTTCTACAGCGCACTGACTAAGTCCCTGACTCTATAACCTATCACAGGAAAGCACCGATGCCACTCACAGTTCTGCAGATTCTCCTGGGTACAATAAGATGCAGTCTGGATCCAGGTCCGGTCGCTTGCTTGGCTGTCTTTCTCTCTCTGGTCACAGCAGATGCAGATCTCCACCTAGTTTCAGCTCTGGCAGGAAGGATCCGGCTTGTACTGGTCTCTACACACGGTCCCACTCCTCTGGAACACACAGTGAAGTCCTCTGTGTGCAGCTCCACAGCTGTCAGGGAAATCTCAGCTAATATAGCCTCCTGCTGCTCCAGTCTTTTTCTCTTATCTCTCAGCAGTCCATCTCTCCCTGTTATCTCAGCAAGGCCCCCAGCAACTTCTAGAACAGCCCGGGAAAAGCTTCTTAACTCTTTCTTAGCCTCTGGCCAGCACAACTCAGGTTCCTGTTTAGTCATAGTGGCCTCTGGTGGCCGGAGGGAAACATGACAGTCTGCATAGATATAAGTGCTGGAAATGCTGCTGGTTGATTCAGGGCTGCCTCTTACACCCTGATAAACAATCCGTGTGTGTCTATAAAGAAGGGGATGTCAGTACTGGGAACTCTGACTGCCTGTATACCTGCAGTTCAATGGGCTCAGATCCATTACAGAGCCCTCCAAGAAGAAATTTTGGGGAACTGGTCAGGAAAAATAGAGGACCTGGAAAGCAGCATAGTGATATCGGCCCAGACTTGTCAGACACTGAAGTGGTGGCTGTCACTAGAGATCCTGGGGTAGGGAGTCCCATGGAGGATCGAAGATGCCCTTATAGTTACCACGGACACCAGCCCAGTAGAGTGGGGGGCTCATGTGGGAGAGACCTTGCTTCAAGGATTGTGGGACTGCAGGATGTTGGACAATCAAAAAAAGCTTATGGCAGTTTTTCTGGCCCTTCAGGAGTTACTTCCTCTGATCAGGAGTCGACACGTGAGAATTTTATCCGACAATGCCTCGGTCGTAGCATATCTGAATCATCAGGGTGGTACCCGGTCCGTGTCCCTGCAGTACCTGGCGGTTCAGATTTTTTTCCCTAGTGGAGGGGGTAGCTTTATCCCTCTCGGCCCTTCATATCAGAGGTGTGGACAATTGGAAGGTCGATTTTCTAAGCCGTCGATCTCTGGATCAGAGGGACTGGTCTCTGAACCCTTTTCAGCAAGATTGTCAGGTTATGGGGGATGCCTCAAGTAGATCTTTTTGCCACCAGGGAGAACAGGAAGGTAAAAGATTCTACTCCCTGTCTCCCGGGGACCGACCAGAGGCGATAGACGCTTTGGTTCAGCCTTGGAGTCAGGGTCTATTGTATGCCTTCCCTCCACTTCAGCTGATACCGAGGGTTCTCAAGAAGGTCAGGGAAGACAAAGCCAGAATCATCATGATTGCTCCCTTCTGGCCACGTCGAGCGTGGTTCTATTGGCTGAGGGTGATGTCAGTAGCAGATCCTTGGGTCCTTCCGGAGATCCCAGATCTTCTTTTTCAAGGTCCTATTGTCCACCCCCCTGTGAAAAGGCTCCATTTGACGGCGTGGCTTTTGAACGGCGCCTTTTACTAGATAGAGGTCTTTCTGAATCGGTGGTTGCTACCATGCTGTTAAGTAGGAAGCTGGTGACTACTAATATCTATGCTAGAACTTGGATTACCTTTTTTAAGTATCTAGGAGTCTCCCTGCCAGGAATTTCAAAACTCCTCCTTGGGATCTTAATCTGGTGTTAAGGGCCTTGGTTAAACCTCCCTTTAGTCCTGTAGACTCTCTGCCAATTAAGTTCCTGACCTTGAAATGTATTTTTTTGGTAGCTATTACATCAGCCAGGAGAATTAGTGAGCTTCAGGCTCTTTCCATTAGCCCTCCATATACGATTTTCCAAGATGATTGTGTCCGTCTTAGGCCAGACCCAGTGATTCTTCCTTTCTTCTATGAGAATCCGAGGAACGAGGAAGAGGCAGATTTCCATTCTTTGGATGTTAGAGAATGTGTCCTACGGTACCTAGAGGCTACAAAAATGTTGGAGGAGGTCCTCTTCATTCTTTGTCTTATTTTCAGGCCATAATAAGGGGAAATCAGCTAGTAAAGGTCCGTTGGATCAAGCAGGCTATTTCTTTGGCATATCTTTCTATGCAGGAAGCTGTCCCGTCTGGCTGGTCGGCCCATTCTACAAGAGCGGTGGCAACTTCCTGCGCAGAAAAGGCAGAGGTTTCTATACAAGACATTTGCAGAGCAGCAACGTGGTCTTCTGCTTCTACCTTCTATAGACACTATAGATTAAACCTGTCAGAAGTGTCTAATCTTTACTTTGGACGCAAAGTCCTTCAGGCTGTGGGCCCCCCCTAATTTTTCACTCTCTGGGATATCTCCTCATGCTGTCATAGGACGAAGGGATAAATGATCATTACGTACCGGTAATGTTGTTTTCCAGAGTCCATGACAGCACCACTTTAATCCCCCCTGTTTCTTTTCCACCTTACTCTTCCATTCTGTTCTTTTTGGTGTTGGATCCTGCATCACTGGGTGTGCAGTAAAAAAAATAATATATATATATATATATATATATATATATAATAACTATAGTACTAAACTCGGATAATGACCGAAACCATGGGATGGAGCTGGTCCGGATGTACTGAAGATGTCTCTTGTCTCGTCTATAAAAACCACTGAGGAGGAGGGGCGTCTGTGAAGATTTATACCTGTGGGTTTCCTGTCCTGGGAGGTGGTTCCCTGTCTCCTGGTGCTGTCATGGACTCCAGAAAACAACATTACTGGTACGTAATGATAATTTTTCCTCACTGCTGAGCGCGGTAGTGAAGACGGTCCCCTAGACCTTCTATTGAGGCCGTCTTCAGTACCGCATTTACAGGGAGGAGAGACAGCGCTCGGCTAAGCGCTTAAGACTCATCATTAGAGAGAAAAACAAGGCGCTCAGATTCGGGACCTCCAATATATTTTGCAGCAAGCCCACTTACCCCGCCAGTAAAAATCGCGTGCCTCCTTCCTCCTCACTTCAGAGCGGTGTGCCATAAGCTCCGGCAGCCGCTCAAACTGACCAATCACAAAGCTCCTCACTGTAAGGAGCCTTGTTATTGGTTGTTTCAGGCAGCAGCAGCATCTCCTTTATATAATTATATTTATGTACATATATGGTATAAGTTATAGATGCCCAGGTTATTCCAGCATGCTCCATATCACTATGGTAACTATAAGAAGATGTATAACTTATACCAGCTGTACCCATATAATTATATACAGGAGATGCCCAGGTTATACCAGCATGGTCCATATCACTATATACAGGAAGATGTATACCTTATACCAGCTGTACATATTTACGGTACAATGTACTCCTTTTTGGGGTGTGGTGTCCTCCTGTTTGGGGTTCTCTAAGTGGCCACCCTACTGAGAGGTAGATGTGAATCCTGTGGAGGGGCTGAGAATTCCATGAGGTGGGATGCTGTGTGAGATTGTATGGAGGGGAGGGGGGGACTGCTGTGTGAGATTGTATGGAGGGGAGGGGGGGACTGCTGTGTGAGATTGTATGGAGGGGAGGGACTGCTGTGTGAGATTGTATGGAGGGGGGGACTGCTGTGTGAGATTGTATGGAGGGGGGGACTGCTGTGTGAGATTGTATGGAGGGGGGACTGCTGTGTGAGATTGTATGGAGGGGAGGGACTGCTGTGTGAGATTGTATGGAGGGGAGGGACTGCTGTGTGAGATTGTATGGAGGGGGGGACTGCTGTGTGAGATTGTATGGTGGGGGGACTGCTATGTGAGATTGTATGGAGGGGGGACTGCTATGTGAGATTGTATGGAAGGGAGGCTGCCATGTGAGATTGTATGGGAAGGGCTGCTGTGTGAGATTGTATGGTGGGGGGACTGCTATGTGAGATTGTATGGAGGGGGGGACTGCTGTGTGAGATTGTATGGGGGGGGGACTGCTATGTGAGATTGTATGGAGGGGGGGGGGCTGCTGTGTGAGAGTGTATGGAGGGGAGGGGGAGTGCTGTGTGAGATTGTATGGAGGGAGGGGGAGTGCTGTGTGAGATTGTATGGAGGGGGGACTGCTGTGTGAGATTGTATGGAGGGGAGGGACTGCTGTGTGAGATTGTATGTAGGGGAGGGACTGCTGTGTGAGATTGTATGGAGGGAGGACTGCTGTGTGAGATTGTATGGTGGGGGGACTGCTGTGTGAGATTGTATGGTGGGGGGACTGCTATGTGAGATTGTATGGAGGGGGGACTGCTATGTGAGATTGTATGGAAGGGAGGCTGCCGTGTGAGATTGTATGGGGGGACGGCTGTGTGAGATTGTATGGAGGGGGGACTGCTATGTGAGATTGTATGGAAGGGAGGCTGCCGTGTGAGATTGTATGGGAAGGGCTGCTGTGTGAGATTGTATGGGGGGACGGCTGTGTGAGATTGTATGGTGGGGGGACTGCTATGTGAGATTGTATGGAGGGGGGGACTGCTGTGTGAGATTGTATGGAGGGGGGGGGACTGCTGTGTGAGATTGTATGGAGGGGGGACTGCTATGTGAGATTGTATGGAAGGGAGGCTGCCGTGTGAGATTGTATGGGAAGAGCTGCTGTGTGAGATTGTATGGGGGGACGGCTGTGTGAGATTGTATGCTGGGGAAGGTGGCTAGGATGGCCAAACGTCCGGTTTTCTGTATCCCTGCCCTCCATCCGGCGCAGGGCCTGGACGGACACAGGAATGTCCACCCTTTCAGTAGCACTGCGCTGTCTGAGCATGAGCTGCAGCAACTGACTGAGGCTTCTCTCACCCCCAGTCAGTCACTAAAGCCGCAGACATGGCTCCCTGTGGCTGACTGAGGGGGAGAGAAGCACCCCGGCTGCCCCCAGCTCACCTTCCCCTCAAACATCTTCCCTTTCCTCCCCCAGATTTTTCTGGGTCGGCGATGGGGGCATGGCTTCATGGAGGCAGGGCGTGGTTTATAATTTGGGGGCATGGTAGGTGAGGTCCGGCTTTCTTAGGTGAAGCCATTGGCCACCCTAGGGGCATCTGTGTGGGATTGTATGCTGGGGGGGGCGGCTGTGTGGGATTGTATGCTGGGGGGCGGCTGTGTGGGATTGTATGGAGGGGGAGGGCATTCCGTTTTGTATTCTGTCATAATAGAAGTCTAAGGGCCGCATAACAGATCTGTCTGGTTTCCATTATGCAGGACAGGACTTTGTTTTTCATCCTGTATAACGGAAATCAGACGGATCAGTTATGTTGCCCATAGACTTCTATTATGATGGAACGCTTCCTAAAGGCTTCCGTTTTGCATTCCGTCATAGAATTCCGTTATATTAGGATTCCTCCACCGCCTGTACACCGGACCTGTAAAGATGGGGTTCGCTCATCCTTAGTTATCATGTCTCCCCTTCCTGATATCTTCTACTGTACAGGGAGTGCAGAATTATTAGGCAAGTTGTATTTTTGAGGATTAATTTTATTATTGAACAACAACCATGTTCTCAATGAACCCAAAAAACTCATTAATATCAAAGCTGAATATTTTTGGAAGTAGTTTTTAGTTTGTTTTTAGTTTTAGCTATTTTATGGGGATATCTGTGTGTGCAGGTGACTATTACTGTGCATAATTATTAGGCAACTTAACAAAAAACAAATATATACCCATTTCAATTATTTATTTTTACCAGTGAAACCAATATAACATCTCAACATTCACAAATATACATTTCTGACATTCAAAAACAAAAACAAATCAGTGACCAATATAGCCACCTTTCTTTGCAAGGACACTCAAAAGCCTGCCATCCATGGATTCTGTCAGTGTTTTGATCTGTTCACCATCAACATTGCGTGCAGCAGCAACCACAGCCTCCCAGACACTGTTCAGAGAGGTGTACTGTTTTCCCTCCTTGTAAATCTCACATTTGATGATGGACCACAGGTTCTCAATGGGGTTCAGATCAGGTGAACAAGGAGGCCATGTCATTAGATTTTCTTCTTTTATACCCTTTCTTGCCAGCCACGCTGTGGAGTACTTGGACGCGTGTGATGGAGCATTGTCCTGCATGAAAATCATGTTTTTCTTGAAGGATGCAGACTTCTTCCTGTACCACTGCTTGAAGAAGGTGTCTTCCAGAAACTGGCAGTAGGACTGGGAGTTGAGCTTGACTCCATCCTCAACCCGAAAAGGCCCCACAAGCTCATCTTTGATGATACCAGCCCAAACCAGTACTCCACCTCCACCTTGCTGGCGTCTGAGTCGGACTGGAGCTCTCTGCCCTTTACCAATCCAGCCACGGGCCCATCCATCTGGCCCATCAAGACTCACTCTCATTTCATCAGTCCATAAAACCTTAGAAAAATCAGTCTTGAGATATTTCTTGGCCCAGTCTTGACGTTTCAGCTTGCGTGTCTTGTTCAGTGGTGGTCGTCTTTCAGCCTTTCTTACCTTGGCCATGTCTCTGAGTATTGCACACCTTGTGCTTTTGGGCACTCCAGTGATGTTGCAGCTCTGAAATATGGCCAAACTGGTGGCAAGTGGCATCTTGGCAGCTGCACGCTTGACTTTTCTCAGTTCATGGGCAGTTATTTTGCGCCTTGGTTTTTCCACACGCTTCTTGCGACCCTGTTGACTATTTTGAATGAAACGCTTGATTGTTCGATGATCACGCTTCAGAAGCTTTGCAATTTTAAGAGTGCTGCATCCCTCTGCAAGATATCTCACTATTTTTGACCTTTCTGAGCCTGTCAAGTCCTTCTTTTGACCCATTTTGCCAAAGGAAAGGAAGTTGCCTAATAATTATGCACACCTAATATAGGGTGTTGATGTCATTAGACCACACCCCTTCTCATTACAGAGATGCACATCACCTAATATGCTTAATTGGTAGTAGGCTTTCGAGCCTATACAGCTTGGAGTAAGACAACATGCATAAAGAGCCTAATAATTGCCTAATAATTCTGCACGCAGTGTATGATTATAAGGGTGCATAACATCTACATGATTATTTCATATTCTATATATTCAATATACGTGATAAAAGCTCCAAGGTGCACTTTTTAAAAAAATTATATAATGTGATATCTAATACATATTAATCAATATAACATAATTTAGTATTTTTATTTTTTATATTTTACATATTTTTTATATTATTTTTGAATTTTTTAATAAAGTGTCATGTGCATATACAGAACCATATGTAACATACATATATAAAGTGTAAAGTGCATATGTAATCAACATATTTAAGTGTATATATACCAAATTTTTCAGTGCAATTACATAATTGCTTTTATCACGTATATTGAATATATAGAATATGAAATAATCATGTAGATGTTATGCACCCCTATTAATATGTATTTGTAGACTCATATCATGTATGCTAAACTTATAGATATATAAAATATGAGATAACCTTATGGATATGGTGACATCATGTACTGCTGCCCATGTATAGCATCGGAGCGATTAAAGTCTCCGATATAGAGTATTTAGGAACTATAGTTACTATCTCAATATATGGTGGAAATAGACGAATATGGGACATAATATACATATCCAATCCACATGTGATAAAACTCGTACCCCTCCGTACATGCTAGAAAAATACACTGAGATTTCAGAGCGCTTCATGGAATGCGGATGAGGGGACTTTCGCCGTCCCGTCAGGCGAGATCCTGGTGACGTCAGACGCATTCTGCCCTCACCTGGATCGCGCAGATGGAAGGGCGGAAGTCCCATTAGAATCCTCGATCTAGCCATCACATGACGCGCCACCTAAGAAATCGACGTCAGTGGAGTCACATGACACCAACGGACCGAGCCATTGGCTAACAGTCGCATTAAAAGACCTCACCATTCATTAGAAAATGAGCCCCTCCTGATGAAGCAACAAAGCAAAAAGTGCGTCGAGGAGCACGCCACACAGAGCCAATCCACACTTATACACCACCGAACACAGGGTAAGAAAAAGAGACTTTGACCGGCTTGCCTGTATATACATGGTAGCACCATATGATGCACCTTATAGGTTATTTAATGCCGGCCACAGTATAAAAATGTTATCCATACCCTGTCTATATCTATGCTAGATGTACTTTAGGCTTAGACAGCTGTGAGCACAGCCAGAGCCAGCTTCTATATTGCATGCTGACCTGGGCGTTTTCACACAGCTCTCTTATAGCAAGATAACTAACCATTTAGCAAATATTAACCGATTTTAAAGTGATGTTAATGTGGGCTGTCTCCTATGGCACTCTGTATGGTCTCTGCATTTATGTTTTTGTAAATGTCTTTTATGTCATTTAATAAAAAACTATTTTAATGGATATTATATAGTACCGATTCTCCTTTAGTTGATATATATTTAAGTGGTACATCCCTGTTAATAACAGGCTGTGTTGATCTAGTTGAATCTTATCTATTATAAAAGTAGAGAAATTGAAATTTGGAAATTTGTTTATTTTTTTAAAATAATTTTTGGTAAATTTTGATATTTTTTTGTAAATAAAAATGACATTTTTTTGACTCAATTTAACCAGTGTCATGAAGTACAATATGTGACGAGAAAACAATCTCAGAATGGCCTGGATAAGAAAAAGCGTTTTAAAGTTATTACCACATAAAGTGACACATGTTGGATTTGCAAAAAATGGCCTGGGCAGGAAGGTGAAAGCTGGCCTGGGGTTAAAAGGGTTAAACAGTTCTAAGGAGTAAAAATGAAATACAGATAAAAACCTGATTTCCTTCCACTCATCTGGTCCACTTTTTTGGGCAAAATTAATTGTAACTGATCCCATAGCACAAAGGGTTAAGCAGGTCCTTACAGAGTATGGAGGTTAGACAATTCACTCTGAATCTGCTAGATCCCATCATAGTTCCGGACCTGACCACCAGGGGGCTGAGAGGTCCGTACGGAGCATGGGAAACAGACAGCTGCTGTAGAGTCCGCTATTCCCCATACTTGGTAAGGACCAGGTCCGTATGGTGCATGGAGTTTAGCCAAAACAGTGTGAGCCGGCTAAACACTGGCTCTGTTCCCGACCTGTCCACTAGGGGGCGAGAGGTCCGTGCCAGGCATGGAGTTTAGACACAACCGTTAATTAACCCCTGAATAATGCCAACAGGAAGTCAGTGACCAAGTGATGCTCATATATGTGTTTCATATGTATCCTCCTCCTTTATTACCTGCAGAACATGAATGGAGGCAGATGCTGAATTCTGTAGGTACTGTATCCAGCTCACTTATACTGCCTCAGATGGATCTGGATAGATTGGAGGCTTGGGCAGAGAAGGGGCAAATGAGGTTTATAATACAAACCTTATAACAATATAATAATAGCAAAGACAGGTGCACTCTGCAGTCTTACTCAACCCTCATTGAGAGATTAGCCAACATGTCCTACTACGGTGTAGGACATGTCTGAGCCCGAGCACCGCGCCAAGGTTTCTCAAGTAGCTCGGGACCTAACACTCACCTACCTGTGCCGTATGGGCAATACCAGGGGCCAGTGTGCAAATTATAGGAGGGTTTAGTAAGACCGCAGAGTGCACCTGTCTTTGCTATTATTATAATACAAACCACTACATATAAGGTCGTCCACAATCTGTCCCCTCCTTACATCTCTCATCTGCTTTTCCAGTACATCTTCACACGTAATCCCCGATCCTCACAAGACCTTCTTCTTTCTTCTCCTCTTGTCTGTTCTTCACACAATCGTCTACCAGATTTCTCACCTGCATCCTCCATACTCTGGAACTCAATACCACAGTACATCAGACCCCCCCACCCCCCAACATCCAAACCTTTATAGGCAACCTGAAAACCACCTCTTCAGGAAAGCCTACCACCTACAATGAGCACGCTGCCCCCACACAGCCGGGTGAGCAGCTTTACCCTCACCTACTGTGTCCTTCTCCTTCCCTTGTAGATTGTAAGCTCTTGTGGTCAGGGTCCTCTCCCCTCTGTACCGGCTTCTTAATAGCTTCATGTTTATGGTATTTGTATTTTTTATATTATGTATGTGTAACCCTCTCTTGATGTGCAGCACCATGGAATTAGTGACTCTTTCTAATAAATAATAATAACAGTGATAAATGCGGAAAAAATATACGTTCTTGTGTATGAGCCCCAATACTGACATGGAAAAGGACTTAGGAAGATTACAGTAAACTTAACTGTAGAAATCAGTGTCAGGCAGCTGCTGCCAAGGTCAATTATGAGGCGCAGATCCTGGAGAGGGTCCAGAGGAGGGCAACTAAAGTAATAACTGGAATGGGGGGACTACAGGTCCCAGAAATATTATCAAAATTAGGGTTATTTACTTTAGAAAAAAGACGACTGAGGGGAGATCTAATTACTATGTATAAATATATCAGGGGACAGTACAGAGATCTCTCCCATCATCTATTTATCCCCAGGACTGTGACGAGGGGACATCCTCTGCGTCTGGAGGAAAGAAGGTTTGTACACAAACATAGAAGAGGATTCTTTACGGTAAGAGCAGTGAGACTATGGAACTCTCTGCCTGAGGAGGTGGTGATGGTGAGTACAATAAAGGAATTCAGGAGGGGCCTGGATGTATTTCTGGAGGGTAATAATATTACAGGCTATAGCTACTAGAGAGGGGTCGTTAATCCAGGGAGTTATTCTGATTGGAGTCGGGAAGGAATTTTTCCCCCTAAAATGAGGAAATTACTTTCTACCTCCTGAGGGATTTCTTCCTTCCTCTGGATCAACGTTACAGGATAACTGGATGGACGGATGACATTTTTCAGCCTCATAGACTACGGGGGCCATTTATTTACACCAGTGTTTTAGATGCCGATCTTAATAACCCTTATAGCAGATAGGAGTAAGTCCCAGAGGTGGGACCCCCAAGGCCACATATTATTGCCCCTTGTCTTCTCATTAATCGGCTTTAGCAGTGAAGGACATGGGGGGGGAGGGGACATACCTCTCTTTTTAAAGGGGCTCTGCAGTTCTTTTAAACTGATGATCTATCCTCTGGATACATCATCAGCATCTGATCGGCGGGGGTCCGACACCCGGGACCCCCCCTGCCCGATCAGCTGTTTGAGAAGGCAGCAGCGCCGCGGCCTTCTCTCGTTTTCCCTCAGGTCCAGTGACGTCACGACTAGTATCTCTGGCCTGGGCGGGGCTAAGCTCTGGTCACTTGAATGCAGTGATGTCACTGGGCCAGCGGTAAACAGCGAGAAGGCTGCGGTGTTACTGCCAGCGCCACTGCCTTCTCAAAGAGCTGATCAACGGGGGTCCCGGGTGTCGGACCCCCACCGATCAGATGCTGATCCAGAGGACAGATCATCAGTTTAAAAGAACTGCAGATCCCCTGTAACCTGCGAGTACTGATGTAACTTAGGGCTTATCCGGGTAAATATAACGATGACATCCTCAGGGTAGGGGGTCATCATTTTCAGATCTCTGGGGGTCCGAGTCCCATCACCCCCCGACAGCTGTTACAGGGAGCCGCCGCACACAGTGGAGCTCTGGTGAGGACAGACGTCGCACACAGGACATTGTCTTCATATTGCAGCTCAGCCGCATTCACTTCCATGGGGCTCAGCTGCAACTAGACCATGTAAATACGGATCACAGCCCTTTGGCTTCCATATCCATTGTACCAATGACTATCCTTGTCCGCAAAACGGACAATAGGACAGGCTCTATATTTTTTGCAGGTCTATGGGACGGACATACGGATGGGGACAGCACACGATGTGCAGAGATGAATGGGTCCTCATCCAATCAGCAAAAAAAACGGAACGGACGCGGAAACAAAATACATTCATGTGAATATCGCCTTATGTACATCGAGCTAAATCCTGGTGAGCAAAGTGACCTTTATCCTGTAGGGTCCAGCCTTTTATTATAGTATAAGACATATCCTAGAGAGCAGAGGGACCGGGCCTGGAGCGGGCGAGGATTAGACTCCGCCCCCATCCTGTCATGTCTGCCAGCACTGCCCACATTAGGGCATGTGACCAGTGACGTCACAAACCTCCTTCTAACGTCTCCATTCTAGCATCTACCCTATCTCAGCTGCTGAGCCCCGCCCCCTGCATTGATCACATGACGGTGACATCATCTCAGTTCCTTCACCACCTCTTCTCCTCTCCACTGCTGAGCCCCGCCCCCTGCACTGATCACATGACGGTGACATCACCCCAGGTCCTTCACCACCTCTTCTCCACTACTGAGCCCCGCCCCCTGCACTGATCACATGACGGTGAGTTCTCCCCAGGTCCTTCACCACCCCCTCTCTCCACTGCTGAGCCCCGCCCCCTGCACTGATCACATGACGGTGACGTCACCCCAGGTCCTTCAGCTCTGGCATGCAGCAGATACTGGGCAGGTCCTGGTCGGTAGTCAGGGCTCTTGTTCTCTCTGGTATCAGCCATTCCTCCAGCCTGCAGGTAAGATGAGCTGTGAGGAGACAGTGTGGTGGAGAGCTCAGACATGTCACCTCTGGAGATTCTCCTCCATTACACACAAGGAATCCTTCTCTGTTCCTCAGCTTAGTATGATGGGGGGAGGAGTAGTGGGGATAGTGGGGGTTGTCATCATTCGCTGGCCCCTGACTGTCCTGGTGAGGGGCCCCTGCCTCCAGGAGGAGAATGAATGCAGCGGGGCCCGGCCTGAGCTCAGCTCTCTCCAGTCTCTTCTCTAGGAGTTGTGGACACAGCTGAGCACAGCCCAGAGGTGGGACCTGCATCTATCAGACATTTATCTCCTGTGGAGACACCAGAGATCTCCATGTTGGGGCCCCTGGAATCCATGTGGTGGGGGCTCTGAGAAGCGGGGCCCCTCCAGGCTCAGGAAGTGCGGTTCTGGAGGTGACATCTGGTCTTGTTCCCTGGATGATTTCCTCTCCTCTTCTCATAAAGGCGCCTGCAGTACTAGAAGCCTCCAGCTCCTCCAGTTCTCTCCTCTTCTCCTGAATGACCACCAAGGATGGACAGGAAGGAGATCAGCAGAAGAATATTAGACCTCACCTTGGAGATCATCTCCCTGCTGAGCGGAGAGGTAAACTTTTCTAGATTTCTCTCCTCTTTATTGTATTCTGTAACAAGTCAGACATCGGGAAGGAGAATCCATCATAGGAAGGGATAGGAAGAGTCCAGGGTCCTGGAGAACGGCCTCCAGACCTTCCAAGTGACGGAGAACCTGAAGATCAGCCCCCGATATGGTGAGTGATGTGTCATGTGACCAGTGACCAATAGTCATGTTGTAGGAGCCATGAGAAGGTAAGTAGACACGTTGTACCCAGGAGGAGAGGGACGGAGGAGAGCACATGGCCCCTGAAGGGTTTATTCCCTAAGTGTCTCTCTCCATCCACAGGAGTACACAATAGTGAAGAAGACATCGGGGGACTGTGTGACTCCCATCATCCATCTCCAGGAGTCAGGAGAGCGGAGCAGGACCCCTCCCCCCATCACAGAGCCTCCCCCTCATCCCCTGATACATGAGCAGAAGATCCTAGAACTCACCCACAAGATGATGGAGCTGCTGACTGGAGAGGTGACACTGCTGGGAATGCTGGGAAATTCTCCAGTAACAGCACTGGAGGGGTCTGGGTGATGACGGTGTCATTGTGTTGTCAGGTTCCTATAAGGTGTCAGGACGTCACTGTCTATTTCTCCATGGAGGAGTGGGAGTATATAGAAGGACACAAGGACCTGTACAAGGAGGTCATGATGGAGGAGCACCAGCCTCTTATATCACAAGGTAAGAGCCGTCATGTGCAGTGTATACACGTGTGTGCAGTGACATGTAATGGAGGAGCTCCAGCCTCTTATATCACAAGGTAAGAGCCGTCATGTGCAGTGTATACATGTGTGTGCAGTGTATACACTTAATAACAAGTGATCAAAAAGCGTTATTTACCCCAAAATGGTACCAATGAAAACTACAAGTCGTCCCACAAATATCCAGCCCTCTCACAACTGCATAGAAAGAAAAAAAGATGATAATTACTCTCACCAGTAATTGGATTTTCCGTATAGTCTCCACAACGGCACTATGCAGGAGGTTACTCTGCCTCCCAGGGACAGGAAACAACGTGGAGAACAAAGATGTAAAAGCCTCCTCCCCTTTACCTTCTCCAGTAAATATCCAAGAACTCCGGATGATGCTGAAAAGAATTTTAATTTGGGAGAAAACAATACACTTGAATGAAATTTAAATCAGAAGATACAGGCAAGATGATTAGGGTGGGAAATCCCAGTGCCGTTGTGGAGGCTAGACGGAAAGTCCAATTACCGGTAAGAGTAATTATCATCTTTTCCGTACGCCTCCCCAACGGCACTAAGCAGGAGGATTAACAAAGCAGCAAGACTAGGGAGGGACTGCTGCAGACAAGACTTTTTGTCCGAAGGACAAGTCCCTGTTAGCCAAAACATCGAGTCTATAATGATCAATGGAAGTTAATTGACTGGACCAGGTTGTCGCCTGGCAGATCTGGGACAATGATCCTGAGGAACTTTCTGCCCATGAAGTAGACATAGGTGGAGAGAGTCCTTTTCCTTTTTAGGCTATAGAAATTGTCATTTTTATCCAGCAAGAGATGGTAGTTTTTGAGGCCCCCTGACCCCTATTCTGTCCTGCGTATTGGACTAGAAGACGATTAGTATTGGACTAGAAGACGATTAGTGGCCTCTAGATAAGCCAGGACACATCTTCGGACATCCAAGTGGTGAAACTTCTTCTCGGCAGCCGATTTAGCCTGAGAGAAAAAGGTGGGAAATTATATTTCTTGCTGGCCGTGAAATCTTCAGAATACCTTTGGTAAGAAAGAGGGCTCATGTTTCAGCACTATTCTATCATCCAGAATATTAAGATAAGTAGGTCCACAGGACAATGCTTGTATTTCTCCTTTTCTTCTAGCCGAGGTGATGGCTATTAGGAAGGCAGTTTTTATGGATAACAGCCGGAGAGTGATTTCATCAAGTGGTTCAAAGGGAGGATCCATAAGGGCTGAGAGGACTAAGTTGAGATCCCAAGGAGGGACCGTAGACCTGATAGTAGGATGGAATCTACAAGCCCCTTTAAAAAAACTTTTGATTAAATAAAACTCAGCTAACCTGACTTCCATGAAGGCACTGAGCGCTACTATCTGGACTTTAAGGATACTCACTCTTAACCCCTTATCAATACCTTTTTGCAAAAAGTCTAAAATTACCTTGACGTCAGGTGGTAAGGTGGGATTCCAAGAGTCCCCGACAAACTGGAGGAACGTCTTCCATGTTCTAAGATAGATCTTAGACGTGACTGGTTTTCTGCTGGATAAAAGGGTGTTTATGACCGCATCAGATAACCCTTTTGATTTTAGGATAGACCGTTCAAATTCCAGGCAGTAAGATTCAAATGGTTCATCATTGAGTGCCGGGCCGGAACCTGTAAAAGAAGGTCCGGGATCTGAGGAAGGACCCAGAAATCCCCTTTGGAAAGACTTAGAAACAGGGGAAACCACGATCTCCTTGGCCAATATGGGACTATTAGAATCACATGACAGCCTTCTTCGGCTACCTTTATCAGGTTGAGATCAGTTGGATCGGAGGGAAATCGTATTCTCCACAGGGTTTTCGTCAAACTAGTGGCTAAGAGCCAAGTGGACATCTTGGGAAACCACTAGGTCCTGTAGAAGAGACTCATTCAATCGCCATTGCCATGACTTTGGTGAGGAGAGGGAAGAATTAATTGAGACATGGAGCATTGCTTGGTCTGAAAAGGTAATTGAGTCTATATGTGAGGAGTAGAGAAGGGGAATAGTCTATGCGAGAATAAACATCTCTAACCGGGGAATAAAAGGTATAATCTTGACTATCAGGATGAACGGAGCGCCATACATCCACCAACTGGTCAGAGAGAAAGACGTTTAAGACGATGAAGGTAAGAGAAGGCCAGGTGTGAGGCTCCTCTAGAGACCTCTATTAAAGATTCAATGGCAAAATTAAAATCCCCTCCGACCAGTAGTGTTACTTCTGCAAAATCCTCTAGTTTAGTTAAAATATTATCGAGGGGCGGAAATTCATTGGAGTTGGGGAGGTAAATGTTGGCTAAGGTGTATAATTGTCCCCTTAATATTCCCTTTATGAACAAAAATCTACCATTACTATCGGTATGAGTGACGGTCAGTTCCCAGGAGACACTTCTAGAAATAAGAATATTAACCCCACAAGATTTTGATTTGAAAAAACAGCTATAATGAGAAACGGGGGATCCGGGGGGGGGGGGGTGAAAAACAGGCATAGATCCCTGGCAGAAATGTGTTTCCTGCATAACGGCAATCCGTACCTTTTCTTCTCCAAAGAAGCTGGAGGATGGAGGACCTCTTTTCCGACAGAATTCAGCCAATTGGTGTTAATGGATGCAAACGATATGGTAGACATGGTCACAGCCTGGAAACAGAAGGAAAAGGGAGAAGAAAAAAAGAGGTGGGGGAGTGTTAGACGAGGAGGAAGGAAGCTAATCAAGCTATGTACCCAACCCGGCTAATCCAGAGCAGGTAAAAAGAAGAACGAAAATTCCACTAAGTGAATCCTGAGATGTCCATGAGTGAACAAGCCAGGACACACAGTCTACCGGGGGAGAGGACAAGCTGTTTATGAGTCACAGGTACAAAGGAGAAGAAATAATGAGTAAGAAAAAAATTAAATAAAGAAACAAAACATTTTGAGTATCTGGTCAGGATCTAAGGAAACTAGGCAGAACACGGTAACTCAGTGATCACCGACACACCACTACTAAGTGTTCAGTCAGAATGGGTGACGACCAATGGTAAACTAACTCTATCATCAACTGTAGGCCGGCAAGGCAAAGGTACACTGTGGCACCTGCTAAAACTAGCCCTACATATGACTAGGCCCTGGGAGTCCATGGGAGCTTCAACCAGGTCCCATTCGAAGGGGATTTCTCCCATAGATGAAGGTACAGAAGAGGAAGGTCTCTGTTGAAGCTTGCAGCGATCCCATTGAGGAAGTGGAGGAGCCTGGGATAGAGAAGATGGAAAGTCCAGCCAGTTTGGCAGGGAGAGGCTAGAGAATTGCATGATTTTCCTATTTTATGACGTAAAGTCATGATTTTATCAGGGCTGTGGAGTCGGAGTCGAGGAGTCGGAGTCGGGGGAAATTTTGGGTACCTGGAGTCGGAGTCGGCAAACAATGCACCGACTCCGACTCCTACTAAATTTAGATTGGAATAAAAATAAAAAAAGCAAGTTTAAATGTCCCAATTCACAAAAAGTTATAATTAATGACTTCTCTACTGTAAGAATAAAGACCAATGCATGCAGTGCCTCACGTAACCGCAAAACGAACACGTTAAGTGACCGTGAAGAAGCATGCTTTTCATGTGCTTCACTATATGGCACGCAACGCACAATTAGGAGCTGCAATACTTATACTTTCCATAGTGTTGTGTTCTGCTTTTACAGGGAACGCAGCGTCCATGTGTAACCTAGCCTCTCACTGATAAGGGATTAAATAAATATGTTTTTTGCAGGACTAGAGAGTGAGACACTTGTATAAGTGAAGGGAATGGAGGGCCAATAGTTCAAGACTGAAGCTGTAAACCATTGGAAAAACTGCTGTCATTTAGCTAAGGCTATAAAAACTTGTAAACTCAGATTGTTAGCTTAAACTTTAAACATGACTATGGGATTCTACTAGGGAAATCATGTTTACAATAAATGGTAGGTTGCGTTTCTTTCCCTCAAGGAATGTATAAAATACATTTGCATATTAATACAGAGGAGTCGGAGTCGGGGAGTCGGAAGTACATAAAACTGAGGAGTCGGATTCGGAACATTTATCTACCGACTCCTCAGCCCTGGATTTTATTAAAGACACGGAGGCGAGTATTGCTATCTCTTTCTTTACTAAAATCATATAGCAGCAAAGAACAAACATATCCATCAAAATGGAAACCATGGCAACCAACTCCTCCCCACTGTGCCAGTATAACAGTCCTGGTCTCTGTCAACTCCTCCTCTTTTCTTTGGTAATGATAGTCCACTGGAAAACTGAGGGACGACCAAATACTCCATACAACCGAAACCAAACACGACTCTTCAACCGAAGAATGCAACTGGAAACTCAAACGCCATTAGTAGTAGGAAGACAGTAAATTCATCCTATGAAAAGAAAACAAGACAAAAGGTAGAAAACGCCCAAATAATGCAGTAAAACAATCTTCAGTAATGCATTGCAGTGTACATATAGTAACATAACAAGTGAATGCCAACATAATATAAATTCACAATAATCACGTCCCAAATCTAGGGGGGGAAATATTGGGTGGGGCAATACTCGCCTCCGTGTCTTTAATAAAATCATGACTTTACGTCATAAAATAGGAAAATCATGCAATTTTATTACATGACACGGAGGCTCCTATTGCGAGTTTAAAGCTGACTTACCACAGAGGAAAAAACATGAACCGTAGGCCGGAAATAGAATTCACGAAATGTAGATACTCGTGATCAATCCGCCATTCTCATAATGTCCTCCAAACGGGCACCTGCCACAGCCATGGAGGTTGCCGAGGCTCCTCTAGTGGAATGGGCGGTGAAAACCGCGGTATCCACACCTGCCAAGGACATAATCCACTTCACCCAGCGGGCCAGAGTGATCGTTGAGACCGGATGGAAAGGGCGCCGATACGACAGAAAAAGCTGGGAACAAGCAGGAGAGCGATGAGGGAGAGTACGTACCTCATACTCCGGGAGGCAAGCCACCGGGCAGAGGGCAGGAGAATCCGGAAAACACGGATAAGAAACGGACCGGATATTAGTCTTTGTGCGTCGTGTGATGTTAAACACGACCCCAACCGGAGTGAAGGAACGAGCGTCATAATCCAAAGCGCGGACATCAGACACCCTCTTGCAGGAGATTAAGCAAAATAAAGAAACCAATTTAGCTGAAAGCTGGCGAAGAGAAAGGTCGGTATTTGAAGGCCATGAGGAAAAAAGGGATAATACAGAGGAGACATCCCACGTAGAGGAAAAACGAGGTCTGGGAGAGACGGGAACCTCTGAGAAGATGGCAAACTAGAGGATGCTGACCTGCCGGGCACCCCCCAAACCCGTGGTGAAAAGCAGAAATGGCAGAACGGTACAAGTTGATGGTACGGTAAGCCTTACCTTTCTCAAAAAGTGAAGTAAGAAACTGGAGCACATCAGTCACAGGAGCTGATACGGGATCCAGGTGCCCAGCCAGGCACCAATCAGCCCAAAATCTCCAGGCTGACCGATAAGACCGTCTGGTTCCAGGAGCCCAAGCCTCGTCCAATAGGCGTCTAGCTGAGTCCGAAATTCCAGCGACGTCCCAGGGTTCCCTGAAATTCTGCACGCCAGAAGATGGAGAGAGCCTTCGAGGACGAGAGGGTGCCCCTGACCTGATGGATCTAACAAGAGGTCCGGGAAAACCGGAAGAAGTAGAGGGCATTGGATTAGACACTCCAGAAGTTGAGGGAACCACGACTGGGTGGTCGAAAACGGGACTATAAGGACGAGTTCCGCGCCCTGATGGCGGGTTAGAGTTAAGACACGAGGAATCAGTGCAAATGGAGGGAAGGCGTAAGAAATGTGGCTGGACCAATCCTGTAGAAATGCATCTACCGCCTCTGCCTCTGGATCCGGATGCCAGCTGTAAAACCGCGGAAGTTGGGTGTTCAGACGAGACGCGAAGAGGTCTAAACAGAAAGGACCCCAACGAGAGGATATGGACGAGAAGACCGCGCTGTCTAATCTTCAATCGCTGGAATCCGACAGAAAACGCGAGCTCCAGTCTGCATGGGTATTGTGGAGGCCCGGAATATATTCCGCCGACACCGTGATCTCTCTGGCAAGGCAGAACGTCCAGAAATCCCGCGCCAGGTGGGATAAGGTCATAGAATGCGTGCCTCCCATGGCATTGACATACCTGACCGCAGAGATGTTGTCCATCCGCAGTCTGATGCAAACTTTGGCCAGGTCGTTCGCAAAACTGCGAACTGCAAAAGACCCCACCAGCAACTCCAAGGCGTTGATGTGGAGACCAGACTCCTCCACTGACCAGCGACCTCCGGTAGTCACTCCGTTGCAGTAAGCTCCCCAGCCTAGAAGGCTGGCATCCGACTCTATTGTGATATCCGGAGGAGGGCGAAAAATCGCCTTCCCGTTCCACACCTCCAGGTTGTGGATCCACCACGTCAACTCGTCTCTGGTGTCTTCGTCCAAGGTGATCAAATACGCGTAGGATGCTCCCGACTGGAGGTGGGCAATCTTGAGCCGCTGCATGCCCCGGTAATGTAGAGGAGCTGGGAACACTGCCTGGATGGACGAAGAGAGGAGGCCTATGATCCGGGCCAGGTGACGTACGGAGACTTGTGGAAGAGAGAGGGTGTGAAGGAGCTCTTTGCGGATGGCTCGTACCTTGGAGGGTGGGAGACTGAGAGTCTCCGTGGATGAATTGATTGTGAAGCCCAAGAATTCTATGGACTGGGCCGGAGTAAGAGACGACTTCTCCAAATTGAGAAGAAACCCCAAACTCGACAAAAGGTCCATGGAACACCGCAGATGAGAAAGTAGGACGGAAGGGGACTGGGCCATGATGAGAATATCATCCAGATAAATAATCAGGCGAATCCCTCGACTGCGGAGACAGGAAATGACTGGCCGCAGAAGCTTGGTGAAGCACCAAGGGGCCGAAGAAAGTCCGAAAGGCAGACAAGTGAACCTCCACACCTCCGGACCCCAGAGGAAACGAAGTAGATCCCTGGATGACTCGGCCACCGGTACTGTCAGATAATTGAATAAATATGTACTCTGCACACCTTGGGTCCAGTGTGGGTGCCTGTGAGAGTGGTTTAGACAATATAGGTTAAATATCCACGGCACTCCAAAAAGTTTTTTGCCGTGGATATTTAACCGGTACTGTCAGATAGGCATCTTTCAGGTCCAATTTGACCATCCAGTCCCCCTGGAGCAGCAAATCCCTGAGGAGGTGTATGCCCTCCATCTTGAAGTGCCGGTATTGCACGAAGGCGTTTAGAGCCCGGAGGTTGATCACGGGTCGCATCTGGCCTCCTTTTTTGGCCACTAGGAACATACTGCTGATAATACCTTCCGTGGAAGCGGGAGCCCGCTCTATGGCACCCTTCTGGCATAGCGCTGTCAACTCCTGGTGTAACAGCCGACGCGCTGAGGCCGGGAGAACTGTAGGATGAGGCGGAGGAATCTGGACCTGAGAGCAAATCAGATTTATGTGGAACCCCCGAACAGTAGAAAGAACCCATGGGTCGGCAGTGATGGTTGACCAAACATGGGAAAAAAGACGGAGCCTGCCCCCTACCCAAGGAATCAAAGAAGATGCTGGAAGTCGACTTACCAAAAGGCCGACGGGAAGATGAACCTCTGGCTCCACGGGAACGCCATGAAGATCCTCGGGTGGGGAAGAAGGCGGGCGGCTGCCGGAACTCCTGGGTGGAGGAACGATATGGGAAGGAGCCTCGACCCGAACCACGGGTCTGATGGTATGAACGGCCGGACAGGCGGCCCCTAGAGCTGCCGGCCCTGTTAGAGACCCGTCCCTGGAAGACGCGTTTCATCGGCGTCTGAGCCTTGTCAAGGGCAGTGAAGGCTCCTACAAATCGTGACAGATCCTTTATGAAGGAATCCCCGAATAGTAATCCCTGGGCCTCTTTACCTGCCTCCGTCAGGGCTAAATTAGAGAGCTTGGGCTCAATCTTGAAAAGAATTGCTTTCCGCCTCTCTCTAGAGAGCGAAGTATTAACATTGCCAGTGAGGCACACGGCACGCTGAACCCATCCCCGGAGCTCCTCCGGATCTACCAGCGTATTCTGGGTTCTGGCTGTCTCAGCCAATTCGAAATTTTTTGTCAGTGGACCCAATAGGTCCAAAAGCTTGTCCTGACAGGACTTCAAGGCCGACTCAAGGCCCTTCTTTGGGTTCCAGCCCGATTTAGAAAGAAATTTACACATTTTCGGGTCAACTATAGGCGTTTCGCAGACCTTGGGGATAATAGGTCTGGGGCACTCAGCCTTCAACTTATTGCGCGCCTCCTTAGAAAGGGGTTGACGCACTCGGGCTTCCAGATATTTTGCCACATGTGAGGACGGGAGCCACTCTGCAGACCTGGGGTGATGTAATGCATCAGGGTCAAATAGGGGTTCACCCGCAGGGTCCAAAATCGCGGAGGATTCCAAAGGAACCTCAATGGAAGCGGACCGTGGCGCGACAGATCTTGAGGATGGACCCGGAGGGTCAGAATCCAAAAGATCGTCCTCCTCCAAGTCCTCAAACTCAACAGAGCGATACTGAGCCTCCTCATCTGAGTCGAGTTCAGAACCCGAAACACTATCAGGCTGCGCTCTGGCGCATTTCCATTGCCTCGCCTTTTCTGCCTGGCGGGCATAGGCTCTCTTGCGCGAACGGGGCGCGCCATCCTGGGTGGCTACATTTCCACCAGTCATAATGGTTCTGGAGGCAGATAATAAGTTATCAGAGGGTTGGGACCCCGTATGTTTGGAGGAGGAAGGGCCAGCCATAAGGGCCTCAGAAATAGAGCTAGATATGGCTGAGGACATAGAGCCCGTAGCAGCCTGGATTGCTGCAGCCACAGAGCGCTGGATCGCTGAAGTCTGTGCATCCACAGACATGGCACCTGAATCTTGTGCATTAGCAGACATTTCCATAATCTCAGGGGCAGACTGATCCCCACGCATGTTGTCCTTGGACATGGTGACAATATAAGCAATACTAAACTGCGCCTAATGTACCCAGCAAGAGTTAACTAACTATAATCGAAACCCCCAGCAATAATAACAGGCAATGCGGGACAATACCGCACGAGCAGGACGCAGGAAGACTCCGGCAGCTCTCTGAGGGGAAACGGCCGAAATCTCACAAAGTACCGCGAGATCTCGCCATGCGCAGAGAGGAGACAGCGGAGAAAAGCGCGAAAACGCCGGATGCCTGACTGGGGAAATGGCGGCCGAAATCCCGCGAGATCTCGGCCGCCAAGGAGAGGAGACAAACAGAGCAGACCAGAGGGGATGTGAGTGGCAAAAACCACAGCGGAAGCGGCGAAATGGCCGAACAAGGGGAGATAAGGTAAAATAAACGATGCTTGAGTAAAAGAGGATACCTATGGGAAAAAATACCTCAGGAGAAAAAACGAATAAGCCCCAAAAATAAAAGGGGGGTGGGAGAGAAAAAACCCCACACACCGTAGGCAACCTACAAGAACCCACTAGCGATATAATGACAATCAATATAATAATACAATTGTACAATAAGTAAAGCTCTGCCCACAGAAATAAGAGAGAAAATGTACTTATCTGTGAGAAGAGCAGCAAAGAAAGAGGAGTTGACAGAGACCAGGACTGTTATACTGGCACAGTGGGGAGGAGTTGGTTGCCATGGTTTCCATTTTGATGGATATGTTTGTTCTTTGCTGCTATATAATTTTAGTAAAGAAAGAGATAGCAATAGGAGCCTCCGTGTCATGTAATAAAATTGCAAGAAGTGCGCCAAATCCTAAGCTTGTTCTGGGGAATGAAAGACAAAAGAGGTTCCATTTTTGCGGATAATGAGATGGAATGGGTGGCCCCATCGGTATGTTCCTCCAGCTTTGGTGACTGTAGTAGAGGTTTAATAAGATGTCTCATTGACAGGGTGCATCTGGCAATAAATAAATCTTGCACCTGCAAATGAGGTTGGCCCCCGTCTCCAGGCCTGTTGCAAAATCTCCTTTTTCTCTGGGGATGTGCACTCTACAAAGAACATCTCTGGATGTAGAATTATCAGGGCATTTTGGGTCCATGACACAATGAACTCTAAGTAAATTCCCACTGCCGCTGGTCTGGATAGAACAGTATTAAAAATTGTAGTCACTGCAGAACGCAGCTCATTAGTAGAAGGGATTACACACAATCTGATATTATTACAACGACGTCTCTTTTCCTAATCATCAATTTGAAGTAGATCTTTGTTCAGGGTTCATTCTAGAGAAGGGTCTACTCAACATTAGAGAGGCGGGTGTCTAGGGTAGTTGTGGCTTGTGCCTGGGGATTCAATTGGGTGAAAAAGCCTTGAAGGTCTCCCTTGACGGATGCAATGACCTGTTCCTGTCTTCTTCCCATAGTGCTGTCTGTCCCCCAGGTAAGTGGCACGCACATGCACTTGGCCACCCACATGATGTAATGTGATTCTTCAGATACTGATTATTCTACCATTGCTCCTTTTCAGATGCTTAGGGCATCTCAGCACAGGTGGTGAGGAACAGAATATTGTTATTTTCCACGATAACTAAACCTAGAAGTGAAGGAGCTGAAAGAAGTGTCTGATCTATAGACAGATCTACAGGAGGCCATGTATTCAGTCACTGTATTCTTGTGTCTCCACAGATGGATCCAGGAGGAGAAATCCCCCCGAGAGATGTCCCCGTCCTTTGTATTCCCAGGACTGTCCAGAGGAGAAGGTCCCAGAGAACCCTCAGGTAGATGGAGCTGAGCCCTATACACATCTATATAGGAGGGTCTTGCAGTCATAGTTAGCTCATAGATTGTGGATCTGTTAGATTTCCCACCTGTCTGCTGTATTGTGCTGAATTGTTACAGATGATAAATCAGGGGGAAGATCTGACTGATATTAAAGTGGAGGATGAAGAAGAGAGGATGATGGGCGATCCCCCGTGTAAGAGTGAGGTGGAAGAGGACATTCCAGGAGATGTCACCACAGGTATGGAATCATGAATGGTGAAAGTGACTTCAGATTCTTTCCTTGGTGCTTTCAGGGCAGGAGGAGAATCTGATCACCGGCTGCTGCGCTGCTCTTTAATTGGACCATTACATTATGAAGGGTTTCCCTTATCCAGCTGACATCTGCCGACCACATGACTTCCGCTCTTTGTTGCCCCATCCCCTTAGACAGAATGTGACAGTTACTTCTTTAACCCCTTAATGACCACTTATACGGCTTATTACGGTGTTCACTAAGGGGCCTTAGACTGGGCCGCCGCTTTTTCACAGGGAAGCGGGGACCCAGCTCTTACATGAGAGCCGGGGTCCTGATCTAACAGCCCGGACCGACAGGAGTGCCGATCCGGACAGTTTAACGCTTTACATGCCATGGGCAATGGCGCCCGCTGCATGTAAAGCACTGACAGAGGGAGCGAACTTCCTCTGTCTCCCATGGGGACCCTGCAAATGCGATTGTGGGGTGCCGATGTGTGTAAAGGCAGGCTGGGGTCTTATGAAGGCCCCAAGCCTGCCTTGAGTAGTTTCCAGCAGGCTGTGCCTCTCTGGGGCAACCTGCTGGTCAGTGTCAGTATAGCAGACATTAAAATGCTGTGAAATATAGGGATAATGCATTGCATTTTAAAATCAATCTGAAAATTGTCTGTTATAGTCCCCTTGTGGGACTATTAAGTGAAAAAAAAAAAATGTATTAAATAAAAAAAATTACAGTAACAAAATATGCTTTTTTCCATTGAAAATACGCTTTTTAATTTTAAAAAAAATTGCAAAAGAAAATCTCCCCTATATGTTTGGTACTGCCGCGTCCGTGACGACCCGGACTATATAAATATCCTGTAAATTATCAACTACGGTGAACGCCGTAAAAAAATATATGATAGAATTGCAAATTTATTCTCAGTCGCCACCGAAAAAACGTAATAACAAGTGATCAAAAAGCGTAATTTAGGGTACTTTTCACACTTGCGTTAAAATTTTCTGGTATTGAGTTCCGTCCTAGGAATAGCAAATTTTCAAGTTTCAATTTCTCTACTTCTATAATACATAGTAATACCTCCAAAAATAGTTATTACTTTACATTCCCCATATGTCTACTTCATGTTTGGATCATTTTGGGAATGATATTTTATTTTTTGGGGATGTTACAAGGCTTAGAAGTCTAGAAGCAAATCTTGAAATTTTTCAGAAATTTTCAAAAACCTAATTTTTAGGGACCAGTTCAGGTCTGAAGTCACTTTGCGAGGCTTACATAATAGAAACCACCCAAAAATGACCCCAATCTTTAAACTACACTCCTCAAGGTATTCAAAGCTGATTTTACTAACTTTGTTAACCCTTCAGGTGTTCCACAAGAATTAATGGAAAATAGAGATACAATTTCAAAATTTCACTTTTTTGGCAGATTTTCCATTTTAATAATTTTTTTCCAGTTACAAAGCAAGGGTTAACAGCAAAACCAAACTCAATATTTATGGCCCTGATTCTGTAGTTTACAGAAACACCCCATATGTGGTCGTAAACAGCTGTACGGGCACACGGCAGGGCGCAGAAGGAAAGGAATGCCATATGGTTTTTGGAAGGCAGATTTTGCTGGACTGGTTTTTTTTGACACCATGTCCCATTTGAAGCCCCCCTGATGCACCCCTAGAGTAGAAACTCCAAAAAAGTAACCCCATTTTAGAAACTACGGGATAGGGTGGCAGTATTGTTGGTACTAGTTTAGGGTACATATGATTTTTGGTAGCTCTATATTACACTTTTTGTGAGGCAAGATAACAAGAAATAGCTGTTTTGGCAGTTTTTATTTTTTGTTATTTACAACATTCATCTGACAGTTTAGATCATGTGATATTTTTATAGACCAGGTTGTCACAGATGCGGCAATACCTAATATGTATAATTTTTTTTATTTATGTAAGTTTTACACAATGATTTCTTTTTTGAAGCAAAAAAAATCATGTTTTAGTGTTTCCATAGTCTGAGAGCCATAATTTTTTCAGTTTTTGGGCGATTACTTTGGGTAGGGTATGATTTTTGCGGGAGGAGATGACCGTTTTATTGGCACTATTTTGGGGTGCGTGTGACTTTTTGATCGCTTGCTTTTACACTTTTTGTGATGTAAGGTGACAAAAAATGGTTTATTTAGCACAGGTTTTATTTTTTACTCATCTGAGGGGTTAGGTCATGAGATATTTTTATAGAGCCGGTCGATACGAACGCGGCGATACCAAATATGTATACTTTTTTATTTATTTATGTAAGTTTTACACAATAACAGCTTTTTAAAAAAAAAAAAAAAAAAAAGATGTTTTAGTGTCTCCATATTCTGAGCCATAGTTTTTTTTTATTTTTTGGCCGATTGTCTCCGGTAGAGGCAAATTTTTTGCGGGATGAGGTGACGGTTAGATTGGTACTATTTTGGTGGGCAAACGCCTTTTTGATCGCTTGCTGTTGTACTTTTTGTGATGTAAGGGGACAAAAAAATAGTTTATTTAGCACAGTTTTTATTTTTTACGGTGTTCATCTGAGGGGTTAGGTCATGTGATATGTTTATAGAGCCGATTCGATACGGACACGGCGATACCTAATATGTATACTTTTTTTCCCCCCTATTTTTTAACAATTTGTTTTTACTTTATTTGGGGAAAATGACGTTTTTGTTTATTTTTACTTGAAACTTTTAATTTTTTGGGGGGAAAACGTTATTTTTTCACCTTTTTTTTCCACTTTATTTTTTGTCCCACTTTGGGACTTGAACTTTTGGGGGTCTAATCCTTTACAATGCATTCCAATACTTCTTTATTGGAATGCATTGGCTGTATGAGTAATACAGTGTGTATTACTCATACAGCTTCCGGCCTGTGAGATCCAGGGGGCTGGATCTCACAGGATCGTCACCGGAAGGCAGCGCGATGCCTTCCTTAGTCATCGCGCTGCCTTCCATGCCATCGGCTCCCCCCCACAGCCCCATGGGGAGCCGATGGCACCGCCGACCACCGCCGCCGCACCAGATAAAAGCTGCAAACCGCAGGTCTGAATTGACCTGCGGCTTGCGGCGATCGCCGACACGGGGGGGGGGGGTGGTCACGGTTCCCTCGCATTTAGCCGTGGTGCCTGCTCAATGATTTGTCCACCATCTTCCCCGGTGGCACACTCTGCGCGGATCTGGTCCTCTGGCGGAGATTTATTGATGATATTGTTTTTATATGGAAAGGGGGTGAACCGTCACTAAAAAAGTTTTTAAAGAATATTAATAAAAATGAATTTTATTTGCAATTCATGCCCACCTATAGCACTCAAGAAGTAAACTTCCTAGACCTAACGATCAAAATTCAAAGAAATAAAATAGTAACTCAGACATACTCCAAGCCTACAGACAGCAACAGTTTTATCTCCCTGGACAGTTGTCACCTTCCGGTCTGGCTTACCAACATCCCACGCAGCCAATATATTCGCCTGAGAAGGAATTGTACACTAAGCGAACAATTTGAACAGGAGGCAGACAATCTAAGTAAAAAATTTGAGGGATATAATGTCATTGAATTAGATAAAATTAAACAGGAGGTTCTAAAGATAGAGCGAAAATCAGAGCGAAAATCACTCATACAAAAGAATAAAGAGACTAGCAAGAAGAATGTATATATATAATAATGTATATAACAAAACACAAGAAAATCCTGATTTCAACATACCGATAATCACTCAGTACCATGGAAAAATATTCCAATTCAGACAAATTTTAAAAAAACACTGGGATATTCTTAAACATGACAAAATCATTGGGGAGAAATTACCCATGGCACCTAAATTCATCTTCAGGAAGTCAAAAAACTTGGGGAATATGATAGCTCCATCTATCAGAACCAATAAGGATGGAAATAGGAAGAAACTGAGTGTACCTGAAGATAAACAGGGATTTTTTTCCATGCAGAACGTGTAAGGCTTGTCTAGCCTCAAGACAAAAAGAAATTATTAAAGAAATCACCACTGACAATAATACATATAAGATTAAAAACCATTTAACTTGCCACTCGAAGGGGGTCATCTACCATATAAGATGTCCATGTGGGAAGATCTACATAGGAAGGACAAAGCGTGAACTTAAAATCAGGATATGGGAGCATATAAAAAACATCAATAAAAAATTTGTAGGCCACCCACTGTCACGCCACTATAGTGACAAGCATAAGGGCAAATTCGAAGGCTCTTTTTTTTGGAAGAGTAGAACAAATTAGGGGATGGGGATGGATGAATCGCAGGGCGCATCTTCACCTCGTCTAGGACTGTCAGAACCTTATGAATGTTTGTAACTGCAGCCCTTCCTTGTACAAAGCCTACTTGTGCTGGGGCTTTCAACCTCGGCAATATGAGTGCCAGTCTGTCAGTTAGTATTTTAGATGCTATCTTAAGGTCGACATTGATCAATGAGATTGGGCGATATGATGCTGCTAATGTAGGGTCTTTTACCAGGTTTTGGCAAAAACCTTTATATGTGCCGTATTTGTTTCAGTTTGTATACCTGTACCATGCATAAATCCTGTGTATATTTGGGAGAGCGTTGGGGCTATGTCCTGGGATAATATGCAAAAGAATTCCCCTGTATCACCATCGGGTCCAGGAGCCTTACCCAATGTTTAATGGCTTTAGTGACGTCTTCTGTGGTAATTGGGGCGTTAAGTGATTCCCTGTCTAGTTCTGATAGTGTTGGTAGTGGGATGTCTTTCAACCAGTCATCTACTCCCTCTACTGGTTTCAGAGGAGATCCGTACAGAGTGTTTTAAAAGTCTCTCAGGATTTTATTTGTTTCTTTCGGGTGAGAGCTCACCCCTCCGTGTCTATCTCTAAGGGTTGGTATATTGGTCGAGGGTCTCTGTCCCTTGGCTAATCTGGTTAGTAGACTACCTGCTTTATTTCCATAGCGAAATAAATATGCTTCCCACTGTGATTGTGATTTCCCATTGTTGAAGCCATATCTCATATTCTACATTATCTTGTTGCCACCGTTTCTGCAAGGAAGGAGATGGGCAATTCTGGAAAGCGGTGTAAGCATCTTTCAGAGTGTCGCTCAACTGGGCGAGCTTCAGTTTGACTGAGCGTCTCCTATTGTACATGTAGGCCATTATTCTTTCTCGGAGTACCACCTTTCCCGCATCCCATATTAGTTGAGGATTAGACATCTCCTCGTTATCATGTTTATACTCTAGCCACCAGTCTCAAGGAAGGTCCCGGAAGTCCTCATCATTGATCAAGTTAGAGGGAAATCGCCCAAGGAAGTCTTCTCCCTTAGGTATATACTCCTGGAGCATTATCGAGACCGGTAAATGATCAGAGATAACCATATTTTCTATTTTTGGCTCTGAGAAGCACACGATACTCCTCCTATTAATTAAGATGTAGTATAGGCATGATCATAAAAAATGGATATGCGAGAAACGCGTGTACTCCCTACCCTCAGGGTTGAATAGTCGCCATGTGTCAACTAAGTCTGCATCTCTGATAAGATGGGCCAGTCTCATATCTTTAGTTCCCTGCTTATTCCCCATCCCACCCCCTTCTTCTGTCCTCCTCCTGGCTAACCACTGCATTCTGGTCGCCTCCTATATTCTCATTTCGAGAGGATCCCGGGATAATGCCCTCTAAGGGTGACGAAAAATTCCACATTAGGCTCATTAGGGCCATAAATTTTATATATGCTAATATCACCACCTGGAGAGGTCAGATGTAGATGTGAGATCCTCCCCACATCGTCATGGTTGTGTGTTAGCACGGTGTAAGGGAGACCACGCCGCAGCAGTGTAAGTACTCCTTTTTTACCCACAGCCTCTGAACCATATACTTCCCCCACCCAGAGATGTTTCATGCGGAAGAAATCACTTTCTAAAATATGAGTCACCTGTAGGAGGGCAATGTCCACTTTCAAACGCCTAAGATGTTTCAGGACCATCATACGTTTGTTAGGGGACCTTAAACCCTTTATTCCAAGATGCTATCTTCAAAGGACTAGTCATTAGGGAAACCTTTGTTGCGCTGAACTAATCCACCCCGTCAGAACAGAGAGCGTAATGTATCCCCTCAACTCCCCTAACTCTAACCTGTAACAATGATAGGTTGCTAATGGTAGAAGCATTCTCTGCAACCTTCGAAAGTAGAAAGATCTCTACTGGCACTATTATATCAGACTTCAATTTTTTCTAGCAGAAGGAACATTAAATATAACCATAACATGAGTGACCCCACCCATAAGCTTCCACAAAGCATAACCGTGTAAAGTACTAAGTAGAATGGTAAAAGAAAAAGAAAAAAAATATCTAGTAAAAATAATAAGACATAAAGCCCCCTTCGGCTCTATCAATATCTCACTGGGAGGTGTTAGGGCCTAACTCAAATGCTGACTTTTCCGTTGGCGGGTCTTTGCAGCGCCTGCCATCAGCGCAGGCACCATCGGGTGTATAGGCAAAATCAAGACCAAACATAAAAGTTCAATTAACGGTTTCCCACCTAGTGTCCGCTTTCAATCACAATTTTCAGGTTATACTCTCAACATAATAACAGCAACAAACCCCCAGCATGTAAATATGAAGCGGAATACTTATCTTCCTCAGGAACGTGTTGCTGTTCATTAATTCTGAAGACCAGGAGTAGGAGATCCTCGTTTCTGGGCGGAGGGCATCTGGTCAGTGCTTGCGGCCATCCTATCACTCCTCTTTTTGAAGAGTTGTCGAGGTTTCTTCTGTATAGGTGCGAGCCAGGAGTGTTCTGATTCCTTGGCGGGATCCCATCAGGACGTGGGTGGCCTCTTCTGGATCGACGAAGGTTGTTGACCCATCTGGATGGAATATTTTTAAGGTGGCGGGAAATAATAAAGAGAAGCGGGTTTGGTTTTTAAAGCGTGTGGAGCAAATAGGGGCGAAAGCACGTCTGCGGTGAGTCACCTTAGCAGAAAAGTTTTCAAATAATAGAATTCGGTGGCCTTGCAGTGTCACACCACCTCCCTGCTTGTAAGCTCGCAATATAGCTGCTTTGTCCGAATAAACTAGATACTTTACAATAACTTGACGTGTTCTGTTACCATGAGCTGATGTCGCAGATGGTCTATTCTGTCTATTGTTGGTTTCAGGTGGGACGCATTGGCCCACCCTATGTGCCCTTTCCACCTTACAACGAGTCAATAGTCCCAGGGCCTCTGGTAGTTCATACTCATAGATGGCGGTGAGATCTCTGGCTGGGATACTCTCTGGGAGGCCAACTATGCCGAGATTACTCCGCCTTGAGTGGTTTTCGAGGTCATCTATCTTGCTCCAGAGTCTGGCATTTTCAGCCAGGGCTTTGGTGAGGTGAGCATGGGCTGACTTGTTCTTAGCTTTAACTGCTGCCACTCTGGCCTCCAACTCGTCGAGGCGTGTGGTATGTTGTGTGACCTCGGATTGCAGGGCCGAAAAGGACTGTGACACTGTGGAGGAGCTTCCTGGAGGTCAGGTAGAATGCGGGCAACAACTTGCACAGCTAGATATTTATAGTCTATGTCCACCCTATCCCCCTCCATATCTGGAGTAGGGTTTTCTGAGTCCATTATGACCGGGGCTTGCGAGCCTCCGTCTTCTTCTATTTGCGCCGCTATTTTGGCTTCTGTTCGCACCTTGCAGAGCTTTGCAGGATTTCTTTGAGATTTTCTCCCCATGGGTATTACGAATCGGTCTATAAACCGGTGATCGGCTATTCAAATACATTTTCCTGACTGTTTGTAGTGTTGGAGCAATCAGTTTTTAGGGGATAATGCACTTTGTGGTGCTACAGGGGACGGAGCTCCTAGCACATGACGCCTTCCATGGTGGCGCCGGAATCGGAAGTCCTGCTGGGGCTTTTTATGTTCTTTCAAGAAATAAAAATAATTAAAGCTAAATAATAGATTACAAGTAAATGATTCCATTGACAAATACAACTCATGTCACAAAATATAAGTCATATAAAAATTTTACTTTTTCTGTAGTTTTGGTAGGAGTAGTGAAACATAAGTCCTCATACAGCCACAGACAAAAATATAAAAGTTTTAGGTCTTGGAATATAACAATGAAAAAAAAAAAAAAAAGATTGTTAATTTAATGACAACTAGCTTAGTCATTAAGTGGTTAAAGATGTTTGGTTCTGTGTTTGGCTTCCTTTCAGTGCACTCCAGTCTCCATGATTATTAGGAAGCTCCGATGTCACATGTGATTATTGTACAGACCACAGACGTCTCAGTGATGATTACCTGCACTCACAGGACACTTCATTAGCTCCACCTTCTTAATTCTTGATAGGACCCTCGTTCCCCTTAGAACATCTTGAATTCTTAGTGTAATTGACCCAACAAAGTGCAGGAAACCTTTATTATAGGTTCTGATTGATGACCCTTACTCTGTCTATTCCACTGCATCCTGAAGAGGTCTATAAACCTGAGATCTGGTGTCTGTGCGGCCATTAGGCTATATAGACCGAATTGTCATGTCCGTGATTTAAGACTGAGATGTGTGCTTTACCTCATGGTAAAGCTATTTTTCTAAATATAGATGGTGGTCATGATCAGATTCTCAGATGATCAGATTCTTAGCCCTTTGAGGTCATAGCGATTTTCCATTTTTGTTTCTGTACCTTCCCAGCATCCATCTGTTCCTTAAGTAACATGCTCCTTTCAGTGTACCTCCTCCCCCGCTGCTGCTGTCTCATACAAGCTTAGTCCAGGCTGCAGTAAAATAAGAGCAGAAGGAATTAGGAGGTGTAATTACACACTGAACCTGCTGCTGGAGGAAGGAGGATCTCTCACACCAGAACCAGGCAAACTGCATCTTTTACTGAGCAGTGTGTGTTTTTCAGCAGCAGGTACACTAAAAGGACCATTAATGATGCTGACATAATCATTATCCAAGTCACGCCTCAAGACCTGTTTAAAAAGTTGGACATTAACTTATAGGATAGCTACTTTACATCTGGTGGCATTAGAGGCAGAGCTGGTTTATACGTTTATACCATATATCCAATTACAGCCTAATAGTAATGTTCTAGGTTTGTCCACTGAATAGTTTGAAAAATTATCACAAATTCTAATGTTTTTTTTTTTTTTCACAGAGCATTCCAGTAAAAATATTAAGGCTGTATTATCACTAAATTTTAAAGAAGAAGCTGAAGACATCATGCAGCGCACCTCAGGAGAAAACCTCATTACCCTTAGTGTACACCCAGGACTTCAAAGTACAGATCTATTATATAATCCCCCTCATCATGAGGGACCTTCCCCTGACCAATTACAGATTGTTACCAAAAATACAGGTCAGAAAGGGGATAAAAAGTTTCAGGGTGGTAAACAGTTTATAGAAGAATCAAGACTTTCTACACACAGAAGAATTCACACAGCAGAGCAGCTATACTCCTGTTTAGAATGTGGAAAATGTTTTACAAAAAAATCGAGTCTTGTTCAACATAAGAGAATTCACACAGGAGAGAAACCTTATTCGTGTTCAGAATGTGGTAAATGTTTTACAGATAAATCAAATCTTGTTAGACATAGGACTAGTCACACAGGAGAGAAGCCATATTCATGTTCAGAATGTGGGAAATGTTTTACACAAAAAACAGATCTTGATAGACATGAGAGAAGTCACACAGGAGAGAAGCCATATTCATGTTCAGAATGTGGGAAATGTTTTACAAAGAGACAATATCTTGTTACACATGAGAGAAGTCACACAGGAGAGAAGCCATATTCCTGTTCAGAATGTGGGAAATGTTTTACAAAAACATCATATCTTATTCAGCATAAGAGAATTCACACAGGAGAGAAACCATATTCGTGTTCAGAATGTGGGAAATGTTTTACAGATAAATCAAATCTTGTTAGACATAGGACTAGTCACACAGGAGAGAAGCCATATTCATGTTCAGAATGTGGGAAATGTTTTACACAAAAAACAGATCTTGATAGACATGAGAGAAGTCACACAGGAGAGAAGCCATATTCATGTTCAGAATGTGGGAAATGTTTTACAAAGAGACAATATCTTGTTACACATGAGAGAAGTCACACAGGAGAGAAGCCATATTCCTGTTCAGAATGTGGGAAATGTTTTACAAAAACATCATATCTTATTCAGCATAAGAGAATTCACACAGGAGAGAAACCATATTCGTGTTCAGAATGTGGGAAATGTTTTACAGATAAATCAAATCTTGTTAGACATAGGACTAGTCACACAGGAGAGAAGCCATATTCATGTTCAGAATGTGGGAAATGTTTTACACAAAAAACAGATCTTGTTATACATGAGAGAAGTCACACAGGAGAGAAGCCATATTCATGTTCAGAATGTGGGAAATGTTTTACAAAGAGATCATATCTTGTTACACATGAGAGAAGTCACACAGGAGAGAAGCCATATTCATGTTCAGAATGTGGGAAATGTTTTACAAAGAGACAATATCTTGTTACACATGAGAGAAGTCACACAGGAGAGAAGCCATATTCCTGTTCAGAATGTGGGAAATGTTTTACAAATAGACAATATCTTGTTACACATGAGAGAAGTCACACAGGAGAGAACCCATATTCATGTTCAGAATGTGGGAAATGTTTTACAAAAACATCAAATCTTATTCAGCATAAGAGAATTCACACAGGAGAGAAACCATATTCGTGTTCAGAATGTGGGAAATGTTTTACAGATAAATCAAATCTTGTTAGACATAGGACTAGTCACACAGGAGAGAAGCCATATTCATGTTCAGAATGTGGGAAATGTTTTACACAAAAAACAGATCTTGTTACACATGAGAGAAGTCACACAGGAGAGAAGCCATATTCATGTTCAGAATGTGGGAAATGTTTTACAAAGAGATCATATCTTGTTACACATGAGAGAAGTCACACAGGAGAGAAGCCATATTCATGTTCAGAATGTGAGAAATGTTTTACAAAGAGATCATATCTTGTTACACATGAGAGAAGTCACACAGGAGAGAAGCCATATTCATGTTCAGAATGTGGGAAATGTTTTACAAAGAGATCATATCTTGTTACACATGAGAGAGGTCACACAGGAGAAAAGCCATATTCATGTACAGAATGTGGGAATTGTTTTACACATAAATCATGTCTTGTTAGACATCAGAGAAGTCACACAGAAGAGAAGCCATTTTGATATTTTTTTTATTTTTTTTAATGTTTTGTAAGAAGGAACAAAAATTCTTAAACTTAGCAGATCAAGAGAAACTATATTATTTTTTAGATTTGGCAAATGCGATAAGAGCAAAATAGCATTTTAAATCCATCTTATTCACATAAGTTAAGTTTCGGGCTATATGGCAACAAGTATCACATGCTGCGAGTCTCAGAACAGTCTCAAAACGTGTCTGCAGCTTGCTGTCATGCAGCTATTTTAGAGCTGAGATTTGGCAGTAGAAATACCTGCCAAACTGCACAAGTTGTAGTTGACCATGACTTGCATTGTGTTCTATCATGGAAAAGTCACATATGACCTGCAACCAAGAAGAATCCAAGTGTTGAAATTGATGTGACTGTCATGACATGTAGTGTGTTACGTTGTGAACCCATTGACAGTCATTCTATGTAGTGTCATAATGCAACATATCATCTGATGTCACCGTGCATCTCCAGCTTAAAAGCCAATAAGAATATTTATGTTCTGGGTGGAATTATCCTGGATCAGCCAAACAACTACATTATATTTCTTGGAAGAGAAGAAGAGCCTTGTTTACTTGCAGAGCAGTGAAGATGAACTGCCCCCATGAACCTTGCTTCTCATCACTGTATTCACACCTCCACCCACACTGCGGGAGAGTCCAGAGTGACATGGGGAGAAGTAACGACGCTCCATGTAATAGTTTTATAATGTATGGGGACATATTAATATTTCATCTTCATTCAAACTTTTACAGATAAAATAAACTCTTCTATTTGCTCCACGACAGCGTCCCGATTGTCACTGACAGACATTGTCTTTTTGCTCATATTATACACTGCTCAAAATAAAGGGAACACTTAAACAACACAATGTAACTCCAAGTCAATCACACTTCTGTGAAATCAAACTGTCCACTTAGGAAGCAACACTGAGTGACAATCAATTTCACATGCTGTTGTGCAAATGGGATAGACAACAGGTGGAAATTATAGGCAATTAGCAAGACACCCCCAATAAAGGAGTGGTTCTTCAGGTGGTGATCACAGACCACTTCTCAGTTCCTATGCTTCCTGGCTGATGTTTTGGTCACTTTTGAATGCTGGCGGTGCTTTCACTCTAGTGGTAGCATGAGACGGAGTCTACAACCCACACAAGTGGCTCAGTTAGTGCAGCTTATCCAGGATGGCACATCAATGCGAGCTGTGGCAAGAAGGTTTGCTGTGTCTGTCAGCGTAGTGTCCAGAGCATGGAGGCGCTACCAGGAGACAGGCCAGTACATCAGGAGACGTGGAGGAGGCCGTAGGAGGGCAACAACCCAGCAGCAGGACCGCTACCTCCGCCTTTGTGCAAGGAGGAACAGGAGGAGCACTGCCAGAGGCCTGCAAAATGACCTCCAGCAGGCCACAAATGTGCATGTGTCTGCTCAAACGGTCAGAAACAGACGATATGAGGGCCCGACGTCCACAGGTGGGGGTTGTGCTTACAGCCCAACACCGTGCAGGACGTTTGGCATTTGCCAGAGAACACCAAGATTGGCAAATTCGCCACTGGCGCCCTGTGCTCTTCACAGATGAAAGCAGGTTCACACTGAGCACTGTGACAGAGGCAACAGAGTCTTGAGACACCGTGGAGAACGTTCTGCTGCCTGCAACATGTTCCAGCATGACCGGTTTGGCATTGGGTCAGTAATGGTGTGGGGTGGCATTTCTTTGGAGGGCCGCACAGCCCTCCCTGTGCTCGCCAGAGGTAGCCTGACTGCCATTATGTACCGAGATGAGATCCTCAGACCCCTTGTGAGACCATATGCTGGTGCGGTTGGCCCTGGGTTCCTCCTAATGCAAGACAATGCTAGACCTCATGTGGCTGGAGTGTGTCAGCAGTTCCTGCAAGACGAAGGCATTGATGCTATGGACTGGCCCGCCCGTTCCCCAGACCTGAATCCAATTGAGCACATCTGGGACATCATGTCTCGCTCTATCCACCAACGTCACGTTGCACCACATACTGTCCAGGAGTTGGCAGATGCTTTAGTCCAGGTCTGGGAGGAGATCCCTCAGGAGACCGTCCGCCACCTCATCAGGAGCATGCATAGGTGTTGTAGGGAGGTCATAGAGGCACGTGGAGGCCACACACACTATTGAGCCTCATTTTGACTTGTTTTAAGGACATTACATCAAAGTTGGATCAGCCTGCAGTGTGTTTTTCCACTTTAATTTTGAGGGTGACTCCAAATCCAGACCTCCATGGGTTGAAAAATTTGATTTCCATTTTTTTATTTTTGTGTGATTTTGTTGTCAGCACATTCAACTATGTAAAGAACAAAGTATTTCAGAAGAATATTTAATTAATTCAGATCTTGGATGTGTTATTTTTGTGTTCCCTTTATTTTTTGAGCAGTGTACTTTCTCCTAGCGCTGTGACCTTCATTGCTCCTACAGACTAACCCTCCTGTGTGGAAAGAGTGATATTGGTGGCCTGATGACTATATCACTGATTTATCTGACAGGGTGATCTGTGATAATTAACCCCATATGTACATTCCTGTGGTTTAATGGTAAACCTATCTAGATACTGGAGCTGAGTGATATATCGGTGGTGGGAATCGCTTGTGATGTCACATCTGTTAATTAACCCCTGAATAACGCCAACATGACTTCAGTGACCAAGTGATGCTCATATATGTGTTTTATATGTATCCTAACTCCATCTTTATTACCTGCAAAACATGAATGGAGGCAGATGCTGAATTCTGTAGGTACTGTATCCAGCTCACTCATACTGCCTCAGATGGATCTGGATAGATTGGAGGCTTGGGAAAAGAAGTGGAAAATTAGGTTTACCACATTGTCCAGTGAATTCAGTTTAGAATACTAACCACTACATATAAGGCCGTTCACAATCTGTCCCCTCCTTATATTTCCCACCTGCTTTTCTGATACATCTCCACACGTAAAGACAAAAAGAATAGGGGTACTCCCCCCCTTACCAGCTCCAACAGTCCAAGGTTAAATTAACGTTTCTTTAGAGCGCCGTGTTATGGTGAGTTGGGACTCCTTAATAGTGATGAGCGGCAGGGGCAATATTTAGTAGAATATTCGTCATATATTCGCGAATTCGAGATTATTTTCTTGATCGCGAAAAATAGTCAATGTAATATTCGTGTAATGTGCTCGAAATACAGGCATGGGTCACTATAGCTACATTTTTAAAGCTGCTAGAAGTTTTCTGAGACTGAAGAAAATGGTTGGCATGGCAGAACATTACAATAGCTTTATATGCAGATAGAGTGCTCAGATATATCCGCGATTGCGAAATTGGCACTAATGATGCAAATATTTTGGCGCAATACGTACAACTTTCACATTTTAACAGGTCTGACTACTTATTAGTGATTGGTGCACTAAGTATTGTTGTGAACTTGTGACATCACAGCACTATGTATGTAGCATGTAGGTTCTGCTGTTCATACATATCAGCTCCACTATATCACTATCTAACCTACACTGACTATCTCCCACTAACTATCTGTATTATATACAGTATATAAGCTAACTAACTATCTAATGTAATGACACAGGAAAGCAGAGATCACAGCAATAACACTGCTGTCTCTCTCAGATCTGCAAAATACTGCATAAAATGGCTGCTGGGGAGGTTCTTATATGGTAAAGGAGTAGGCAACTTTCCTATTGGTTGCTAGGGATGTTGCTAAGCTCAGACAAAGACATTGCAGCCTTCTCATTGATGAATTCTCAAAGTGCCGATATTCGCGATTAATATTCGCTATTCGAAAATTTGCACCCAACACTACTCCTTAAATATTGTATAAAAAATCCAGCACTGTCGCTCTTCAAACTGGATACTTCATTTTGCAATACACATGTATTGTTTTCTGCCTGTGTATTGTGAAATAAAATGTCTGGTTTGAAGAACGGCAGTGCTGGATTTTTTATGCAACCTTCACACATAATCCCCAATTTTCACAAGACCCCATTCTTTCTTATCCTCTTGTTTGTTCTTCACACAATCGTTTTCAAGATTTCTCACATGCATCCTCCATACTCTGGAACTCGCTACCCTAGTACATCAGACCCTCCCCAAACATCTAAGCAACCTGAAAACCACCTCTTCAGGTTGCTTAGATGCCGCCCGATCATGTGACTTGTCACATGGTGTGGGCGTGCCGGCGGGACGCCGGCCGTGGGGCGGCTGTATGTGGCTTACCTGGATTTCCGCGCGCCTCTCCAACATACACACCTGGGGACGAGTAAGCATTCATTCCCATTGGCTAAGAGAGCCTATTTATACCTGGTTCACAGTGATGGCGCTACCCCCTGACGAAGGCACGCCGAAACGCGCGTTGGGGTAGCGCCACCCTGGGTCTCTTTGCACACTGTCTGTTCAGGTGAGCTTTGGTCTCCTGCTGCCCCCCTCCGGCTATAGGATCCTGTTGTCTACCCACACTCGGTCTTGCTATGCAACATACTTCCACCTTACATGTGCTTGCATTTTTTATGCCATTGGGGGTGCATAAGTTGACCTCGCTTTACCTGGCACTTTATGTTTTTACTATTATCCATTCATTTCATGGGTTGGGCACTGTACCCAGTACTTTCTTCTCCCATGTTATATACCATTATATACCATATATTTTTTCATCTTTGTATCCGTGTGTTTTTCCTCCCAGGGTGGCGCTCTTTTCTGTTCTCCATAAATGGAATAAGTATTTGCGACTAATATAATCGGCACATAGTCCTATCTCTTGACGTTGCAACTTGGTCCTTATACAGACTAATCTATATACAAAAAATTTGGATAATCTACGATTATATGTAGATGTTGGGACATTGGATCAAATTTCTTGAATATAATACCACTCTTTTCATATGATTATTTATACGAAATTTTGGACTTGTGTCTATTGATGCAAAATTTATGGACATCGGATTTAAGGATAACCATTGCGTTTTATTGGAACTCTGTGGTTTTAATAATTAATTGTTTTTATTGTGAAGGTACTATATAGTCTGGCCAGACCTATTTATTGTGTTTATTGATTGTAGTGTCATTATCTTTTTAGCAGTATTATTGTTATTGCTAATTTTATCAGTATTATAACATTTTATTTAATAAAGTACCACATACTCCATATATTGCGAGTGCCCAGCCCTTCTTTTGAAATATTGTTGCAGCTTATAGATTGGGTGAATCTGTGGGCTGAGAGCACCCATCCGGGCCACCTCACACAGCAGTGCGGTCTATTTCTGGTTTATTCCTAATCAGAATTTTGCCACCAGATTTTATTCTGGGGGGGGGGGGCCTTCTGTTTTATTTTTATAAATAAATAAAGTAGTGACAGTGGTCACTTTTGGCGGGGGGCAGAGCTACGCTAGGGGGAGGGTCTGTTAGCTATAAAAGAACAGCAGACGCCAGACTCTCCCTCTCTGCCTGCAGTGAGTCCATACTAAACTACTTCTTAAGTTGTTTTGCAGATGGCGTCTCCCAATGGTGACCAGCATGGGAAATCCTCCCATAAACAGAAGCACCTAACTTGTGCCAACTGTGAGATGCTGATGCCGGACTCCTATGAATATAATAGGTGTCCTTTATGTCGTCCTCCGACGCAACCCACGATGGGCGACATGTTCGGCTGGATGAAGGAATTTATGGGTAATTCCATTATGGAGATCAAGAGTGCCCTTTCTTCTAAGAGGGCCAGAGTTTCCAGAGTACCTATGGCTGAAGACGTCATTTCGATAGAATACCGTTCCTCCTCTTCTGATGAAGATAAAGCCACTTACCTTTTTCCTTCTGAGAAGACGCAAATACTTTTCTACGCTCCATTCGATCAAGGGGATCATGATGTTGAGCAAGGGGAGGCTCCACCGTCCACCTCTAGGGGGCCAAGGGCCTTTAAAGTGGATAAAGATTTAAAAAAACTTATGTTAACTGAATGTAAGCATCCTGAAAAAGGTCCGGTTCACACGAAGAGATTTAAACTGATGTTTCCTCTCCAGGAGTCAGAATCAGAACTGTGGGTACCGCCTCCGAAGGTCGATATGGCGATCTCCAAGTTGTCTAAAAGGACCTTAGTTCCTTCTGATGATGGAAGCAACCTTCACGATCCATTAGATCTGAGGGCCGAGTGCACTCTGAGGCGCAGCTATTCCGCAGCTGTAGCCTCTGCTTCAGTTGAAGTTGCTTCCTCAGAAGTCGCAGAGTTTGCTTGGTCCCGCGTTCTCAGAATCCAGTCGGACCTGGAATCTGGAGTCTCCAGAACTGACATGCTAGACCAGTTCAAAACCTTGCTCCTTAGAACGGACTTTTTGTGTGACGCTTCCACACAGCACCTGAAGTTAGCCGCCAAAGGCATGGCTCTCTCTTCCGCCAGTCGGCGGCCCCTATGGCTGCATCCCTGGGTTGACGATAACACCTCCAAATTTAATCTGTGTAGCTTACCATATGAACCAGGAAGACTCTTTGGTTCAGAATTGGATAAGTTAATGGAGAGCCTTGCGGATAAAAAGGGGAAGTCCCTCCCCCAACAATCCTTTCGGGGCCGGAGTAGGCCCAGAAGTTCAAGAACCCAGGGCCTCTCCAATCTCAGAGACGTCAGGAGTCGTCCAGATGTGGACGGGGTCGCGGTTGTGGAAAGGACCGTAAAGCGGATCTATGACTCTCCCGCTTTCCTTCCCCCAACCCCTCCAAATCGTCTGTGCGATGCTCAGAATTTCAGTTCCCCTCCGGTTGGAGGTTGTCTAAGTTTGTTTCAGCAGGCCGGGCTGCAAAATATTCCAGTGGGTCCTAGAAATAATTATGTTGGGGTACAAAATAGATTTTCTGTCCCCTCCCCAAGAGTAGTTTGTTTTAACCAAAACTCTTAACCGGACCAAACAGTCTATCTTAGAGGATTCGGTCCTCCTTTATGTAAAAAAAAAAAAAGGGCCCTAGAGGAAGTTCCTCCTCACGAACAAGGGCTGGGAGTATACTCCCCCGTTTTTCTAGTCCAGAAGCCGTCGGGCGATTGGCGCATGATCATAGACCTGCGTTACCTAAATCGGTTTATAAGACCAAAACGCTTCAGAATGGAGACCATTCGATCACTTATCAGCATCCTAAACCCCCGGCGATCTAATGATCACCTTAGATCTGAAGGATGCTTACCTTCATATCCTCATTCACCCAGCTTATAGGAGATTTTTAAGAATTGCGGTCTCCATAAGAGGCGTGGTAAAACATTACCAGTTTGCTGTGCTGCCTTTTGACATTTCTTCCGCTCCCCACACTTTCACAAAAGTTGTGGCTCCGGTTGTCGCCCAACTCAAGCTTCAAGGGCTAGAGATTGTGCCATACCTAGACGACTGGCTTCTAAAAGCCGCCACTCTAGACGTTCTTTTATCTCATCTTCAGCTGGCTCTTCAGTCTCTCCAGCGCTTGGGCTGGCTCATAAATTGGGAAAAATTAGAGATCGTTCCATCTACTTCCAGGATGTTCCTGGGTTTTATTTTAGACTCCGAACGGATGACTCTTTCCCTTTCTCCAGAGAGGAAGGATCGAATGATAAGAGCCGCGCAGTTCCTTATGGCACCTCGGCGGTGTGTCCATCAGAACTCTCATGAAGATGTTGGGCCATATGTCAGCATTTGCGGAAGCAGTTCCTTGTGCCCTATGGCACCTACGTCCACTTCAAGAAGAAGTGTTAGCAGTCTGGAATCGCAACCCCAAGGGGTTGGACAAGACGCACTCCCTGTCTACCGAAGTCTGATCCTCGCTCAGGTGGTGGAAGAACCAATGATATGGGAGGTCCTTGATTCAACCTCGTTGGATAACGTTGACCACAGACGCCTCCTTTCTAGGTTGGGGAGCCCATCTGAAGGAGAATCCAGTACAAAGTACCTGGTGTCCGCAGGTGAGGCTTCTTTCATCCAATCTGAGAGAATTGAGAGCAGTTTGTCTCGCTCTCTACCATTTTGCTCCTCTTATCCGCAGAAACACGGTAAGAGTCCGCTTGGACAATACGACGGTAGTCGCTTACATACACACAGATAGGGAGGCACAAGATCTCAACCTCTTCTCCAGATCGGCTGAGTCGGGGCCTGCCAGTTCCAGGCGAATGGTCATTGAACAGAGACGTTTTCACCCAGATCACACTCCGGTGGGGTGTTCCAGAGATCGACTTGATGCCGACCCGATTGAACGCCATAACATGGAGGTTCAGGCTGGCTTACATATTCCCTCCAATTTCCATGATACCAAGGGTATTGACGAAAATCAAGCAAGACCAGACCCCAGTCATTGTGATAATACCATTCTGGCCGAAGAGGTCTTGGTTCACCCAGCTCATGAAGATGAGTCAGGGCACATATTGGAGACTTCCCCTAACGCAGGACCTTGTGTATCAGGACACGGGTCCCTGCCTAGATCTGAGGAAACTCAATCTGACAGCCTGGAGATTGACAGGCCCCTACTAGAAGCTAGAGGGCTTTCTGCAGAGGTCTTGAGAACCATTTTACACTCCAGGTGCGGAGTCTACAAACAAAGCTTTCTCAAGGATATACAACATCTTCCTTCAGTGGTGTGCTGATAAAGAGGTTGTACCCTCAGATCCTCCTCTTTCAGCGATTGTACAGTTTCTGCAGGACGGCCTGGACAAGGGTCTAAGCCGTCAACGCTCAGAGTTCATACCAGTGCACTTTTTGCCTTTTTAGGCAGACCTTTAGCTCAAGACCCCCTACCTAGGAGGTAACTCAAAGGAGCTAAAAGATTAAAACCTAGAATCCTGAGACCTATCCCTGAATGGGATTTATCTGTGGTTCTGAAGGGGCTATCCTGTGCCCCCTATGAACCCTTGGAAAATGTGGACCTTAGATTTTTATCCTTGAAGGTCACATTTCTACTGGCCATAACTTCGGCCAAGAGGATTGGAGAACTTCAGGCCTTGGTGGCCGCTGAGCCTTATACCCTCTTCTTCCAGGACAGAGTTCTGTTGAGGTTTTTACCGACCTTTGTCCCCAAGGTACCATCATTTAGAAATACTAATCAGACCATAACCTTACCAGTTTTATGTCACTCTCCCTCTTCTCCGGAGGAAGAAGCCCTTCATTCCTTGGCCTTTTTAAGAAATCTCAGAATCTACCTGACCAGAACTGTGGACTTCAGAAGATCCGAACACCTCCTGCTGTCCTTGTCGAGGAAAAACAAAGGTCTAAAGGCCTCTAAACCTTCTTTGAGTAGATGGGTAAAAGAGGCAATCCATGAAGCTTTTCTAGCTCAGGGGCTGGCTCCTCCATCCTTTGTCACTGCCCAATCTACAAGGGCAGTATCTACTTTGTACGCAGAGAAAAGTTTGGTTCCGCTTGAACAAATCTGTGCTGCAACCTCTTGGAGCTCCCACAGCACCTTTATAAAGCATTACCGCCTAGACTCTAGGCGCTCTGAGGGAGAGGCATTTGGACGAACCATTCTCAGGGCCGCCCTCTCATAAAAAAAAAAGAGAGAACAGGCAACCCTCACAATTTGTCTGTTGCTCCTTGCTAGGTCCCCACTTGTGCTGCTGGTTAGGACATAAGGGAAGCGTAAATTTTAACGTAATTTTTTTCCCCTTAGTCCTAACAGCAGCACACTAATTTCCCACCCTATTTTTGTTTTGTGTACTTGCTTATAAAGCACTGGTTGAAGGGCGGGCGTCCCTTTTATAGGGGGTGGGTTAATTGTTTAATTATCTTGGTAGTAATTTTAATCAATAAAAATTCCACCTGTCCTACTAGTTTCACAGGGGAGAACTCCCCACTTGTGCTGCTGTTAGGACTAAGGGAAAACAAAGTTACGTTAAAATTAACGCTTACAAATAACTAGTCAGACTTCACATGGAGGACTGTGTACAGTTCTGGGCTCCTGTGCAGACATAGCAGAGCTGGAGAGGTTTCACAGGAGGGCAAATAAAGTAATAACTGGAATGGGAGGACTACAGGTTCCAGAAAGATTATCAAAATGAGAGTTATTGAGTTTAGAAAAAAGATGACTGAAGGGAGATCTAATAACTATATATAAATACACTACTCCCAAAAAGTTAGGGATATTTGGCTTGTGGGTGGAATTTGGTTTCAATGCTTCAGTACTTTTTGCACAACTTGCTGTTATCTAACAAGGAGCTTAATGACAAACAAGTGTTTGATCCATGAATCGCCAATAAATTTCCTGCTTCAATTAGAATTGGTATTTAAACAGTCCTCCTCGTCATGCTGTTCATATTTTGAGATCTTAAGACCACGACGACATCCAACAATTCATCAACAGTACCTCGCCATTGCAAGACTTCAAGCAGGATGTTCTCAGAGGGAAGTGGCAACTGAGCTTAGAGTGTCACAGAGTGTCATCAGCAGGTTGCAACAGAGATACAAAGAGAGTGGAAGAGTCACAGAAAGGCAGAGAAGTGGATGTCCTTTGGCCACATCCCCTATAGGGAACAATGTCCCGCGGAACCAGATAATGGATGCCACACAACTCCAGGCAAATTTAATGGAGGTGAGAGGCACCCAAGTGTCACGTCAGACCATTCAAAACCATTTACATCAGCATGGTCTGCATGTTTAATGACCTGCAAGGGTACCTGATCACACCACCAGGTACAGGCATCTACGCTGGATGAGGGACCAGTGGGCCTCAGTGCTGTTCACTGATGAAAGTCGATTCACCCTGAGCAGAAATTGTGGCCATCGATGTTCGAGATGTCAAGGAGAGTGCTAAGCATCAGCCACAGCTGTGACCAGACAAGCCTTTGGTGGTGGTGGTGGTCTTACAGTGTGGGCAGGTGTGTCTACTCAATACAGAACTGCCCTACCCTTTGTGAATGGTACAGTGACAAGTGACAAACTACTTTAATAACATCTTTAATCCAGTCATTGTGCCTCTGCATGAACACCACAGGCCTAATTTCATCTTCATGGACGACAATGTGCCAGCTCATCAAGGTTGCATCATTATGGAACAGCTGCTGGAGACTGGGGGACCTCAAATGGAATGGCCTGCACTTTCTCCAGAACTGAATCCCATTGAAAACCTATGGGATCAGCTGAGTCGCATGTAGACGCTCATACCACTGTACCCCAGAACCTCAATGACCTGAGGGCCTTTCTTCAAGAAGAGTAGGATGCCATGCCTCAGCAGATAATAAGTCGACTTGTGAACAGCATGGGACATCATTGTCAAGCTGTAATTGATGCCCAAGTCCACATGACAAGTTTTTAAAACATTGAAATTTTTGTGGGGTTATACCCACCACGGTTTGTTGGCTTTTGTTACAAAAAATTGTTTGAGATGAGGAAATCACCACTGCTACTTCTACTTAAATGCCCTACTTTGATTATATAATATCACTAAAGCGTAAACCTTTTACATTTCCAATAAATTTCACCCGAAAGCCAAATATCCCTAACTTTTTGTGAGTAGTGTATATCGAGGGGCAGTGCAGAGATCATTCCCATCATCTTTTTATACCCAGGACTGTGACGAGGGGGCATCCTCTCCATCTAGAGCAAAGAAGGTTTCTCCACTAACATAGAAGCGGATTCTTTACGATAAGAGCAGTGAGACTATGGAACTCTCTGCCTGAGGAGGTGGTGATGAACTCATTAAAAGAGCTCAAGACGGGCCTGGATGTATTTCTGGAGTGTAATAATATTACAGGTTACAATTATTAGATTTCTGGAAAAGGGTTGTTGATCCAGGGAGTTATTCTGATTGGCTGATTGGAGTAAGGAAGGAATTTGTTTTCCTTAAAATGAGGAAAATTGGTTTCTACCTCATGAAGGTTTTTTGCCTTCCTGTGGATCAACTTGGCAGGATATCACAGTCGGCGTGGCTATCACATACGTGACACAGAGGGAGGGAACGAGGAAGGCCCTGCCCAAGTGAGAGGGAAGGTGGTGACCCCTGACTCACCTTGCGGCTGGCACCTGGCTGCCCTGACGTCCCTAGACGGGTTCCTCACCCGTACGCCGATCACGTGCCTAAAGCCCTGGCTTTCCCTAGATAGTGAACAGGGCGGTGGGAACACTAGTCCGCACCACTAGCTCTAAGGGAAAACACCAAGGGGAGGACAGACAACACAGACTCAACATATAATCCCAGGTGGGCGACAACAGGAGACAACAATAAGCCCAACAGGGATCCGGAGGGTAGCACTCTGGAACGACAACCAGGATTCACAACTCCAGTGGGTCAGTATAGATGTCCAGGCAGGAAGCTCTATAACTAGCAACTAGAGAAGTGTGAGGGGAGAATATAAGGAGGTTGGGAGTGGCAGACAAGAAACAGCTGAGGAGGAGAAGCTACGGATCCCTGAGTGAGACAAAAAGGATAGCAAGGCAAACACAGAAAACAATCACTAAGAAACAACGTGATCTTTAGATATAGAGCGCGCAGCCACCCGCTGCGACTTCCTGACCCCGGGTATAACGGAGTCAGACGTGGCTCTTGATACCCTCGTGACAGTACCCCCCCTTTCACGAGGGGCCTCCGGACACTCAGGACCAGGTCTCTCCGGATGAGAGGCATGGAAAGTCTGAATTAACCTGTTGGCGTTTACCTCTGACGCTGGAACCCACATTCTTTCCTCGGGACCGTAACCCCTCCAATGCACCAGATACTGAAGAGAGCGGTGGACCCGACGAGAATCAACAATTCTGGCTATTTGAAACTCCAGATTACCAGCCACAATAACAGGAGGAGGTGGCAGCGGCGATGGTTCTAGAGGTGGAACATACTTCTTGAGTAACGATTTATGGAAGACGTTATGGATCTTAAAAGTCTGAGGTAGCTCCAGGCGAAAAGCCACAGGGTTAATGACGGCTACTATTTTATAGGGACCAATGAACCTAGGACCCAGTTTCCAAGAAGGAACCTTCAACTTAATATTCCTAGTAGACAACCACACATAGTCATTCACTCCTAGGTCCGGACCTGGCGACCGTTTCTTATCGGCCATGCATTTATTTTTACCACTCATCTTTTTCAAGTTAACTTGCACCTTCTGCCATACCGATGAAAGAGATGAAGAAAACCTTTCCTCTTCGGGAACCCCAGAAGACCCCCCCTCTTTGAAAGTACAAAATTGGGGATGAAAACCGTATGCACCAAGGAATGGTGACTTGCCAGTGGACTCCTGATAATGATTATTTATGGCAAACTCAGCTAACGGCAAATATGATGACCACAACTCTTGGTTTTCAGACACAAAACACCTTAAATATGTTTCTAGGTTTTGGTTGGTACGCTCAGTCTGTCCATTCGACTGAGGATGGAAAGCTGAGGAAAAGGACAAGTGAACCCCCAAACGGGAACAAAAAGCCTTCCAAAACTTAGAAATAAACTGGGTTCCCCGATCCGAAACCACATCGGAAGGGACCCCGTGAAGCTTCACGATTTCACTGATAAACACCTGAGCAAGAGTTTTAGCATTAGGAAGTGCGGGTAGCGCAATAAAGTATACCATTTTGCTAAACCTGTCTACTACTACCAAGATAACTGTTTTACCCGCCGACAACGGTAAGTCAGTGATGAAATCCATTGACAGATGTGTCCATGGCCTATTGGGGATGAAAAGTGGCAATAAAGACCCTGCTGGACGTGTATGAGAGACTTTCGTGCGTGCACAAGTAGAACAAGTAGACACGAAATCCATTACATCCTGACGCAACCTTGGCCACCAAAAACGAAGAGATAATAGCTCCAAGGTTGCTTTACTACCCGGGTGTCCAGCAAGTGCCGAATTATGATGTTCTTTTAATAATTCAAGACGCAGGTTTAACGGTACAAACAATTTCTCTGAGGGGCAAGAGGCCGGGGCGTCCCCCTGAGCCTCTAACACCTTTCCCTCTAGAACAGAGTGTACAGCAGAGACAACCACTCCTCTTTGTAAAATAGGTACCGGATCACAAACATTACCCCCTCCAGGGAAACTACGAGATAATGCGTCTGCCTTGGTATTTTTTGCCCCAGGACGATAGGTGATTACAAAGTTAAATCTGGTAAAGAATAGCGACCACCTAGCTTGTCTAGGGGTGAGACGCTTAGACGATTCTAGGTACAGAAGGTTTTTGTGATCCGTAATCACCGTGACGGGGTGGATTGCTCCCTCTAAGAAGTGACGCCACTCTTCAAGCGCCAGTTTAATCGCCAACAGTTCCCTATTTCCAATATCATAATTCTTCTCTGCAGAAGATAATTTTTTGGAAAAGAAAGCGCAAGGATGCCATTTGCCAGGAGACGGACCCTGAGACAATACAGCTCCCACTCCCACCTCTGACGCATCTACCTCGACAATAAAAGGCTGGGAGACATCAGGTTGAATTAGAACAGGTGCCGAGGTAAACCTCTCCTTTAGAGAGGAAAATGCATCTTTAGCGGCGTCAGACCATTTGGAAAAATCCGTCCCCTTCCTAGTCATGTCGGTAAGGGGTTTAACGATCACTGAATAATTTTTAATGAACTTTCTATAGAAATTAGCGAAACCCAAAAACCGTTGTAGGGCTTTAAGGTTCTCAGGACGATCCCAATCTAAAATTGCCTGGACCTTCCCAGGATCCATGCGGAAACCTGAAGCAGATAATAGATATCCCAGGAACTGTAATTCCTGAACGGCGAAGACACATTTTTCAATTTTCGCATATAATTTATTCGTCCGTAGGACCTGCAGTACTTGCCTGACATGCACCTCATGTGTTTTCAGATCAGCCGAATAAATTAAGATATCATCTAGGTATATGACTACAAACCTGCCGATGAGATGACTAAAAATATCATTAACGAAATGTTGGAAGACAGCAGGGGCATTGGTCAGACCGAAAGGCATAACTAGATTTTCATAATGCCCCTCAGGGGTGTTAAAAGCTGTCTTCCACTCATCCCCTTCCTTGATACGAATCAGATTGTAGGCCCCCCTAAGATCAAGTTTGGAGAACCACTTAGCACCCGCAATCTGATTAAAAAGGTCAGGAATGAGAGGAAGAGGGTATTGGTCACGGATGGTTATCTGGTTTAACTCACGGAAATCTAAGCAAGGACGCAGGCCCCCATCTCTCTTTTTAACAAAGAACAAAGAAAAACCCTGCAGCCACGGGTGAAGAAGAGGGTCTGATGTGTCCCTTAGCCAGACTCTCGGAGATATAATCTTTCATGGCTTGTCTCTCGGGACCCGAAAGATTATACAACCTGGACTTGGGTAATTTTGCCCCGGGAATCAGGTTAACCGGGCAATCATAAGGACGATGAGGTGGTAGCTTCTGACAACCCTTTTCAGAAAAAACATCCTCAAAGTCCGAAATAAATGTAGGTAGGGAAGCTATGGAGGCGATTAAGCAATTGTTATTTAAGCAATTCTCTCTGCAATGCTCACTCCACTCCAATATCTCCCTGGCCTGCCAATCCACCACTGGATTGTGCGCTACCAACCAGGGAAGACCCAATACCACCGGAGAGGGAAGGCCCTCCAGAACGTAACATGAAAGACACTCATTATGGTGGTCCCCTACCCGAAGGTGTAAATTATGAACAATGTGGGTGAGGTTTCTCTGAGACAGAGGAGCAGAATCTATAGCAAATACGGGAATAGGTCTCTGCAGCGTACAGAGAGACAAACCCATAGTGCGGGCAAAATGGGCATCAATCAAGTTTACCCCTGCTCCACTGTCTAGAAAAAAAGAAATAGACTCCGTCTTAACACCAAAAACAATGACCGCTGGTAACACAAATTGAGATGTTCGTATGGAGGAAACGTATACCCCCCGGCTGACATCCTCCGCACAGCCCGGGGTTAGTAGTTTTCCGACGGTCTTTTGTTTTTGAGAAAGGAGGGACAGACATTAATGAAATGACCCTTCCCCCCACAGAAAAAACAAGCCCCCCCCCTACGGCGAACCTCGGGAGGACGGACCTGACGAGAAGTTCCGCCTAGCTGCATAGGCTCATCTAAGTCAGTACAGGCTGACTGTTGCTTGGGAGAGGTAACCAATTGCTCAGGAATTTTCGATCTCTCCCTAAGACGTCTATCTATTCTGATAGAGAGGGACATAACAGCATCAAGGGAAAGGGGGGTCTCATACAGCGCCAGTGCATCCTTAACCCTTTCAGATAACCCAGAGCAGAACTGACTCCTGAGAGCCGGGTCGTTCCACTGAGTATCCGTAGCCCACCTACGGAACTCTGAGCAATATTCCTCTGCTGACCGATCTCCCTGTAGGAGTCTCCGTAACTTCGACTCAGCCAGGGCGACTCGGTCAGGGTCATCATATATGAGACCCAAAGCCCCAAAAAATCCCTCCACTGACCGAAGAGCCTGAGAACCAGGAGGTAACGAGAACGCCAGAATTGCGGATCCCCCTGAAGCAGGGAAATGACAATCCCTACCCGCTGTTCTTCATGACCTGAGGAGTAAGGGCGCAACTTAAAATATAATTTGCAGGCCTCACGGAACGTCGCAAATTTGTCCCTTCCCCCAGAAAATCTGTCAGGAAGAGCAACCTTGGGTTCTTTAACAACCTGGTTACCCATAGCAACCGCTGGGGGTGCGGTCTGCTGCATTTGCTGCTGTTGTTGGAGAACAGACGCCTTCAATCCTGCCACCTCCAAAGACAGGCTTTGAAGCTGTTCTGCCAAGGCATCAATAGGATCCATATTGGATTCTAAGTAGAGAAAAAAAAACAACAAATAAAAAATTATATATATATATATTTTTTTTTTCTCAAAAAGTAAAGGCCAGTTATAATATCACGGTCGGCGTGGCTATCACATACGTGACACAGAGGGAGGGAACGAGGAAGGCCCTGCCCAAGTGAGAGGGAAGGTGGTGACCCCTGACTCACCTTGCGGCTGGCACCTGGCTGCCCTGACGTCCCTAGACGGGTTCCTCACCCGTACGCCGATCACGTGCCTAAAGCCCTGGCTTTCCCTGAGCTGAGCCCTAGATAGTGAACAGGGCGGTGGGAACACTAGTCCGCACCACTAGCTCTAAGGGAAAACACCAAGGGGAGGACAGACAACACAGACTCAACATATAATCCCAGGTGGGCGACAACAGGAGACAACAATAAGCCCAACAGGGATCCGGAGGGTAGCACTCTGGAACGACAACCAGGATTCACAACTCCAGTGGGTCAGTATAGATGTCCAGGCAGGAAGCTCTATAACTGGCAACTAGAGAAGTGTGAGGGGAGAATATAAGGAGGTTGGGAGTGGCAGACAAGAAACAGCTGAGGAGGAGAAGCTACGGATCCCTGAGTGAGACAAAAAGGATAGCAAGGCAAACACAGAAAACAATCACTAAGAAACAACGTGATCTTTAGATATAGAGCGCGCAGCCAACCGCTGCGACTTCCTGACCCCGGGTATAACGGAGTCAGACGTGGCTCTTGATACCCTCGTGACACAGGATCATTTTATGGACAGATGTCATTTTTCAGCCTTATAAACTATGTTACTCTGTAATTTGGGCTCTGCCTGTTTAATAACGACTGTTCTTTCAAGACAATATACAAAAAAGAAGAAGATAAATGAATCGCACATCCAGCTGCTATGCTTTGATCTCATCCCTGCTACTTTAGCAAAAAACAGCGCTAAATAGCGCATGTGTGCCGCTCCTATGCTACATGCTAAATGAGGCATTAGTAAACATTTTGATCAAAAGGCATAAGCCCACTCACCACGCAAAGGTTGCCTCTATGAGTGGGTCCTACTAAATTGGCGCTGCGCTGCACGGCGACAACTGATGCTGCAGGACCCAGCAGTCAAACAGCACCCCTGCTACCCGACTATGCCATACCTAGCACTGGGGCCCCCGACCCGCCAGAAAAACAGCACAGTGGCCACCGTGCAGCACTGCACCATGTGAAAGCAGGAATTAGATCAAAGCATAGCAGCTGGATGTGCGATTCATTTATTTTCTTTTTTATATATGTACAGAGATTCTGTCCCTGGATCAGCACTCCTTCCATTCGGCCAGGTGATTTTAATTAGCAAGGTATTTTGCATGAGGGTTTAAATGAACCTACCATGCTATCAGTTGGAGTTCCTGAGAGCTTCAGGTAAGGTGAGCTTTGAGAACTGTTCATATGGTGCGGTACTGCATGGGGGCCACTGTGCTGTTTTTCTGGCGGGTTGGTGGGGCCCAGTGCTAGGTATGGCATAGTCGGGCAGCAGGGGTGCTGTTTGACTGCTGGGTCCCGCCACCTGCCGGATTGGCGCCACAGCATCGGTGGTCGCCGTGCAGCGCCGCACCAATTTTAGAGTAGGACCCACTCATAGAGGCAACCTTGGCGTGGTGAGTGGGCTTATGCCTCTTGATCAAAATGTACACTAATGCCTCATTTAGCATGTAGCATAAGAGGCGGCACACATGCGCTATTTAGTGCTGTTTTCTGCTAAAATAGCAGGGATTAGATTAAAGCATAGCAGCTGGATGTGCGATTCATATATTTACAAACATTGTCAGATATTGTCTTGAAAGATATATAAAAAAGAAAATAAATCAATCTTCAGAGACTCTTAAAGGGCTTCTGTCACCCCAATAAACTTTTTTTTTTTTTTTGGGTTAGTTTTAATCCCTATACTGCGATTTTTGCATACATACTGTAATTAATCATTTCGGTTCAGCAGATTATGTTAAAAACGTACTTTTAAAATATGCAAATTACCTTGCTACCAGCAAGTAGGGCGGCTACTTGCTGGTAGCAGCCGCATCCTCCTATCCTAAAGACGCCCCCTCCGCATGTTGATTGACAGTGCCAACGGACGGGATCGTCCTCTGGCTGGTCCTGTCTGCTATCAAGATCTCGCGCCTGCGCCGTAACGGTATTCAGTCGGCGCAGGCGCACTGAGAGGCGGACGCTCGCTCGGCGCTCCATCCTCAATGCGCCTGCGCCGATGACGTCATCAAGTACACCTGGAAGAGATTTATTATTAATAATCGTTTTTATCGTTTTTATAAAATTATTTATTCCCATTTCGTTGGTGGTTTTTGTGGCAGCATGCTTATTACGTACACACTTACCTGATTCGAGCATCCAGCGACGTCACCAGACTCTCCGCCTCCTTCCAGCGAGGCCGGCGTCTTCTCTTCCGGGTATACTTGATGACGTCATCGGTGCAGGCGCATTGAGGATGGAGCGGCCGAGCGAGCGTCCGCCTCTCAGTGCGCCTGCGCCGACTGAATACCGTTACGGCGCAGGCGCGAGATCTTGATAGCAGACAGGACCAGCCAGTGGACGATCCTGTCCGTTGGCCCTGTCAATCAACATGCGGAGTGGGCGTCTTTAGGATAGGAGGATGCGGCTGCTACCAGCAAGTAGCCGCCCTACTTGCTGGTAGCAAGGTAATTTGCATAGTTTAAAAGTACGTTTTTAACATAATCTGCTGAACCGAAATGATTAATTACAGTATGTATGCAAAAATCGCAGTATAGGGATTAAAACTAACCAAAAAAAAAAAAAAAACTGTATAGTGGGGTGACAGAAGCCCTTTAAAAGACTCCTGAAGAAGAGGCCTAAGTAGTCTCGACAGGTTGCAATTTTGTCATCTTCTTTTAGTTAGTCATTAAAAGGTATCAACTACTGAGGAATCGCAATTTGTCTTCTGTTCTATTCACTGGTTAACACAGGACAAATATATTTTTACAAAAACCACCTAGCACAGTGCGCAACGCTGTTTCTGACCTCACAAGTTCTGGAAATGCATAGTTTGCTTTGCTATTTTTGTAACTCCCATTTACTTATATGGGAGATATGGAAATGGTAGTGAAGGGAGCTTGGCTGTTTTCATTGACCCAGCCACCTCTCACAGCCGGGATATGGCGTTCAGTGGGTTAGGATCATGGGAACCTTATTCTAGAGATAGCACCCCCACCGATCAGCTGTTACAGGGAGCCGCCACACTTCCCGGAGCTCTGGTGAGTGCAGCCGTCTCCCAACTTCTCTCCAAACACAGCGTCACACATAATACAGTGGCTGTGCTTGGTATTGCAGCTCAGCCTCATTCACTTCAATGGGGCTGAGCTGCAACTAGGCCATGTGACCGATGTATGGTGACATCACATGGCCTAGGAAGAAGCTGAGGTGTTCATGCAGTGCCAGCCTCTAATAATAGCTGGTCAGTTGGTGCTTCAGGCGTCAGTAAAAGACTCCTGTAACGGATCTCCTAGCACCCCGACCGGGTTCCTCCGTCGATAGTTGCTCCTAGTGCTTCCCGAGGTCTCCAAGCACTCCACTTGACACCGTAAGCACTGCAGACCCCACGAACCGCAGAAGCTTGGTTGAGGTCTCGCCGTCTCCTACCAACCCTGGACCTACGACATGTCTCCAGGCTCCAGTGGGTCAACCTCTCCTAAGTCCAGAGAGCAGGAACAGCTCTTACAAGAGCTAGTAGTTATAGCCAGGGGAGTATAGCAAATCTTCAGCGTATAGCAATCCCCAGCGTCGATCAGTTACCCAAACATCAGCCTCAACATGATAAAGGGTAAAACAGGAACTCTTTATTGAGGGCTACCCGCCCGTATTTATACAGGTCCCCATCTGGTGGACACTCCCCTAGGGGACCAGATGGAAGACTGTGACACAGGACAGATATGCAGCAATTCAGGATACACAGACACAATACGTCCCCACAATGCATCATGGTTTCCTCCTCTCTGCCCTGGAGACACCCGAGGAGTAATTCCATTATCTCTCAGGACAAAGGGAAATCGCCAATACACATGTGGAGACAACAGGACAGAAATCACTATTTAAACATACAATGCCACAACCCTTACAGTAAACACAGACATTTAACATATCCCCAGATAGCTCAAGTCTGAGTGCATATTATTAGGTGAATGGCACTCAGACTACACGAATACAATAAAATTAGCTATCTGGGTACCCTCACATAACATACACTACAATTCCAAAGACAGATGGTTCTGTCACACACCTCAAAACCCCACATATCCCCATAATGTATACATCCATGGATAGCTCTGATCTGGGTGAACAACATATCCAAAAATCACCCAGATCCGAGCAGGGGTTCCCGAATTCCATGGAAGTCACATTTGGCCGACCGCAAGCATGGCTTTCCTGCCCAAAACAGTTCCACAGATTTAAGCTGTGCGGCCAGTCTGTCTTCTCCTTTAAAGTTAGTATGGGCCATAATCCTGGGGCAAGAGGCTGGCAACCAGGCCCCTCCAAAACCCAGTGGCGAGGTTGGTTTCGCCACACATCTCCCCCTCCCAGGGAAGACTAACCAGATACCTGACCTCACGCCGGTCGGTACCTGAGTTAATCTGGCAGTCCACCCACAACCCCATACTGGACCTGTTGAATTTTGGGGCCTGGCTCTGTTCTGTATGTCCCCAGCTGTTGAGTGGGCCTCTGCTACTCCTTGCTTCCTTGTGGTTCTCTAGCTTGGAGCTGTAGGTACTCGCTGGGCAGAGGCCGACTGCGCTCTGCCCAGATGCCAGCTCTTCTGCTGGGGTAGCCTGTGGGAAGTCCAGGTCTGGAGAAGAGGATAGGGGAGGGCAGAGGCTGACTGCGCTCCGCCTAGATGCCAGCTCTTCTGCTGGGGTAGCCTGTGGGAAGTCCGGCTCTGGAGAAGAGGATAGGGGAGGGCAGAGGCCAACTGTGTTCTGCCCAGATGCCAGCTCTTCCGCTGGGATGGGGTCAGGGAATCCTACCCCCAGGACCTTGTTGCAGATCAGCTGTGGACAGGAGGGATCGCTTACCTCCTCCTCCTGGCATTCCTGCGGGGTTGGGGGGGACTCTGTACCGGCCGTCCAGCATCCCAGTAGGCCTGGTGCAGAGACTGCGGTCCCATCTGCATCATTGGAGTTAGGGGTGCTGTCCCCCTGTGGTTGGGGAGAGAGACCGGTTGTCTCCTCTCCCTTCAAAGTACACTGCCGCTGGGGAGAGAGACCGGCTGTCTCTTCTCCTTTTAACACCCTCTGCTGCTGGGAAGGGAGGACGACACACTTCTCTCCCTGTATTACCCCCATCTGGAGTTGGAGATCTGGGCCGGCTGCCCAACATCCCTGTAGGGCCGGTGGAGAGATCTCGGTCCCATCTCCACCTGCCATCTGTGGGTCTTCCCAGGACCAATCTGTGAGGTCCCTCAACATTTGCGAGTAAGGACCACCTGCGTCCACACCTGGCAACTCCGGCTGCTGCTGAGGGTCTGGGCCAGCTGCCCAGCATCCCGGTGGAGAGACCTTGGTCCCGTCTCCACCTGCCTGTTGTGGTTCCTCACAGGACCAGTCTATGAGGACCCCTACTTTGGGTTCCTCTGGCCGCCTGTCACGGAACCATGAACCAGACGTACAACAAGAGATAAGTGAAAATAAGAAGGCTTTATTGCAAATCAAGCTATAAAGCAAAAGTCCAAACGGATGGTGAAACCGAAGCAGAGTCTTTGCGTAGCCAGAGGTCAGGAAACCGGAAGGGTAGTCAGACGAAGCCAGGATCAGGAACCAGCAGGGTAGTCAGACGAAGCCAGGATCAGGAACCAGCAGGGAAGTCAGACGAAGCCAGGATTAGGAACCAGAAGCAGCAGCAGTCTTGGAAGCATGTGAACACAGGAGGACCAAGCAAGGAACTGACGCCACAGACCTCCTATATATATATGAGCTAGGCATCCAGCTCCTCCCAGTGGGAAGGAGGAGCCGCGGGGTGGAAGGCTACAAGAAACCCAGAAACCAAGATGGCCGCCAGCACATGTCAAACGAGGGAGAACAGCAAGAAGGTAAGACCATGACAGTACCTCCCCCTCAAGGGCCCCTCCTCCGCGGAGCAAAAAACGGTCTCTGAGGGAAGCGTGCGTGGAAGGCTCGGAGCAAGGCAGGAGCATGGACATCTGCGGAGGGAACCCAGGAACGCTCCTCTGGACCATAACCACGCCAATGGACCAAAAACTGCACCCGACCGCGGACCAGGCGTGAGTCCAGGATATTGCTCACCTCATACTCCTCACGATTGCCCACTTGGACCGGACGAGGCCGAGGAATCGAGGAAGTGAAACGATTACACACCAGTGGCTTCAACAGGGAGACATGAAACACGTTGGAGATCCGCATGCCAGGAGGAAGCGCAAGGGCATAGGCTACTGGGTTTACCCTGCGAAGCACTCGGAAGGGACCAACAAAGCGAGGAGCCAGCTTGGGAGTGGGCACTCGAAGGTTGAGGTTGCGGGTGGACAACCATACACGGTCTCCGACCTGGTAGGAAGGAGCAGGCGCTCGTCTGTGATCAGCCTGGAGTTTCTGGCGCTGCGCAGAGACCTCAAGGGACTTCTGGATCTGTACCCAAGAAGCACGTAGGACGGAAAGGTGATCCTTCACAGCAGGAATATCCTGGGGAGAGAATACCTCCGGTAAGACGGCAGGTTGGAACCCATAATTGGCCAAGAAGGGAGACGTCCCAGAGGAAGAGTTCACCGCCGTGTTCCTGGCAAACTCAGCCCAAGGCAGGAGGTCAACCCAATTGTCTTGGTGATCGGAGACATAGCAACGAAGGAATTGCTCCAAGGCCTGATTGGATCGTTCTGCGGCCCCATTGGACTGAGGGTGGTAGGCCGAGGAGAAGGAGAGATGAATCCCCAACTGGGAGCAAAAGGCGCGCCAGAACCTGGACACAAACTGACTCCCCCGATCCGACACAATCTCCTTGGGCAAACCGTGCAACCGGAAGACCTCCCTGGCAAAAATCGTGGCCAACTCTTGTGCAGAGGGTAACTTCTTGAGAGGAACACAGTGGCACATTTTGGAAAACCGATCCACAATCATGAGAATGACCGTATGGCCTCGGGATGCAGGGAGGTCCACAATGAAATCCATCCCCAGGTGTGACCATGGGCGCTCCCCGGTAGCTATGGGTTGCAGAAGCCCCAACGGAAGGTGCCGAGGGGACTTACTCTGGGCACAAACGGAGCATGCCGCTACATATGCGGCGATGTCGGAACGTAGGGAAGGCCACCAGAACAGACGTGAAACAGCCCAGGACAGCTGATTCTTTCCAGGATGCCCCGCGGTCTTGGAGTTATGGTAGGTTCGCAACAACCGAGTGCGCAACTCCTCAGGCACAAAACATCTGCCGTTGGGTCTCCCAGAGGGAGCACCAGATTGAGCCGCCAAAATCTGCTCACCCAGAGCAGAGGTCAGGCTGGTGCGAATGGCGGCCAAGATCTGATTCGGAGGTATGACCGAGGTCGGAATCGACTCCTCCCTGGACAGCTCGGAGTACTGCCGTGATAAGGCATCCGCCCTGATGTTCTTGGAACCGGGTAGGTAGGAGACCACGTAATTAAAACGTGACAAGAACAGAGCCCATCTGGCCTGACGTGGTGTCAATCTCTTGGCCTCAGAAAGGTAGGTCAGATTCTTGTGGTCCGTCAGGATGAGAACCGGAACCACCGAACCCTCGAGCAAGTGCCTCCATTCTTTAAGGGCCTGCACGATGGCCAATAACTCCCTGTCACCAATCTGATAGTTGCACTCCGCGGGAGACAGTTTCCGGGAGTAAAACCCACAAGGAAGCAGAGGACCCTCTGGTGTTCTACGCTGAGACAGAAGGGCGCCTACTCCCGTCTCAGACGCGTCCACCTCGAGGACAAAGGGCAACCCAGGGTTGGGATGCGACAGAATGGGAGCCGACACAAAGGCGGATTTTAGGGTCTCAAAAGCTCGGATGGCCTCGAGCGGCCAGACCTGGGAATTACTGCCCTTCCTGGTCAGATCCGTGAGAGGCTTGGCCAGCATGGAAAAGTCCCTGATGAACTTCCGATAATAATTGGCGAAGCCCAAAAAGCGCTGCAGGGAACGAAGACCACTGGGCTGGGGCCACTGTAAGACAGCCGAAACCTTCTCAGGATCCATGGAGAACCCCTCAGCGGAAATGATGTACCCTAAGAAGGTTACCTGGGATCGGTGAAATTCGCATTTCTCAAGCTTACCGAACAGCTTGTTCTCTCGTAACCGTTGCAACACTCGTCTGACATCCAGAATGTGGACCTCCATGGATTCAGAATATACCAAGATGTCATCCAAATAGACCACCACACACTGCTGCAACAGGTCACGGAAAACATCGTTGATGAATTCCTGAAAGACTGCGGGCGCATTGCACAACCCAAAGGGCATAACCAAGGATTCATAATGACCGGTCCTGGTGTTAAACGCGGTCTTCCACTCATCGCCCACCTTGATCCTTACCAGGTTATATGCCGCCCTCAGGTCGAGTTTGGTAAAGACCGTGGCCCCTTTAAGGCGATCGAACAGCTCGGAAATCAAGGGTATCGGGTAAGCGTTCTTGATCGTGATGCGATTGAGACCCCTGTAATCGATGCAAGGCCTCAACTCACCGCCCTTCTTTTTCACAAAGAAAAATCCAGCCCCTGCCGGGGACGAGGATTTGCGAATGTGTCCGCGTGAAAGCGCCTCCCTCACGTACTCCTCCATGGCCTCATTCTCCGCTACCGACAGTGGATAGACCTTGCCACGGGGAGGAACGGCACCAGATTGTAACTCTATGGCACAATCGTATGGGCGGTGCGGAGGTAGGGCAACCGCACGCACCTTATCGAATACATCCCGGTACTCCTCGTATTCAGGAGGCAACAGAGAGTCCGAGGAAGTACACAGCAACTTGGCAGGCCCATGGATGCAACTAGCCCCACACTGCGGTGACCACGAGAGGATCTCGGCCGATCTCCAATCGAAAGTCGGATTATGCTTCTGGAGCCAGGGGTACCCCAAGACCACCGAGTAGTGTGGAGACGAAATAACCTGGAGGCAGACCGACTCTCTGTGAACGGCACCAATGGCTATCCCCACTGGAAGGGTCTCATGAGTCACGTGTGGCGGCAGAAGGGGTCTGCCGTCTATCGCCTCAAGAGCCAGTGGGGAACCTCGAGCTTGCAGAGGAATGGAATTGGCGGCAGCGAACATACTATCAATGAACAAACCACCAGCACCAGAGTCCACCAACGCCTGGGTCGTCACCGAGCCCCCGACCCAGGAGAGGACAACAGTGATCAGTGGTTTGTCAACACGGGAAACCGGGGACGAGGAGACTCCACCCAAGATCTGCCCCCGACAGGATCTCAGGTACGAGCGTTTTCCCGGACGGTTCGGACATGCCAACCGAAAATGCCCACCGAGACCACAGTACATGCATCGGCCCTCGCGTCTCCGGAGTGCCCTCTCCCCCTCGGACAGGCGAGCAAACCCCAGCTGCATGGGTTCACCCCCAGACAAGTCATCCCCAGGAGGCGTGGGAGGAGAGGGAGGCACGGGTGGGATAGCAAACGTAGGCGCCAATCTGTTAGAAGACCTCCGCAGGCTCTCCTTAAAGGAAGGTCTCTCCCTGAGTCTGGTGTCAATCAAAATCAGGAAAGAAATAAGAGCCTCGAGCTCCACTGGTAGGTCCTTAGCTGCAACCTCATCCTTCAAGGCATCCGAGAGACCATGAGAGAAAGCAGCGACCAGAGCCTCATTATTCCAGCCCACCTCTGCTGCCAGGGTACGAAACTCAATGGCGTATTCGGCTACGGATCGTGAACCCTGTCTGATGGACATAAGGAGCTTCGCAGCAGAGGCAGCACGAGCCGGCACATCGAATACCTTCCGAAGAGAAGCAATGAAACCGGAAAACTCGGCAACCACCGGATCGTTGTTCTCCCATAAAGGGCTGGCCCAGGCCAAGGCCTTGTCTGCGAGCAGCGAGATCAAGAAGCCCACCTTTGATCTCTCAGTAGGAAAGGCATGTGGCAGCAACTCGAAATAAATGCCCACCTGGTTAAGGAAACCTCGGCACTGAGTTGGCTCTCCCCCAAAGCGCTGTGGAAGAGGGGCAGAACCGGACATACCCCGAAACACCGCAGGCGCAACAACAGGTGTCGGGGTAGACTCTGGCGCAACAACCGGAGCGGCAGTAGGAGCGAAATGAGCCGTGCGTTCAAGCAGGGTTTGCAACGCCACAGCGAACCGACCCAACAGGTGATCCTGCTGATCAAGTCTGGCAACCAGCGTGGGTAGCGAGGATGGCCCTGTACCGTCAGAATTCATGGCTTGGTCCTAATGTCACGGAACCATGAACCAGACGTACAACAAGAGATAAGTGAAAATAAGAAGGCTTTATTGCAAATCAAGCTATAAAGCAAAAGTCCAAACGGATGGTGAAACCGAAGCAGAGTCTTTGCGTAGCCAGAGGTCAGGAAACCGGAAGGGTAGTCAGACGAAGCCAGGATCAGGAACCAGCAGGGTAGTCAGACGAAGCCAGGATCAGGAACCAGCAGGGAAGTCAGACGAAGCCAGGATTAGGAACCAGAAGCAGCAGCAGTCTTGGAAGCATGTGAACACAGGAGGACCAAGCAAGGAACTGACGCCACAGACCTCCTATATATATGAGCTAGGCATCCAGCTCCTCCCAGTGGGAAGGAGGAGCCGCGGGGTGGAAGGCTACAAGAAACCCAGAAACCAAGATGGCCGCCAGCACATGTCAAACGAGGGAGAACAGCAAGAAGGTAAGACCATGACACCGCCTCAGGGGGAGACTGCTTACCTCCTCGGATGCAACCTCTGCTCGGCTGCTGTAACACTCCTTCCGCTGGGCAATTTCTCTCTCTTTCGCCAGTCGGAATTCTCGTTCCATCCGTGCGTGTCGCTTGGCTTTGACCTGGTTCCAGATGGCCTGGTATATATCCATGGACACATTATCTCCATACTGGGCCACTCGCTGCCTCACCTCGGCCAGCCAGTCATCTTCAGAGCCTTCCATACTTGTCTGCTCCAAGTCGCTGGATACCTCTGCTCCCAGGGTAACCTCTGCTAGCGTTGCCCTCAATTTGTAACTCCACACGTTGCCGGTGTCTCTGAGCTGCTTCTCCTCGCACTAGGATGCTATCCCACTGCTTGCCACCAATGTAACGGATCTCCTACCACCCCGACCGGGTACCTCTGTCGATAGGTGCTCCTAGTGCTTCCCGAGGTCTCCAAGCACTCCACTTGACACCGTAAGCACTGCAGACCCCACGAACCGCCGAAGCTTGGTTGAGGTCTCGCCGGCTCCTACCCACCCTGGACCTACGACAAGTCTCCAGGCTCCAGTGGGTTAACCTCTCCTAAGTCTAGAGAGCAGGAACAGCTCTTACAAGAGCTAGTAGTTATAGCCAGGGGAGTATAGCAAATCTTCAGCGTATAGCAATCCCCAGTGTCGATCAGTTACCCAAACATCAGCCTCAACATGATAAAGGGTAAAACAGGAACTCTTTATTGAGGGCTACCCGTCCGTATTTATGCAGGTCCCCATCTGGTGGACACTCCCCTAGGGGACCAGATGGAAGACTGTGACACAGGACAGATATGCAGCAATTCAGGATACACAGACACAATACGTCCCCACAATGCATCATGGTTTCCTCCTCTCTGCCCTGGAGACACCCGAGGAGTAATTCAATTATCTCTCAGGACAAAGGGAAATCGCCAATACACATATGGGGACAACAGGACAGAAATCACCATTTAAACATACAATGTCCGCTTGGCCTCCGTTCCGCTCAGCAGGCGGACATCCGAACGCAGCTTGCAGCATTCGGGTGTCCGCCTGGCCGTGCGGAGACAAATGGATCCGTCCAGACTTACAATGTAAGTCAATGGGGACAGATCCGTTTGAAGTTGACACAATATGGTGCAATTTCAAACGGATCCGTCCCCCATTGACTTTCAATGTAAAGTCTGGAAGGATCCGTCTGAACAACTTTCACACTTAGAATTTTTTCTGAACTTTTATGCAGACGAATCCGTTCTGAATGGATCCAAACGTCTGCATTATAGGAGCGGATCCGTCTGTGCAGACACCAGACGGATCCGCTCTGAACGCAAGTGTGAAAGTAGCCTTAGGCTACTTTCACACCTGCGTTAGGTGCAGATCCGTCTGGTATCTGCACAGACGGATCCGCACCTATAATGCAGACGCTTGTATCCATTCAGAACGGATCCGTTTGCATTACCACGAACAAAAAAAAAAAAAGATAATGCAAACGGATCTGTTTTGACTTACACTAAAAGTCAATGGGAGGCGGATCCGTTTTCAATTGCACCATATTGTGTCAGTGAAAACGGATCCGTCCTCATTGACTTACATTGTAAGTCAGGACAGATCCGTTTGGCTCCGCATCGCCAGGCGGACACCAAAACTAATCTGCACAGACGGATCCGCACCTATAATGCAAATGCTTGTATCCGTCCAGAACAGATCCGTTTGGCTGCAAGCAGCGTTTTGGTGTCCGCCTCCGGAGCGGAATGGAGGCTGAACGGAGGCAAACTGATGCATTCTGAACGGATCCTTATCCATTCAGAATGCATTGGGGCTGAACTGATCCGTTTTGGGCCGCTTGTGAGAGCCCTGAAACGGATCTCACAGGCGGACCCAGAAACGCCAGTGTGAAAGTAGCCTAACTCTGCTATATTTCTGTAGCCTGCAACCTCTGAATGCCCAGTTGGGCTGAAACTACTACACCCAGCATGTTCTGGCAGTAATAGTAAATGGATATTGGTGCAATTCTGAGCTACTAGTCTATATAATACAATACTATAATACTGGGCAGTCAGAGGTTGCAGGCTACAGAAATATAGCAGAGCTAGTTATAAAGCCAGCCCGCATCAGACCCTACTCTGAGTCTACTCGGAACTCACTGACCATAAATGTGCTGAGCAATTCCGAAGACTTTTTTTTTTTATACAAATCTTATCTTCACTTCCGAACCGGCACCGGCTTCTTCACGCTCTCTCGAAAGCTTTTCCGGCACCTTCTCCCTGCTGCGTCTCGGCGTTGTTGTGCACCTCCGCAGCCTAGGGAAACGTCATGTCCGGTGCGGCCGCCCAACAGGAAATGACTAGGCATGCCGCACCCGGGCGGGGAGGAGACTCTCACTCAAGGAGGGTAGGACATGCGCACTGCGATGTCCATTCCTGGTACAGACTCAGTGCGCAGGCGCGGGATCTCGGCGAAAGAAGAAGTAAGAAGATAGGCGGGCAGAGGGAAAGACTGGGCGGGGGGAAGTGATGATAAGGCAGAGCTGCCTGGCCACCTACGAGGTTGACGCCGCCCCTGGGCACTTGCGAGCCCTCATTTGCATATCCTACTAAGATGATTTTTGCCAGTTTTATAAGTCCACGATTGCTTATAAAGGTAACGTTTTTATCAACTGTAATGCTGCTCAAAAGCTATGGGAAGGGTTAAAAGGGTGAAACTGTGATGACAGACTCCCTTTAACCACCTCAGCCCCCTTAGCTTAAACACCCTTAATGACCAGGCCACTTTTTACACTTCTGCACTACACTACTTTCACGGTTTATTGCTCGGTCATACAACTTACCACCCAAATGAATTTTACCTCATTTTCTTCTCACTAATAGAGCTTTCATCTGCTGGTATTTCATTGCTGCTGACATTTTTACTTTTTTTGTTATTAATCGAAATTTACCGATTTTTTTGCAAAAAAATGACATTTTTCACTTTCAGTTGTAAAATTTTTCAAAAAAAACGACATCCATATATAAATTTTTCTCTAAATTTATTGTTCTACATGTCTTTGATTAAAAAAAAATGTTTGGGTAAAAAAAAATGGTTTGGGTAAAAGTTATAGCGTTTACAAACTATGGTACAAAAATGTGAGTTTCTGCTTTTTTAAGCAGCTCTGACTTTCTGAGCACCTGTCATGTTTCCTGAGGTTCTACAATGCCCAGACAGTAGAAAAACCCCACAAATAACCCCATTTCGGAAAGTAGACACCCTAAGGTATTCGCTGATGGGCATAGTGAGTTCATAGAACTTTTTATTTTTTGTCACAAGTTAGCGGAAAATGATGAATTTTTTTATTATTTTTTTCCTTACAAAGTCTCATATGCCACTAACTTGTGACAAAAAATAAAAACTTCCATGAACTCACTATGCCCATCAGCGAATACCTTGGGGTGTCTTCTTTCCAAAATGGGGTCACTTGTGGGGTAGTTATACTGCCCTGGCATTCTAGGGGCCCTAATGTGTGGTAAGTAGTTTGAAATCAAAATCTGTAAAAAATGGCCGGTGAAATCCGAAAGGTGCTCTTTGGAATGTGGGCCCCTTTGCCCACCTAGGCTGCAAAAAAGTGTCACACATGTGGTATCGCCGTACTCAGGAGAAGTTGGGGAATGTGTTTTGGGGTGTCATTTTACATATACCCATGCTGGGTGAGATAAATATCTTGGTCAAATGCCAACTTTGTATAAAAAAATTGGAAAAGTTGTCTTTTGCCAAGATATTTCTCTCACCCAGCATGGGTATATGTAAAATGACACCCCAAAACACATTCCCCAACTTCTCCTGAGTATGGCGATACCACATGTGTGACACTTTTTTGCAGCCTAGGTGGGCAAAGGGCCCACATTCCAAAGAGCACCTTTCGGATTTCACCGGCCATTTTTTACAGATTTTGATTTCAAACTACTTCGAACGCATTTGGTCCCCTAAAATGCCAGGGCAGTATAACTACCCCACAAGTGACCCCATTTTGGAAAGAAGACACCCCAAGGTATTTCATGATGGGCATAGTGAGTTCATGGAAATTTTTATTTTTTGTCACAAGTTAGTGGAATATGAGACTTTGTAAGAAAAAAAAAATAATCATCATTTTCCGCTAACTTGTGACAAAAAATAAAAAATTCTAGGAACTCGCCATGCCCCTCACGGAATACCTTGGGGTGTCTTATTTCCAAAATGGGGTCACTTGTGGGGTAGTTATACTGCCCTGGCATTTTAGGGGCCCTAATGCGTGAGAAGTAGTTTGAAATCAAAATCTGTAAAAAATACCCTGTGAAATCCTAAAGGTGCTCTTTGGAATGTGGGCCTCTTTGCCCACCTAGGCTGCAAAAAAGTGTCACACATCTGGTATCGCTGTACTCAGAAGAAGTAGGGCAATGTGTTTTGGGGTGTCATTTTACATATACCCATGCTGGGTGAGAGAAAAATCTCGGCAAAAGACAACTTTTCCCATTTCTTTTATACAAAGTTGGCATTTGACCAAGATATTTATCTCACCCAGCGTGGGTATATGTAAAATGACACCCCAAAACACATTGCCCAACTTCTCCTGAGTACGGCAATACCACATGTGTGACACCTATTTGCAACCTAGATGCCCAAAGGGGCCCAAATTCCTTTTAGGAGGGCATTTTTAGACATTTGGATCCCAGACTTCTTCTCACGCTTTAGGGCCCCTAAAATGCCAGGGCAGTATAAATACCCCACATGTGACCCCATTTTGGAAAAAAAAACACCCCAAGGTATTCAATGAGGGGCATGGCGAGTTCATATAAAAAAAAAAATTTGGCACAAGTTAGCGGAAATTGTTTTTTTTTTTTTTTTCTCACAAAGTCTCCCTTTCCGCTAACTTGGGACAAAAATTTAAATCTTTCATGGACTCAATATGCCCCTCACGGAATACCTTGGGGTGTCTTCTTTCCGAAATGGGGTCACATGTGGGGTATTTATACTGCCCTGGCATTTTAGGGGCCCTAAAGCGTGAGAAGAAGTCTGGAATATAAATGTCAAAAAAAATTTACACATTTGGATTCCGTGAGGGGTATGATGAGTTAATGTGAGATTTTATTTTTTGACACAAGTTAGTGGAATATGAGACTTTGTAAGAAAAAACAAACAAAAAAAATAAAATAAAATAAATCAATTTCCGCTAACTTGTGCCAAAAAAATGTCTGAATGGAGCCTTACAGGTGGGTGATCAATGACAGGGGGGTGATCAATGACAGGGGGGTGATCAGGGAGCCTATATGGGGTGATCACCCCGCTGTCATTGATCACCCCCCTGTAAGGCTCCATTCAGACGTCCGTATGTGTTTTGCGGATCCGATCGATGGATGCGTGGATCCGTAAAACACATACGGACGTCTGAATGGAGCATTACAGGGGGCTGATCACCCCATATAGACTCCCTGATCACCCCCTGTCATTGATCACCCCCCTGTAAAGCTCCATTCAGACGTCCGTATGTGTTTTGCGGATCCGATCCATGGATGCGTGGATCCGCAAAACACATACGGACGTCTAAATGGAGCCTTACAGGGGGGTGATCAATGACAGGTGGGTGATCAATGACAGGGGGTGATCAGGGAGTCTATATGGGGTGATCAGGGGTTCATAAGGGGTTAATAAGTGACGGGGGGTGGGTGGGTAGTGTAGTGGTGCTTGGTGCTACATATTGCTGAGCTACCTGTGTCCTCTGGTGGTCGATCCAAGCAAAAGGGACCACCAGAGGACCAGGTAGCAGGTATATTAGACGCTGTTATCAAAACAGCGTCTAATATACCTGTTAGGGGTTAAAAAAATCGCATCCACTCGCTTACCTTCCGATCCTGTGAACGCGCGCGCCTGTGTGCGCGCGTTCTCAGGAAATCTCGCGTCTCGCGAGATGACGCACGGATGCGTCCAGGAGGAATGAATCGACCGCCTCCAGGACACATCCGTGCGTTAGGCGGTCCGGAGGCGGTTAAAGAGAAACTATTTGATATAGTGCAGTGCACATACGGTTCTGTTTAGCATACTGTTACTGTATTGTGGGCTAAAATGCATACATTCATGTGTGCGAGACTGAAAAATGAAGACGTTCTATCTCCAGCTCTAGGGTGGGCCCCAGGCGCCCCAGTCCGACACTGCGTTTATGTATGTCTATGTTATTTCTTCTCATTTTTTTGATAACTAAGTAGTGTACTATGAGGGACAGGATCAAAAGCCTTTGCAAAATCCAGAAACACAACGTCCACAGCCGCCCCTCTGTCCGCGCTTCTACTCATCTAACAGATCAGGTCAGTCTGACAACTTCTGTCCTTGGTAAACCCATGCTGGTTATCACTTATAGTATTATTTACAGTCACATTCTCCTGTATATAGTCCCTTAAGAGTCCTTCAAACATGTTTCCCACAACTGAAGTTACACTAACTGGTCTATAATTACCTGTGGAGGACCTAGATCCTTTTTTTTTTAAATATGGGCATCATATTTGCCTTGTGCCAATCACTTGGCACTGTACCAATACCTAGAGAATCTTTAAAAATTATAAACAGGGGCGCAGTGATGAAGGGGGGTTTTCTTTCTTTCAAAATTCTTTTTATTGATTACATATATCAAAAGTGGTCTAGTGTGAAATGGAAACAATGACATAAAGCATTACCATTGTCCTATCACAGTTAGGTAACATCTGAGCTTTAGAAAATAGAAAAGCTTGCATTGTTGTACAGTATCTCATTGTACATCATAACATTGCTCTGACAATGTGACCAGTGACGTCACAAACATCCTTCTAACACTCCATTCTAGCATCTACACTATCTCTGCTGCTGAGCCCCGCCCCCTGCATTGATCACATGACGGTGACATCACCCCAGGTCCTTCACCACCTCTTCTCCTCTCCACTGCTGAGCCCCGCCCCCTGCACTGATCACATGACGGTGAGTTCTCCCCAGGTCCTTCACCACCCCCTCTCTCCACAACTGAGCCCCGCCCCCTGCACGGATCACATGTCGGTGACGTCACCCCAGGTCCTTCAGCTCTGGCAGTGCAGCAGATACTGGGCAGGTCCTGGTCGGTAGTCAGGGCTCTTGTTCTCTCTGGTATCAGCCATTCCTCCAGCCTGCAGGTAAGATGAGCTGTGAGGAGACAGTGTGGTGGAGAGCTCAGACATGTCACCTCTGGAGATTCTCCTCCATTACACACAAGGAATCCTTCTCCGCTCCTCAGCTTACTATGATGGGGGAGTAGTAGTGGGGATAGTGGGGGTTGTCATCATTCTCTGGCCCCTGGCTGTCCTGGTGAGGGGCCCCTGCCTCCAGGAGGAGAATGAATGGAGCGGGGCCCGGCCTGAGCTCAGCTCTCTCCAGTCTCTTCTCTAGGAGTTGTGGACACAGCTGAGCACAGCCCAGAGGTGGGACCTGCATCTATCAGACATTTATCTCCTGTGGAGCCACCAGAAATCTCCATGTTGGGGCCCCTGGGATCCATGTGGTGGGGTCTCTGAGAAGCGGGGCCCCTCCAGGCTCAGGAAGTGCGGTTCTGGAGGTGACATCTGGTCTTGTCCCCTGGATGATTTCCTCTCCTCTTCTCATAAAGGCGCCTGCAGTACTAGAAGCCTCCAGCTCCTCCAGTTCTCTCCTCTTCTCCTGAACGACCACCAAGGATGGACAGGAAGGAGATCAGCAGAAGAATATTAGACCTCACCTTGGAGATCATCTCCCTGCTGAGCGGAGAGGTAAACTTTTCTAGATTTCTCTCCTCTGTATTGTATTCTGTAACAAGTCAGACATCGGGAAGGAGAATCCATCATAGGAAGTGATAGGAAGAGTCCAGGGTCCTGGAGAACGGCCTCCAGACCTTCCAAGTGATGGAGAACCTGAAGATCAGCCCCAAATATGGTGAGTGATGTGTCATGTGACCAATAGTCATGTTGTAGGAGCCATGAGAAGGTAAGTAGGCACGTTGTACCAGGAGGAGAGGGCCGGAGGAGAGCACATGGCCACTGAAGGGTTTATTCCCTAAGTGTCTCTCTCCATCCACAGGAGTACACAATAGTGAAGAAGACATCGGGGGACTGTGTGACTCCCATCATCCATCTCCAGGAGTCAGGAGGGCGGAGCAGGACCCCTCACCCCATCACAGAGCCTCCCCCTCACCCCCTGATACATGAGCAGAAGATCCTAGAGCTCACCCACAAGATGATGGAGCTGCTGACTGGAGAGGTGACACTGCTGGGAATGCTGGGAAATTCTCCAGTAACAGCACTGGAGGGGTCTGGGTGATGACGGTGTCATTGTGTTGTCAGGTTCCTATAAGGTGTCAGGACGTCACTGTCTATTTCTCCATGGAGGAGTGGGAGTATATAGAAGGACACAAGGACCTGTACAAGGAGGCCATGATGGAGGAGCACCAGCCTCTTATATCACAAGGTAAGACCCGTCATGTGCAGTGTATACACGTGTGTGCAGTGACATGTAATGGAGGAGCACCAGCCTCTTATATCACAGGGTAAGAGCCGTCATGTGCAGTGTATACACGTGTGTGCAGTGACATGTAATGGAGGAGCACCAGCCTCTTATATCACAAGGTAAGACCCGTCATGTGCAGTGTATACACGTGTGTGCAGTGACATGTAATGGAGGAGCACCAGCCTCTTATATCACAAGGTAAGAGCCGTCATGTGCAGTGTGTACACGTGTGTGCAGTGACATGTAATGGAGGAGCACCAGCCTCTTATATCACAAGGTAAGACCCGTCATGTGCAGTGTATACACGTGTGTGCAGTGACATGTAACGGAGGAGCACCAGCCTCTTATATCACAAAATAAGAGCCGTCATGTGCAGTGTATACACGTGTGTGCAGTGACATGTAACGGAGGAGCACCAGCCTCTTATATCACAAGGTAAGAGCCGCCATGTGCAGTGTATACACGTGTGTGCAGTGACATGTAATGGAGGAGCACCAGCCTCTTATATCACAAGGTAAGATCCGTCATGTGCAGTGTATACACGTGTGTGCAGTGACATGTAATGGAGGAGCACCAGCCTCTTATATCACAGGGTAAGAGCCGTCATGTGCAGTGTGTACACGTGTGTGCAGTGACATGTAATGGAGGAGCACCAGCCTCTTATATCACAAGGTAAGAGCCGTCATGTGCAGTGTATACACGTGTGTGCAGTGACATGTAACGGAGGAGCACCAGCCTCTTATATCACAAGGTAAGAGCCGTCATGTGCAGTGTATACACGTGTGTGCAGTGACATGTAATGGAGGAGCACCAGCCTCTTATATCACAAGGTAAGAGCCGCCATGTGCAGTGTATACACGTGTGTGCAGTGACATGTAATGGAGGAGCACCAGCCTCTTATATCACAGGGTAAGACCCGTCATGTGCAGTGTATACACGTGTGTGCAGTGACATGTAATGGAGGAGCACCAGCCTCTTATATCACAGGGTAAGAGCCGTCATGTGCAGTGTATACACGTGTGTGCAGTGACATGTGATGGAGGAGCACCAGCCTCTTATATCACAAGGTAAGAGCCGTCATGTGCAGTGTATACACGTGTGTGCAGTGACATGTAATGGAGGAGCACCGGCCTCTTATATCACAAGGTAAGAGCCGCCATGTGCAGTGTATACACGTGTGTGCAGTGACATGTAATGGAGGAGCACCAGCCTCTTATATCACAGGGTAAGAGCCGTCATGTGCAGTGTATACACGTGTGTGGAGTGACATGTAATGGAGGAGCACCGGCCTCTTATATCACAAGGTAAGAGCCGTCATGTGCAGTGTATACACGTGTGTGCAGTGACATGTAATGGAGGAGCACCATCCTCTTATATCACAAGGTAAGAGCCGTCATGTGCAGTGTATACACGTGTGTGCAGTGACATGTAATGGAGGAGCACCAGCCTCTTATATCACAAGGTAAGAGCCGTCATGTGCAGTGTATACACGTGTGTGCAGTGACATGTAATGGAGGAGCACCATCCTCTTATATCACAAGGTAAGAGCCGTCATGTGCAGTGTGTACACGTGTGCAGTGACATGTAATGGAGGAGCACCAGCCTCTTATATCACAAGGTAAGAGCCGTCATGTGCAGTGTATACACGTGTGTGCAGTGACATGTAATGGAGGAGCACCAGCCTCTTATATCACAAGGTAAGAGCCGTCATGTGCAGTGTATACATTTAATAACAAGTGTTAATAAAATGTTACCAATGAAAACTACAAGTCGTCCCACAAATATCCAGCCCTCTCACAACTGCATAGAAAGAAAAATTAAAAGATGATAATTACTCTCACTTGTAATTGGATTTTCCGTATAGCCTCCACAACGGCACTATGCAGGAGGTTACTCTGCCTCCCAGGGACAGGAAACAACGTGGAGAACAAAGATGTAAAAGCCTCCTCCCCTTTACCTTCTCCAGTAAATATCCAAGAACTCCGGATGATGCTGAAAAGAATTTTAATTTGGGAGAAAACAATACACTTGAACGAAATTTAAATCAGAAGATACAGGCAAGATGATTCGGGTGGGAAATCCCAGTGCCGTTGTGGAGGCTAGACGGAAAACCCAATTACCGGTAAGAGTAATTATCATCTTTTCCGTACGCCTCCCCAACGGCACTAAGCAGGAGGATTAACAAAGCAGCAAGACTAGGGAGGGACTGCTGCAGACAAGACTTTTTATCCGAAGGACAAGTCCCTGTTAGCCAAAACATTGAGTCTATAATGATTAATGGAAGTTGATGGACTGGACCAGGTTGTCGCCTGGCAGATCTGGGACAATGATCCTGAGGCACTTTCTGCCCATGAAGTAGACATAGGTGGAGAGAGTCCTTTTCCTTTTTAGGCCATAGAAATTGTCATTTTTATCCAGCGAGAGATGGTAGTTTTTGAGGCCCCCTGACCCCTATTCTGTCCTGCGTATTGGACTAGAAGACGATTAGTATTGGACTAGAAGACGATTAGTGGCCTCTAGATAAGCCAGGACACATCTTCGGACATCCAAGTGGTGAAACTTCTTCTCGGCAGCCGATTTAGCCTGAGAGAAAAAGGTGGGAAATTATATTTCTTGCTGGCCGTGAAATCTTCAGAATACCTTTGGTAAGAAAGAGGCTCATGCTTCAGTTCTATTCTATCATCCAGAATATTAAGATAAGGAGGTCCACAGGACAATGCTTGTATTTCTCCTATTCTTCTAGCCGAGGTGATGGCTATTAGGAAGGCAGTTTTTATGGATAACAGCCGGAGAGTGATTTCATCAAGTGGTTCAAAGGGAGGATCCATAAGGGCTGAGAGGACTAAGTTGAGATCCCAAGGAGGGACCGTAGACCTGATAGTAGGATGGAATCTACAAGCCCCTTTAAAAAAAACTTTTGATTAAATAAAACTCAGCTAACCTGACTTCCATGAAGGCACTGAGCGCTACTATCTGGACTTTAAGGATACTTACTCTTAACCCCTTATCAATACCTTTTTGCAAAAAGTCTAAAATTACCTTGACGTCAGGTGGTAAGGTGGGATTCCAAGAGTCAAAAAAATAGAGGTTAGAGAGGGCTCACCTACTAGTCAAGGATGGTATTGGTGCTCCTACGAAAGGATTCACCCAATCCTCTAAAGTTATTGGACAAGAAATATGGAGTAGTAGGGCACACCAACACCTGGACTTCACAAGGAGAGTTTGATATAACGATATATTCATTGTGACATATAATACTATCTATTCCGACATATTAAAATACATAGCTAAAAATACATAAAATACTTCAATTACAGTATAATTTAAATGAAACAATAAAGAAATAAATAATTCTCTATATTTGACCAGAGTTTCAGAGTCTTTTGTGTTGATATAGTCTCTCCAAAGAATTTTCCGACTAATAAAGTTCAGATAATAGGAATTATTCAGTAATTAGATACAGTTTTGTTCAAATGATCATTTGTGTCTTGTATAGCTGCTTCACATACTCGGTACAGTGTGATGTTACTGTAAAGTCACTATTGTTATAAAGTCGCTGCCTATTTATAAAGATAAACCGCAGTTGTTTTACTCACCGTTTTTGGCTGGAGTACTGCCGGTTTTATTGCAACACTCGTGGCGTCCCACGTGTGATGGAGTTCTTTGTAGGTTGCGGTGTAATTGGAATTTCCACCGAGTCTGTGTAGATATTTAATATTGAATCCGGGATCCTCGGTGGCCGTATAAAGCTGTGCTGTCCTAGAGATCGCCTAGTAATGTCCTTTTGCTGCGCTATTAGTTTGTATCACGCAGACTATGTTATTACCAGAAGAGTATCTCATAGATGGCCGACAGGTATCCAGCTTTCCTTTGAAAAACAAATTCTCACCGATCCCTCTTCTTTTCGTTTTCTTTTCTTTAAGCGCTTTAAGTCTTCTAATCCTGTACTTTATTTCATGGGATTAATTACCATACGCGTTTCGGAGTGGGCTGCGACTCCTTCTTCAGTGGCTGAATTTCCCATGAAAGTGACCAGTTTTTATATACACCTGCACAGGTGCGGTCTGAATTAATTAGCTTAGATTGTGTGTAGGAAGTGACGCGAGTACTTTTTTAGTCTCACAATATAGAGAAAAAACATTATTTATCCAGTTTAAAAACGTATTAAATCAACATATAGATAGATATAAATGTATCACTTCATATAAAATCTATTTAAAAGGATTTGGAGTAAAATAAATAAATACATTAGATATATAAAACAGTCGGGGCTATGTTTTTACATATTTGCAAATAAAACCTATAATACATAGCATATATATCCCCATATTTCATATTCTTGGTGGAATGGAGCAAGAGAAGAGAGCTGGACTAAAAACGCATCGCTTGCTAGGCAATAGTTCTGCGTTTTACTTATATAGTGCGGTTTAATCGTCATATTGCGTTTTTACAATAGTTCAGCTTTCCACTCATATCCCGTAGTTATGTACTACTTTCAACTGTACATGATCATTCTTAAAGGTGGGATATAGCCTATAAGTTTCCCTATCCATAGATAAGATATATAAATGCGCAAATAAATAATCAGATAAAAAATGGCATGTAGCATCTTCCTAAAAACATAATCAACTTAATAATAAAATATTAAATATTTTTTCTGATTTTTCTTTTAATTTGTCCAGATTTTTCTTTTTTCTAGAAACCATTTTTTCTGAAAGATATATATTCTGATGTACATAGAGGGGTATCTGTAAAGGTGTTTGAGGGGATGTTTAAAGATGGATAGGGAAACTTATAGGCTATATCCCACCTTTAGGAAAGATCATGTACGGTTGAACGTAGTACATAACTACGGGATATGAGTGGAAAGCTGAACTATTGTAAAAACGCAATATGACGATTAAACCGCACTATATAAGTGAAACGCAGAACTATCGCCTAGCAAGCGATGCGTTTTTAGTCCAGCTCTCTTCTCTTGCTCCATTCCACCAAAAATATGAAATATGGGGATATATACAGTATGCTATGTACACTGCTCTTCTGAAATACTTTGTTCTTTACATAGTTGAATGTGCTGACAACAAAATCACACAAAAATAAAAAAATGGAAATCAAATTTTTCAACCCATGGAGGTCTGGATTTGGAGTCACACTCAAAATTAAAGTGGAAAAACACACTACAGGCTGATCCAACTTTGATGTAATGTCCTTTAAAACAAGTCAAAATGAGGCTCAGTAGTGTGTGTGGCCTCCACGTGCCTGTATGACCTCCCTACAACGCCTGTGCATGCTCCTGATGAGGTGGCGGACGGTCTTCTGAGGGATCTCCTCCCAGACCTGGACTAAAGCATCTGCCAACTCCTGGACAGTCTGTGGTGCAACGTGACGTTGGTGGATAGAGCGAGACGATGTCCCAGATGTGCTCAATTGAATTCAGGTCTGGGGAACGGGCGGGCCAGTCCATAGCATCAATGCCTTCGTCTTGCAGGAACTGCTGACACACTCCAGCCACATGAGGTCTGGCATTGTCTTGCATTAGGAGGAACCCAGGGCCAACTGCACCAGCATATGGTCTCACAAGGGGTCTGAGGATCTCATCTCGGTACCTAATGGCAGTCAGGCTACCTCTGGCGAGCACATGGAGGGCTGTGCGGCCCTCCAAAGAAATGCCACCCCACACCATTACTGACCCAATGCCAAACCGGTCATGCTGGAGGATGTTGCAGGCAGCAGAACGTTCTCCACGGCGTCTCCAGACTCTGTCACATGTGCTCAGTGTGAACCTGCTTTCATCTGTGAAGAGCACAGGGCGCCAGTGGCGAATTTGCCAATCTTGGTGTTCTCTGGCAAATGCCAAACGTCCTGCACGGTGTTGAGCTGTAAGCACAACCCCCACCTGTGGACGTCGGGCCCTCATATCACCCTCATGGAGTCTGTTTCTGACTGTTTTAGCAGACACATGCACATTTGTGGCCTGCTGGAGGTCATTTTGCAGGGCTCTGGCAGTGCTCCTCCTGTTCCTCCTTGCACAAAGGCGGAGGTAGCGGTCCTGCTGCTGGGTTGTTGCCCTCCTACGGCCTCCTCCACGTCTCCTGATGTACTGGCCTGTCTCCTGTTAGCGCCTCCATGCTCTGGACACTACGCTGACAGACACAGCAAACCTTCTTGCCACAGCTCGCATTGATGTGCCATCCTGGATAAGCTGCACTATCTGAGCCACTTGTGTGGGTTGTAGACTCCGTCTCATGCTACCACTAGAGTGAAAGCACCGCCAGCATTCAAAAGTGACCAAAACATCAGCCAGGAAGCATAGGAACTGAGAAGTGGTCTGTGGTCACCACCTGCAGAACCATTCCTTTATTGGGGGTGTCTTGCTAATTGCCTATAATTTCCACCTGTTGTCTATCTCATTTGCACAACAGCATGTGAAATTGATTGTCACTCAGTGTTGATTCCTAAGTGGACCATTTGATTTCACAGAAGTGTGATTGACTTGGAGTTACATTGTGTTGTTTAAGTTTTCCCTTTATTTTTTTGAGCAGTGTATTATAGGTTTTATTTGCAAATATGTAAAAACATAGCCCCGACTGTTTTATATATCTAATGTATTTATTTAATTTACTCCAAATCCTTTTAAATAGATTTTATATGAAGTGATACATTTATATCTATCTATATGTTGATTTAATACATTTTTAAACTGGATAAATAATGTTTTTTCTCTATATTGTGAGACTAAAAAAGTACTCGCGTCACTTCCTACACACAATCTAAGCTAATTAATTCAGACCGCACCTGTGCAGGTGTATATAAAAACTGGTCACTTTCATGGGAAATTCAGCCACTGAAGAAGGAGTCGCAGCCCACTCCGAAACGCGTATGGTAATTAATCCCATGAAATAAAGTACAGGATTAGAAGACTTAAAGCGCTTAAAGAAAAGAAAACGAAAAGAAGAGGGATCGGTGAGAATTTGTTTTTCAAAGGAAAGCTGGATACCTGTTGGCCATCTATGAGATACTCTTCTGGTAATAACATAGTCTGCGTAATACAAACTAATAGCGCAGCAAAAGGACATTACTAGGCGATCTCTAGGACAGCACAGCTTTATACGGCCACCGAGGATCCCGGATTCAATATTAAATATCTACACAGACTCGGTGGAAATTCCAATTACACCGCAACCTACAAAGAACTCCATCACACGTGGGACGCCACGAGTGTTGCAATAAAACCGGCAGTACTCCAGCCAAAAACGGTGAGTAAAACAACTGCGGTTTATCTTTATAAATAGGCAGCGACTTTATAACAATAGTGACTTTACAGTAACATCACACTGTACCGAGTATGTGAAGCAGCTATACAAGATACAAATGATCATTTGAACAAAACTGTATCTAATTACTGAATAATTCCTATTATCTGAACTTTATTAGTCGGGAAATTCTTTGGAGAGACTATATCAACACAAAAGACTCTGAAACTCTGGTCAAATATAGAGAATTATTTATTTCTTTATTGTTTCGTTTAAATTATACTGTAATTGAAGTATTTAATGTATTTTTTAGCTATGTATTTTAATATGTCGGAATAGATAGTATTATATGTCACAATAAATATATCGTTATTTCAAACTCTCCTTGTGAAGTCCAGGTGTTGGTGGGATTACAAGAATCCCCGACAAACTGGAAGAAAGTCTTCCATGTTCTAAGATAGATCTTAGACGTGACTGGTTTTCTGCTGGATAAAAGGGTGTTTATGACCGCATCAGATAACCCTTTTGATTTCAGGATAGACAGTTCAAATTCCAGGCAGTAAGATTCAAATGGTTCATCATTGGGTGCCGGGCTGGACCCTGTAAAAGAAGGTCCGGGATCTGAGGAAGGACCCAGAAATCCCCTTTGGAGAGAATTAGAAACAGGGGAAACCACGATCTCCTTGGCCAATATGGGACTATTAGAATCACATGACAGCCTTCTTCGGCTACCTTTATCAGGACCCTTGAGATCAGTTGGATTGGAGGGAAATCGTATTTTCCACAGGGTTTTTGTCAAACTAGTGGCTAAGAGCCAAGTGGACATCTTGGGAAACCACTAGGTCCTGTAGAAGAGACTCATTCAATCACCATTACCGTGACTTTGGTGAGGAGAGGGAAGAATTAATTGAGACATGGAGCATTGCTTGGTCTGAAAAGGTAATTGAGTCTATATGTGAGGAGGAGAGAAGGGGAATAGTCTATGCGAAAATAAACATCTCTAACCGGGGAATAAAAGGTATAATTATGACCATCAGGATGAACAAAGCGCCATACATCCACCAACTGGTCAGAGAGAAAGACGTTTAAGACGATGAAGGTAAGAGAAGGCCAGGTGTGAGGCTCCTCTAGAGACCTCTATTAAAGATTCAATGGCAAAATTAAAATCCCCTCCGACCAGTAGTGTTACTTCTGCAAAATTCTCTAGTTTAGTTAAAATATTATCGAGGGGCGGAATTTCATTGGAGTTGGGGAGGTAAATGTTGGCTAAGGTGTATAATTGTCCCCTTAATATTCCCTTAACGAACAAAAATCTACCATTACTATCGGTGTGAGTGACGGTCAGTTCCCAGGAGACACTTCTAGAAATAAGAATATTACCCCGTTTCTTATTATAGCTGTTTTTTCAAATCAAAATCTCGTGGGGTTATCGGGGGGGGGGGTGGGATGAAAAACAGGCATCGATTCCTGGCAGAAATGTGTTTCCTGCATAACGGCAATCCTTACCTTTTCTTCTCCAAAGAAGCTGGAGGATGGAGGACCTCTTTTCCGACAGAATTCAGCCAATTGGTGTTAATGGATGCAAAGGATATGGTAGACATGGTCACAGCCTGGAAACAGAAGGAAAAGGGAGAAGAAAAAAAAGAGGGGGGTAGTGTTAGACGAGGAGGAAGGAAGCTAATCAAGCTATGTACCCAACCCGGCTAATCCAGAGCAGGTAAAAAGAAGAACGAAAATTCCACTAAGTGAATCCTGAGATGTCCAAGAGTGAACAAGCCAGGACACACAGTCTACCGGGGGAGAGGACAAGCTGTTTATGAGTTACAGGTACAAAGGAGAAGAAATAATGAGTAAGAAAAAAATAAAATACAGAAACAAAACATTTTGAGTATCCGGTCAGGATCTAAGGAAACTAGGCAGAACACGGTAACTCAGTGATCACCGACACACCACTACGAAGTGTTCAGTCAGAATGGGTGACGACCAATGGTAAACTAACTCTATCATCAACTGTAGGCCGGCAAGGCAAAGGTACACTGTGGCACCTGCTAAAACTAGCCCTACATATAACTAGGCCCTGGGAGTCCATGGGAGCTTCAACCAGGTCCCATTCGAAGGGGTTTTCTCCCGTAGATGAAGGTACAGAAGAGGAAGGTCTCTGTTGAAGCTTGCAGCGATCCCATTGAGGAAGTGGAGGAGCCTGGGATAGAGAAGATGGAAAGTCCAGCCAGTTTGGCAGGGAGAGGCTAGAGAATTGCAAGAAGTGCGCCAAATCCTCAGCTTGTTCTGGGGAATGAAAGACAAAAGAGGTTTTTGCGGATAATGAGATGGAATGGGTGGCCCCATCGGTATGTTCCTCCAGCTTTGGTGACTGTAGTAGAGGTTTAAGAAGATGTCTCATTGCCAGGGTGCATCTGGAAACATCTGGCAATAAATTAATCTGAGCACCTGCAAATGAGGTTGGCCCCCTGTCTCCAGGCCTCTTGCAAAATCTCCTTTTCTCTGGGGATGTGCACTCTACAAAGAACATCTCTGGATGTAGAATTATCAGGGCATTTTGGGTCCATGACACAATGAACTCTAAGTAAATTCCCACTGCCGCTGGTCTGGATAGAACAGTATTAAAAATTGTAGTCACTGCAGAACGCAGCTCATTAGTAGGAACAGTTTCAGGGATTACACACAATGTGATATTACGACGACCCCTCTTTTCCTAATCATCAATTTGAAGTAGATCTTTGTTCAGGGTTCATTCTAGAAAAGGGTCTCCTCAACATTAGAGAGGCGGGTGTCTAGGGCAGTGGTGGCTTGTGCCTGGGCATTCAATTGGGTGAAAAAGCCTTGAAGGTCTCCCTTGACGGATGCAATGACCTGTTCCTGTCTTCTTCCCATAGTGCTGTCTGTCCCCCAGGTAAGTGGCATGCACATGACCTTCACTTGGCCACCCACATGATGTAATGTGATTCTTCAGATACTGATTATTCTACCATTGCTCCTTTTCAGATGCTTAGGGCATCTCAGCACAGGTGGTGAGGAACAGAATATTGTTATTTCCCATGATAACTAAACCTAGAAGTGAAGGAGCTGAGAGAAGAGTCTGATCTATAGACAGATCTACAGGAGGCCATGTATTCAGTCACTGTGTGCTCGTGTCTCCACAGATGGATCCAAGAGGAGAAATCCCCCCGAGAGATGTCCCCGTCCTTTGTATTCCCAGGACTGTCCAGAGGAGAAGGTCCCAGAGAACCCTCAGGTAGATGGAGCTGAGCCCTATACACATCTATATAGGAGGGTCCTGCAGTCATAGTTGGCTCATAGATTGTGGGGGTCTCTTATGTGGATCTGTTAGATTTCCCACCTGTCTGCTGTATTGTACTGAATTGTTACAGATGATAAATCAGGGGGAAGATCTGACTGATATTAAAGTGGAGGATGAAGAAGAGAGGATGATGGGCGATCCCCCGTGTAAGAGTGAGGTGGAAGAGGACATTCCAGGAGATGTCACCACAGGTATGGAATCATGAATGGAGAAAGTGACTTCAGATTCTTTCCTTGGTGCTTTCAGGGCAGGAGGAGAATCTGATCACCGGCTGCTGCGCTGCTCTTTAATTGGACCATTACATTATGAAGGGTTTCCCTTATCCAGCTGACATCTGCTGACCACATGACTTCCCCTCTTTGTTGCCCCATCCCCTTAGACAGAATGTGACAGTTACTTCTTTAACCCCTTAATGACCACTTATACGGCTTATTACGGTGTTCACTAAGGGGCCTTAGACTGGGCCGCCGCTTTTTCACAGGGAAGCGGGGACCCAGCTCTTACATGAAAGCCGGGGTCCTGATCTAACAGCCCGGACCAACAGGAGTGCCGATCCGGACAGTTTAACGCTTTACATGCCATGGGCAATGGCGCCCGCTTCATGTAAAGCACTGACAGAGGGAGCGAACTCCCTCTGTCTCCCATGGGGACCCTGCAAATGTGATTGTGGGGTGCCGATGTGTGTAAAGGCAGGCTGGGGTCTTATGAAGGCCCCAAGCCTGCCTTGAGTAGTTTCCAGCAGGCTGTGCCTCTCTGGTGCAACCTGCTGGTCAGTGTCAGTATAGCAGACATTAAAATGCAATGAAATATAGGGATAATGCATTGCATTTTAAAATCAATCTGAAAATTGTCTGTTATAGTCCCCTTGTAAGACTATTAAGTGGGAAAAAAAACACATTTATTAAATAAAAAAAATTACAGTAAAAAAATACGCTTTTTTCCATTGAAAATACGCTTTTTAATTTAAAAAAATTGCAAAAGAAAATCTCCCCTATATGTTTGGTACTGCAGCGTTCGTGACGACCCGGACTACATAAATATCCTGTAAATTATCACCTACGGTGAACGCCGTAGAAAAATAAATGATAGAATTGCAAATTTATTCTCAGTTGCCACCGAAAAAACTTAATAACAAGTGATCAAAAAGCGTAATTTAGGGTACTTTTCACACTTGCGTTAAAATTTTTTGGCCAGTTTTATCCTAATGCATTCTGAATGGAGAGCAATCCGTTCAGGATGCATCAGGATGTCTTCAGTTCTGTCACTGTACGGTTTTTGGACAGAAAAAATTCTGCAGCATGCTCCAGTAATTTCTCTGTCCAAAATTCCAGAACGCTTGCCTTGCATTATTTTCCATTGAAATGCATTAATGCCGGATCTGGCCCCAATTGTTCCGGCAAAACGGATCCGGTTTTGCGCTCTGCGCGTGCACAGACCTTTAACCCCTTAAGGACTCGGCCCTATTTCACCTTACGGACTCGTCCATTTTTTTGCAAATCTGACCAGGGTCACTTTAAGTGGTGATAACTTTAAAACGCTTTGAAAAGCCATTCTGAGATTGTTTTTTCGTCACATATTGTACTTCATGACACTGGTAAAATGAAGTAAAAAAAAAAAACATTTTTATTTATAAAAAAATACCAAATTTACCAAAAATCTGTAAAAAAAAATAGCAAATTTTCAAGTTTCAATTTCTCTACTTCTATAATACATAGTAATACCTCCAAAAATAGTTATTACTTTACATTCCCCATATGTCTACTTCATGTTTGGATCATTTTGGGAATGATATTTTGTTTTTTGGGGATGTTACAAGGCTTAGAAGTTTAGAAGCAAATCTTGAAATTTTTCAGAAATTTTCAAAAACCCAATTTTTAGGGACCAGTTCAGGTCTGAAGTCACTTTGCGAGGCTTACATAATAGAAACCACCCAAAAAATGACCCCAATCTATAAACTACACCCCTCAAGGTATTCAAAGCTGATTTTACTAACTTTGTTAACCCTTCAGGTGTTCCACAAGAATTAATGGAAAATAGAGATACAATTTCAAAATTTTACTTTTTTGGCAGATTTTCCATTTTAATAAGCCCCCCTGATGCACCCCTAGAGTAGAAACTCCATAAAAGTGACCCCATCTAAGAAACTACACCCCTCAAGGTATTCAAAACAGATTTTACAAACGTCGTTAACCCTTTAGGTGTCCCACAAGAGTTATTGGCAAATGGAGAGGACATTTCAGAATTTCAATTTTTTGGCAAATTTTCCATTTTAATCCATTTTTCCCAGTAACAAAGCAAGGTTTAACTGCCAAACAAAACTCAATATTTATGGCCCTGATTCTGTAGTTTACAGAAACACCCCATATGTGGTCGTAAACAGCTGTACGGGCACACGGCAGGGCGCAGAAGGAAAGGAATGCCATATGGTTTTTGGACGGCAGATTTTGCTGGACTGTTTTTTTTGACACCATGTCCCATTTGAAGCCCCCCTGATGCACCCCTAGAGTAGAAACTCCAAAAAAGTGGCCCCATTTTAGAAACTACGGGATAGGGTGGCAGTATTGTTGGTACTAGTTTAGGGTACATATGATTTTTGGTTGCTCTATATTACCCTTTTTGTGAGGCAAGATAACAAGAAATAGCTGTTTTGGCACCGTTTGAATTTTTTGTTACTTACAACATTCATCTGACAGGTTAGATCATGTGATATTTTTATAGACCAGGTTGTCACGGATGCGGCGATACCTAATATGTATACTTTTTTTTATTTATGTAAGTTTTACACAATGATTTCTTTTTTGAAGCAAAAAAAATCATGTTTTAGTGTTTCCATAGTCTGAGAGCCATAATATTTTTAGCTTTTGGGCGATTACCTTGGGTAGGGTATGATTTTTGCGGGATGAGATGACCGTTTTATTGGCACTATTTTGGGGTGCGTGTGACTTTTTGATCGCTTGCTATTACACTTTTTGTGGTGTAAGGTGACAAAAAATGGTTTATTTAGCACAGGTTTTATTTTTTACGGTGTTCATCTGAGGGGTTAGGTCATGTGATATTTTTATAGAGCCGGTCGATACGAATGCGGCGATACCAAATATGTATACTTTTTTATTTATTTATGTAAGTTTTACACAATAACAGCCTTTTTAAAACAAAAAAAAATGATGTTTTAGTGTCTACATATTCTGAGCCATAGTTTTTTTATTTTTTGGCCGATTGTCTCCGGTAGGGGCTCATTTTTTGCGGGATGAGGTGACGGTTAGATTGGTACTATTTTGGTGGGCAAACGCCTTTTTGATCGCTTGCTGTTGTACTTTTTGTAATGTAAGGGGACAAAAAAATAGTTTATTTAGCACAGTTTTTATTTTTTACAGTGTTCATCTGAGGGGTTAGGTCATGTGATATGTTTATAGAGCCGGTTCGATACAGACGCGGCGATACCTAATATGTATACTTTTTTTCCCCCCAATTTTTTACCAATTTTTTTTTACTTTATTTGGCGAAAATGACGTTTTTGTTTATTTTTACTTGAAACTTTTAATTTTTGGGGGGGGAAATGTTATTTTTTTCAACTTTTTTTTTTCACTTTATTTTTTGTCCCACTTTGGGATTTGAACTTTTGGGGGTCTAATCCTTTACAATGCATTCCAATACTTCTGTATTGGAATGCATTGGCTGTATGAGTAATACTGTGTGTATTACTCATACAGCTTCCGGCCTGTGAGATCCAGGGGGCTGGATCTCACAGGATCGTCACCAGAAGGCAGCGCAATGCCTTCCTTAGGCATCGCGCTGCCTTCCATGCCATCGGCTCCCCTCCCACAGCCCCATGGGGACCCGATGGCACCGCCGACCACCGCCGCCGCACCAGGTAAAAGCTGAAAACCGCAGGTCTGAATTGACCTGCGGTTTGCGGCGATCGCCGACACGGGGGGGTCACGGGACCCCCCCCCCTCGCATTTAGCCGTGGTGCCTGCTCAATGATTTGTCCACCATCTTCCCCGGTGGCACACTCCGCGCGGATCTGGTCCTCTGGCGGAGATTTATTGATGATATTGTTTTTATATGGAAAGGGGGTGAACCGTCACTAAAAAAGTTTTTAAAGATTATTAATAAAAATGAATTTTATTTGCAATTCATGCCCACCTATAGCACTCAAGAAGTAAACTTCCTAGACCTAACGATCAAAATTCAAAGAAATAAAATAGTAACTCAGACATACTCCAAGCCTACAGACAGGAACAGTTTTATCTCCCTGGACAGTTGTCACCTTCCGGTCTGGCTTACTAACATCCCACGCAGCCAATATATTCGCCTGAGAAGGAATTGTACACTAAGCGAACAATTTGAACAGGAGGCAGACAATCTAAGTAAAAAATTTGAGGAAAAGGGATATAATGTCATTGAATTAGATAAAATTAAAACGGAGGTTCTAAAGATAGAGCGAAAATCACTCATACAAAAGAATAAAGAGACTAGCAAGAAGAATGTATATAACAAAACACAAGAAAATCCTGATTTCAACATACCGATAATCACTCAGTACCATGGAAAAATATTCCAATTCAGACAAATTATAAAAAAAACACTGGGATATTCTTAAACATGACAAAATCATTGGGGAGAAATTACCCATGGCACCTAAATTCATCTTCAGGAAGTCCAAAAACTTGGGGAATATGATAGCTCCATCTATCAGAACTAATAAAGATGGAAATAGGAAGAAACTGAGTGTACCTGAAGATAAACAGGGATTTTTTCTATGCAGAACGTGTAAGGCTTGTCTAGCCTCAAGACAAAAAGAAATTATTAAAGAAATCACCACTGACAATAATACACTGCTCAAAAAAATAAAGGGAACACTTAAACAACACAATGTAACTCCAAGTCAATCACACTTCTGTGAAATCAAACTGTCCACTTAGGAAGCAACACTGAGTGACAATCAATTTCACATGCTGTTGTGCAAATGGGATAGATAACAGGTGGAAATTATAGGCAATTAGCAAGACACCCCCAATAAAGGAGTGGTTCTGCAGGTGGTGACCACAGACACTTCTCAGTTCCTATGCTTCCTGGCTGATGTTTTGGTCACTTTTGAATGCTGGCAGTGCTTTTACTCTAGTGGTAGCATGAGACGGAGTCTACAACCCACACAAGTGGCTCAGGTAGTGCAGCTTATCCAGGATGGCACATCAATGCGAGCTGTGGCAAGAAGGTTTGCTGTGTCTGTCAGCGTAGTGTCCAGAGCATGGAGGCGCTACCAGGAGACAGGCCAGTACATCAGGAGATGTGGAGGAGGCCGTAGGAGGGCAACAACCCAGCAGCAGGACCGCTACCTCCGCCTTTGTGCAAGGAGGAACAGGAGGAGCACTGCCAGAGCCCTGTAAAATGACCTCCAGCAGGCCATAAATGTGCATGTGTCTGCTCATACGGTCAGAAACAGACTCCATGAGGGTGATATGAGGGCCCAACGTCCACAGGTGGGGGTTGTGCTTACAGCCCAACACCGTGCAGGACGTTTGGCATTTGCCAGAGAACACCAAGATTCGCAAATTCGCCACTGGCGCCCTGTGATCTTCACAGATGAAAGCAGGTTCACACTGAGCACATGTGACAGACGTGACAGAGTCTGGAGACGCCGTGGGTAACGTTCTCCAGCATGACCGGTTTGGCATTGGGTCAGTAATGGTGTGGGGTGGCATTTCTTTGGAGGGCCGCACAGCCCTCCATGTGCTCGCCAGAGGTAGCCTGACTGCCATTAGGTACCGAGATGAGATCCTCAGACCCCTTGTGAGACCATATGCTGGTGCGGTTGGCCCTGGGTTCCTCCTAATGCAAGACAATGCTAGACCTCATGTGGCTGGAGTGTGTCAGCAGTTCCTGCAAGATGAAGGCATTGATGCTATGGACTGGCCCGCCCGTTCCCCAGACCTGAATCCAATTGAGCACATCTGGGACATCATGTCTTGCTCTATCCACCAACGTCACATTGCACCACAGACTGTCCAGGAGTTGGCAGATGCTTTAGTCCAGGTCTGGGAGGAGATCCCTCAGGAGACCGTCCGCCACCTCATCAAGAGCATGCACAGGCGTTGTAGGGAGGTCATACAGGCACGTGGAGGCCACACACACTACTGAGCCTCATTTTGACTTGTTTTAAGGACATTACATCAAAGTTGGATCAGCCTGTAGTGTGTTTTTCCACTTTAATTTTGAGTGTGACTCCAAATCCAGACCTCCATGGGTTAAAAAATTTGATTTCCATTTATTTATTTTTTTTGTGATTTTGTTGTCAGCACATTCAACTATGTAAAGAACAAAGTATTTCAGAAGAATATTTAATTAATTCAGATCTAGGATGTGTTATTTTTGTGTTCCCTTTATTTTTTTGAGCAGTGTACATATAAGATTAAAAACCATTTAACTTGCCACTCGAAGGGGGTCATCTACCATACAAGATGTCCATGTGGGAAGATCTACATAGGAAGGACAAAGCGTGAACTTAAAATCAGGATATGGGAGCATATAAAAAACATCAATAAAAAATTTGTAGGCCACCCACTGTCACGCCACTATAGTGACAAGCATAAGGTCAAATTCGAAGGCTCTTTTTTTGGAGGAGTAGAACAAATTAGGCAGGACCCCCAGAGGAGAGCGAATGGATCTATAACTTAAACACCTTGGCTCCAATTGGCCTCAACCAAGAAATAGAATTATTTGCTTTCCTATAATCTACAAATCCCGGCAAACTACAACTTAGTGTACCATGGGCCTCTAAGATGAAAAAGGACAGAAACATAACCATCAAAACGGAGGTAAAATCAATAAAAAACAAAATATAAAATATAAAAAATAATAAATAAAAATAAGATATAACCAATACTCAGTAGTGACAACTTAATATATTATAGACTGCCAATAGGGAACAAATAATAATGAATATATAAAGAAACCATGTAGGAGCGATTACTTACGGGCAAACCCTCCCTTACAAACATCACAGTGTTTCTCTCTGCTTCAGCGCGGCCTTATAAACAAATGACTGTTCCCATGGAAACCAAGAAGCTTATAAACCAGTGAAGCGTTCTCCATAGCTATCCCTGAGGAAGGAATACGATTATTCCGAAACGCGTCTGAGGTATTGTGGACCAGAGAAGCTTCCGTAGCATTAGGTGTGACGTCACACGTTAGGTTTCCAGGACAACTGCCAAACATTGCTTCCGAGACAGCCATTGTTCTGTGTTTGGCTTCCTTTCGGTGCACTCTAGTCTCCATGATTATTAGGAAGCTCCAATGTCACATGTGATTATTGTACAGACCACAGACGTCTCAGTGATGATTACCTGCACTCACAGGACACTTCATTAGCTCCACCTTCTTAATTCTTGATAGGACCCTCGTTCCCCTTAGAACATCTTGAATTCTTAGTGTAATTGACCCAACAAAGTGCAGGAAACCTTTATTATAGGTTCTGATTGATGACCTCACTCTGTCTATTCCACTGCATCCTGAAGAGGTCTATAAACCTGAGATCTGGTGTTTGTGCGGCCATTAGGCTATATAGACCGAATTGTCATGTCCGTGATTTAAGACTGAGATGTGTGCTTTACCTCATGGTAAAGCTATTTTTCTAAATATAGATGGTGGTCATGATCAGATTCTCAGATGATCAGATTCTTAGCCCTTTGAGGTCATAGCGATTTTCCATTTTCGTTTCTGTAACTTCCCAGCATCCATCTGTTCCTTAAGTAACATGCTCCTTTCAGTGTACCTCCTCCCCCGCTGCTGCTGTCTCATACAAGCTTAGTCCAGGCTGCAGTAAAATAACAGCAGAAGGAATTAGGAGGTGTAATTACACACTGAACCTGCTGCTGGAGGAAGGTGGATCTCTCACACCAGAACCAGGGAAACTGCATCTTTTACTGAGCAGTGTGTGTTTTTCAGCAGCAGGTACACTAAAAGGACCATTAATGATGCTGACCTAATCATTATCCAAGTCACGCCTCAAGACCTGTTCAAAAAGTCGGACATTAACTTATAGGATAGCTACTTTACATCTGGTGGCATTAGAGGCAGAGCTGGTTTATACGTTTATACCATATAACCAATTACAGCCTAATAGTAATGTTCTAGGTTTGTCCACTGAATAGTTTGAAAAATAAGCACAAATTCTAATGTTTTTTTTTCCACAGAGCATTCCAGTAAAAATATTAAGGGCAAAGCTGTATTATCACTAAATTATAAAGAAGAAGCTGAAGATATCATGCAGCGCTCCTCAGGAGAAAACCTCATTAGCCTTAGTGTACACCCAGGACTTCAAAGTACAGATCTATTATATAATCCCCCTCATCATGAGGGACCTTCCCCTGACCAATTACAGATTATTACCAAAAATATAGGTCAGAAAGGGGATAAAAAGTTTCAGGGTGGTAAACAGTTTATAGAAGAATCAAGACTTTCTACACACAAAAGAATTCACACAGCAGAGCAGCTATACTCCTGTTTAGAATGTGGGAAATGTTTTACAAAAACATCATATCTTATTCAACATAAGAGAATTCACACAGGAGAGAAACCATATTCGTGTTCAGAATGTGGTAAATGTTTTACAGATAAATCAAATCTTGTTAGACATAGGACTAGTCACACAGGAGAGAAGCCATATTCATGTTCAGAATGTGGGAAATGTTTTACAAAAAAAACAGATCTTGTTATACATGAGAGAAGTCACACAGGAGAGAAGCCATATTCATGTTCAGAATGTGGGAAATGTTTTACAAAGAAAACAGATCTTGTTATACATGAGAGAAGTCACACAGGAGAGAAGCCATATTCATGTTCAGAATGTGGGAAATGTTTTACAAATAGACAATATCTTGTTACACATGAGAGAAGTCACACAGGAGAGAAGCCATATTCCTGTTCAGAATGTGGGAAATGTTTTACAAAAAAATCACATCTTATTCAGCATAAGAGAATTCACACAGGAGAGAAACCATATTCGTGCTCAGAATGTGGTAAATGTTTTACAGATAAATCAAATCTTGTTAGACATAGGACTAGTCACACAGGAGAGAAGCCATATTTATGTTCAGAATGTGGGAAATGTTTTACCAAAAAAACAGATCTTGTTATACATGAGAGAAATCACACAGGAGAGAAGCCATATTCATGTTCAGAATGTGGGAAATGTTTTACAAAGAGACAATATCTTGTTACACATGAGAGAAGTCACACAGGAGAGAAGCCATATTCCTGTTCAGAATGTGGGAAATGTTTTACAAAAAATTCATATCTTATTCAGCATAAGAGAATTCACACAGGAGAGAAACCATATTCGTGTACAGAATGTGGGAAATGTTTTACAGATAAATCAAATCTTGTTAGACATAGGACTAGTCACACAGGAGAGAAGCCATATTCATGTTCAGAATGTGGGAAATGTTTTACACAAAAAGCAGATCTCGTTATACATGAGAGAAGTCACACAGGAGAGAAGCCATATTCATGTTCAGAATGTGGGAAATGTTTTACAAAGAGATTCCATCTTGTTACACATGAGAGAAGTCACACAGGAGAGAAGCCATATTCATGTTCAGAATGTGGGAAATGTTTTACAAAGAGATCATATCTTGTTACACATGAGAGAAATCACACAGGAGAGAAGCCATATTCATGTTCAGAATGTGGGAAATGTTTTACAAAGAGATCATATCTTGTTACACATGAGAGAAGTCACACAGGAGAGAAGCCATATTCCTGTTCAGAATGTGGGAAATGTTTTACAAATAGACAATATCTTGTTACACATGAGAGAAGTCACACAGGAGAGAACCCATATTCATGTTCAGAATGTGGGAAATGTTTTACAAAAACATCAAATCTTATTCAGCATAAGAGAATTCACACAGGAGAGAAACCATATTCGTGTTCAGAATGTGGGAAATGTTTTACAAAGAGATCAAATCTTGTTGTACATAAGAGAGGTCACACAGGAGAAAAGCCATATTCATGTTCAGAATGTGGGAATTGTTTTACACATAAATCATGTCTTGTTAGACATCAGAGAAGTCACACAGGAGAGAAGCCATTTTGATATTTTTTTTAATGTTTTGTAAGAAGGAACAAAAATTCTTAAACTTAGCAGATCAAGAGAAACTATATTGTTTTTTAGATTTGGCAAATGCGATAAGAGCAAAATCGCATTTTAAATCCATCTTATTCACATAAGTTAAGTTTCGGGCTGTATGGCAACAAGTATCACATGCTGCGAGTCTCAGAACAGTCTCAAAACGTGTCTGCAACTTGCTGTCATGCAGCTATTTTAGAGCTGAGATTTGGCAGTAGAAATACCTGCCAAACTGCACAAGTTGTAGTTGACCATGACTTGCATTGTGTTCTATCATGGAAAAGTCACATATGACCTGCAACCAAGAAGAATCCAAGTGTTGAAATTGATGTGACTGTCATGACATGTAGTGTGTCACGTTGTGAACCCATTGACAGTCATTCTATGTAGTGTCATAATGCAACATATCATCTGATGTCACCGTGCATCTCCAGCTTAAAAGCCAATAAGAATATTTATGTTCTGGGTGGAATTATCCTGGATCAGCCAAACAACTACATTATATTTCTTGGAAGAGAAGAAGAGCCTTGTTTACTTGCAGAGCAGTGAAGATGAACTGCCCCCATGAACCTTGCTTCTCATCACTGTATTCACACCTCCACCCACACTGCGGGAGAGTCCAGAGTGACATGGAGAGAAGTAACGACGCTCCATGTAATAGTTTTATAATGTATGGGGACATATTAATATTTCATCTTCATTCAAACTTTTACAGATAAAATAAACTCTTCTATTTGCTCCACGACAGCGTCATCATTGTCACTGACAGACATTGTCTTTTTGCTCATATTATACTTTCTCCTAGCGCTGTGACCTTCATTGCTCCTACAGACTAACCCTCCTGTGCGGAAAGAGTGATATTGGTGGCATGATGACTATATCACTGATTTATCTGACCGGGTGATCTGTGATATTTAACCTCATATGTACATTCCTTTGGTTTAATGGTAAACCTATCTAGATACTGGAGCTGAGTGATATATTGGTGGTGGGAATCGCTTGTGATGTCACATCTGTTAATTAACCCCTGAATAATGCCAACATGACTTCAATGACCAAGTGATGCTCATATATGTGTTTCATATGTATCCTAACTCCATCTTTATTACCTGCAAAACATGAATGGATGCAGATGCTGAATTCTGTAGGTACTGTATCCAGCTCACTCATACTGCCTCAGATGGATCTGGATAGATTGGAGGCTTGGGCAAAGAAGTGGAAAATTAGGTTTACCACATTGTCCAGTGAATTCAGTTTAGAATACTAACCACTACATATAAGGCCGTCCACAATCTGTCCCCTCCTTATATCTCCCACCTGCTTTTCTGATACATCTCCACACGTAAAGACAAAAAGAATAGGGGTACTCCCCCCCCCCCCCTTACCAGCTCCAACAGTCCAAGGTGAAATTAACGTTTCTTTAGAGCGGCGTGTCATGGTGAGTTGGGACTCCTTAATAGTGATGAGCGGCAGGTGTAATATTCGAATTCGTGATATTTTGCGAATATTTAGTAAAATATTCGTCATATATTCGCGAATTCGAGATTATTTTCTTGATCGCGAAAAATCGTCAATGTAATATTCGTGTAATGTGCTCGAAATACAGGCGTGGGTCACTATAGCTACATTTTTCAAGCTGCTAGAAGTTTCCTGAGACTGAGGAAAATGGTTGGCATGGCAGAACATTACAATAGCTTTATATGCAGATAGAGTGCTCAGATATATCCGCGATTGCGAAATTGGCACTAATGATGCAAATATTTTGGCGCAATACGTACAACTTTCACATTTTAACAGGTCTGACTACTTATTAGTGATTGGTGCACTAAGTATTGTTGTGAACTTGTGACATCACAGCACTATGTATGTAGCATGTAGGTTCTGCTGTTCATACATATCAGCTCCACTATATCACTATCTAACCTACACTGACTATCTCCCACTAACTATCTGTATTATATACAGTATATAAGCTAACTAACTATCTAATGTAATGACACAGGAAAGCAGAGAGCACAGCAATAACACTGCTGTCTCTGTTAGATCTGCAAAATACTGGATAAAAGGGCTGCCTGGGGAGGTTCTTATATGGTAAAGGAGTAGGCAGCTTTCCTATTGGTTGCTAGGGATGTTGCTAAGCTCAGACAAAGACATTGCAGCCTTCTCATTGGCAAATTCTCAAAGTGCCGATATTCGCGATTAATATTCGCTATTCGAAAATTTGCACCCAACACTACTACTTAAATATTGTATAAAAAATCCAGCACTGTCGCTCTTCAAACTGGATACTTCATTTTGCAATACACATGTATTGTTTTCACACATAATCCCCAATCCTCACAAGACCCCATTCTTTCTTATCCTCTTGTTTGTTCTTCACACATCCTCCATACTCTGGAACTCGCTACACTAGTACATCAGACCCTCCCCAAACATGTAAACCATTAAAAGCAACCTGAAAACCACCTACAATGAGCATAGTACCACCACACAGCCCGATGAGCAGCTTTTACCCTCATCTACTGTGTCCTTCTCCTTCCCATGTAGATTGTAAGCCCTTTTGGTCAGAAACCTCTCCCCTCTGTACCGGCTTGTTAATAGCTCCATGTTTATCATATTTGTATTTTTTATATTATGTATGTGTAACCCTCTCGATGTGCAGCACCATGGAAGGGGTTCATCAAAAGGGACATAGATGCAGAACATAGTCCTGCCACTTTCCCCTTACATCCTAACCAGCAGCACAAATGGGGAGTTCTCCCTTGTGAAACTGGGAGGACAGGTGGAATTTTTATTGATTACAATTACTACCAATTAAACAATTAACCCACCCCCTATAAAGGGACACCCGCCCTTCAACCAGTGCTTTTGTATCTGTCCTGTGGACTTAGGACAGGTTCAGGCGCTGCCTGTTACCTTATTGATTTGCTTGCTGCCAAGTCTTGGCCCTTGTGGCCCTTTTTTTCCTAATTTCGGCTGGGATGCGGCCTCTGCCGCAGTAAGATGGATAGGGGGGCCTTCTGGCCCCTCTATATCTGTCACGGATGGTGTACAGAAAACAAGACAATGCAAAATAATCTATGACTCACTGGATCCACAACTAAGGAACAAAAGGGAGACCCCTGCATGAGACCTGCCACTCTCCCTGACTGCTCAGCCTATGCGAACACCCCAAAGGTGGATGAGCGCATATCCACGTACCTCGACTATCTAACACCTGAAGACCCTACCATAGTGAGGGGACACGACCACCGGCTCCCTACACTAGACACGGAGGGAGTCAGGGTCACCTGAAATCCAGCAGACAGAAAATCACAAATAAATTAACAGCACTTATCTTGCAGAGGACTGGTAAATAGGAACAGCATGCACACACACTCCAGGAAGTTGTATAAGCCGCACACTACTGCATTATGGGGAGGAATTTAAAGGGAAGCAATCAGTCCAACTGCATGACAGCTGAGATAGGCTAACGAGATGAGGAACTGAAACCAAAACAAAGAAAACTCAAGGAGGAGGTTCCGAAAGGCTTCTGTCAGAACTTCTCAGCTGTCTGGTTGTGACAGTACCCCTCCCTCTACGAGTGGACTCCGGACACTCAGAGCCCACCTTCTCAGGATGGGACCTATGGAAAGCCCTGATGAGACGAGTGGCCTTAATGTCCGTCACTGGGACCCACATCCTCTCCTCAGGACCATAACCCTCCCAATGAACGAGGTACTGGAGAGAACCGCGGACAAGACGAGAATCCACAATCCTAGAGACCTGAAATTCAAGATTCCCATCAACCATAATCGGAGGAGGAGGCAAAGGCGAGGGTACAATGGGTTGAACATAAGGTTTTAATAAGGACTTATGAAAAACATTATGGATCTTCCAAGTCTGAGGAAGATCAAGACGGTAGGCAACAGGATTGATGACAGACAGGATCTTGTAAGGCCCAATAAACCTAGGACCCAACTTCCAGGAGGGAACCTTCAATTTGATATTCCTGGTAGACAACCACACCAGATCACCAACATTCAGGTCCGGACCAGGCACACGTCTCTTATCTGCCACACGCTTATATCTCTCACTCATGCTCTTTAGATTATCCTGAATCTTTTGCCAAATAGATGACAAAGACGAGGAGAATCTGTCCTCATCAGGTAAACCAGAAGACCCCTCTCCGGAGAAAGTCCCAAACTGCGGATGAAACCCATATGCACCAAAAAATGGTGACTTATCAGAGGACTCCTGACGACGGTTATTTAAAGCAAACTCAGCAAGGGACAAAAAAGAACACCAATCCTCCTGATTCTCCGCCACAAAACAGCGCAGATATGTCTCCAGATTCTGATTGACGCGCTCTGTCTGGCCATTCGACTGCGGGTGGAAAGCAGAAGAGAATGACAACCGAACCCCCAAGCGAGAACAGAAAGCCTTCCAGAATCTGGAAACAAACTGCGTGCCCCTATCAGAGACTATGTCTGAAGGAATACCATGCAATTTGACAATGTGGTCAATAAATGCCTGCGCCAGCGTCTTAGCATTGGGCAAACCATTTTGCTAAAACCATTTTGCTAAAACGGTCCACCACCACCAGAATCACAGTCTTCCCCGAGGAACGAGGCAGGTCCGTTATGAAGTCCATGGACAGATGTGTCCAAGGACGGGAAGGAATGGGTAAGGGAAGGAGAGGACCTGATGGCCGTGAATGAGGGACTTTGGCACGAGCGCAAGTCTCGCAGGCTGCCACAAAACCCTCAACCGACTTACGAAGCGCAGGCCACCAGAATCTCAGAGCGATGAGATCCAGTGTGGCTCTTGCCCCCGGGTGCCCAGCAAGGACCGTATCGTGGTGTTCCTTAAAAATCTTGTGTCTCAAAGCGAGAGGCACAAACAACCTCCCAGGAGGACAAAGATCAAGAGCCTCTGACTGGGCTGCCTGCACCTCTGCCTCCAATTCAGGAAAAAGAGCAGAGACCACCACACCTTCAGCCAAAATGGGACCCGGGTCTTCAAAATTCCCACCTCCCGGAAAACAACGTGACAGGGCATCTGCCTTCACATTCTTAACCCCAGGGCGGAATGTGACAACAAAATTAAACCTTGAAAAGAACAAAGACCATCTGGCCTGTCTCGGGTTCAGACGCTTGGCTGACTCCAAGTAGGCCAGATTTTTATGGTCAGTAAATACGGTAATAGGGTGTCTGGCTCCCTCTAGCCAATGGCGCCATTCCTCGAAAGCCAACTTGATGGCCAACAATTCCCTATCTCCCACATCATAATTTCTCTCTGCGGAGGAGAGTTTCTTCGAGAAAAAGGCACACGTTTGCCATTTGGCAGGAGAGGAACCCTGAGACAAGACCGCACCCACCCCTACCTCAGAAGCATCAACCTCAACTATGAAGGGTAAAGAAATATCAGGTTGTACCAGGATGGGAGCGGAAGCAAAACTCTCCTTGATATTAGAAAAGGCCTTACGCGCCTCTACCGACCAGGAAGAAAAATCTACCCCCTTTCTGGTCATATCAGTGAGTGGTTTAACAACAGAGGAATAATTCAAAATAAACTTCCTGTAATAATTGGCAAAGCCCAAAAAACGCATCAGCGCCTTCTGATTCTCAGGAAGCTCCCACTCAAGCACAGCGCGGACCTTCTCGGGGTCCATGCGAAAACCAGAAGCGGAGAGAAGAAACCCCAGAAATTGAATTTCTGGAACCGCAAACACACATTTTTCCAGTTTCGCGTATAATTTATTCTCCCGCAGGATGAGCAAGACCTGACGTAGGTGTTCCTTATGAGTTTTGAAATCAGGAGAAAAAATCTAAATGTCATCCAAATACACTAATACAAATTTTCCCATTAAATGATAAAAAATGCTGTTCACGAAATGCTGAAAAACGGCTGGGGCATTCATCAAACCAAAAGGCATAACCAAATTCTCAAAATGGCCCTCAGGGGTATTGAAGGCCGTCTTCCATTCGTCTCCTTCTCTGACCCTGACCAGGTTGTATGCCCCTCTTAGATCTAATTTGGAAAAGACTTTAGCCCCAACAACCTGGTTAAACAGGTCCGGGATCAGAGGAAGCGGATAAGGGTCACGAATAGTGATACTGTTCTGCTCCCTGAAATCCAGACAAGGTCTTAAAGAACCACCAGCGGCAACAGGTGACTTCGAGGGTCGTATGTGTCCTTTTCTCAGACTCTCAGAGATATAAGCACGCATAGCAACCCTCTCAGGTTGGGAAAGATTGTATAAACGAGATTTAGGCAGCTTGGCGCCTGGGATGAGATTAATAGGGCAATCGTACTCCCTGTGCGGGGGCAAATCCTTATGTTTAGTGAGCCAGGGTAGCCCCAACACTAGAGGAGTAGGCAAACCGCTAAGGACGAAACATGACACATCCTCAACATGAGCATCACTCACAATTAAACGGATATTGTGAACTATGCCCTTTAATGATTTCTGAGAAAGTGGAGCGGAATCAATAGCAAAAACAGGAATATCCTTTCCCAAAGTGCATACCTGGAAACCATGAGTTATTGCAAATTGACTATCAATGAGATTGACAGCTGCTCCACTATCCACAAAAATCTCACAAAAAATGCTCTTGCTCTCTAGCGCCACCCTAGCAGGCAGGACAAAACGGGAACTACAAACAAACGGAAAACCTTCAATTTCCGCCTCAACCCTGCCAATAGTAACAGACGGAACATTTTTAAAAGATTTTTTCCTTTTTGTTTCTTTATTACTCCCAGAAGACTGCCTGAATCTCCTAGAGGGACAAACATTTGCCAAATGATTTATACCTCCACAACAAAAACAAATCCTCCCATGCGGGCTGAATCTTCTATTGTCAGAGGCAATCAACCCCAGCTGCATGGGCTCCTGCTCAGAAGGGGCTGACAGCGACTGAGACCCCTGCGCACAGAATGAGACCGCTGCACTGTCCCGGGACTGAGTATGACAGGAAGAAGAGATCTCTCCTCTCTCTCTAAGACGCCTGTCAATACGAACGGCCTGAGACATAGCAGAGTCCAAGGAGGTAGGTCTCTCATGAAAGGCAAATGCATCTTTCAATCCCTCTGAAAGACCATGGCAAAATTGACTTCGGAGTGCAGCATCATTCCAACCAGTATCAGCTGCCCATCTCCGAAATTCTGAGCAGTATATCTCTGCGGATTGTTTACCCTAGCATAACAGATGTAGTCTAGACTCAGCCAGAGCAATACGATCCGGATCATCATATATCTGACCCAGGGCTAAAAAGAATTCATCCACTGAACGGAGGGGCCGTGCCCCCTCCGGCAGCGAAAAGGCCCAGGACTGAGTGTTACCCCTGAGCAGCGATATAATGATCCCCACCCTCCATTCCTCATCACCAGAGGAATGGGGAAGAAGGCGAAAATGGAGTTTGCAAGCCTCTCTAAAACGCACAAAATTCTCACTACCCCCGGAGAACGTATCCGGGAGCGAGATCTTAGGCTCAGAACAAACTCCATGAACGCAAGCTGAACCGGTCACTTGAAACTGAGAAAAAGTCTTACGGAGATCAGCTACCTCCAATGAAAGACCCTGGAAGCGTTCAGCCAAAAGTGAAACCGGATCCATGCTTGAGACGGTTTTGGGCGGCTTATAATGTCACGGATGGTGTACAGAAAACAAGACAATGCAAAATAATCTATGACTAACTGGATCCACAACTAAGGAACAAAAGGGAGACCCCTGCATGAGACCTGCCACTCTCCCTGACTGCTCAGCCTATGCGAACACCCCAAAGGTGGATGGGCGCATATCCACGTACCTCGACTATCTAACACCTGAAGACCCTACCATAGTGAGGGGACACGACCACCGGCTCCCTACACTAGACACGGAGGGAGTCAGGGTCACCTGAAATCCAGCAGACAGAAAATCACAAATAAATGAACAGCACTTATCTTGCAGAGGACTGGTAAATAGGAACAGCATGCACACACACTCCAGGAAGTTGTATAAGCTGCACACTACTGCATTATGGGGAGGAATTTAAAGGGAAGCAATCAGTCCAACTGCATGACAGCTGAGATAGGCTAACGAGATGAGGAACTGAAACCAAAACAAAGAAAACTCAAGGAGGAGGTTCCGAAAGGCTTCTGTCAGAACTTCTCAGCTGTCTGGTTGTGACAATATCCTGACTAAATCCCACTCTCTGCGGCCGGTACTCTGCTGCGGTCCGGGCTGGTGCGCTCGGCTTTTCGCACGCATGTGCGCCATACCCTGAAGTGCGTCAGATGACGACTTCCGAGTCGGCGGCGCGCGTGTCATCGGCGGCTGTTTGTGCTGCGCTTCGGCCCAATGGTGTTCCTAATCAGAATTTTTCAAAAGAAGGGCTCGGCACTCGCAATATAGGGAGTATGTGGTTCTTTATTAAATAGGTCTGGCCAGACTATATAGTACCACAGAGTTCCAATAAAACGCAATGGTTATCCTTAAATCCGATGTCCATAAATTTTGCATCAATAGACACAGTCCAAAATTTCTGATAAATAACCATATGAAAACAGTGGTATTATATTCAAGATATTTGATCCAATGTCCCAGCATCTACATATAATCGTAGATTATCCGAATTTTTTGTATATTGATTAGTCTGTATAAGGACCAAGTTGCAACGTCAAGAGATAGGACTATGTGCCGATTATATTAGTCGCAAATACTTATTCCATCTATGGTTATGTTATTTACTCACAAAACAGATGTCTGCAGGCGGTCCAATCGACAAACCGCGGCGTCCCGCGTGGTGATCCAGATGCGATCCTCCGCTACTGCTTTATTCACGTGAGTATCGACTTTGTTTGTGGAATAGTAATATGCGGCTTGCCTCAGCAGTTTTCAAGGAATTTTGACAGCTGATGTCCTTTTTCTTTAACAAGGTTTCACTTACTGGCGCCAGTAGTTTCTTTCACAGTCCACAGCTCTACAAATGCATGTGATATGTCCTCAATAAGTTTTCTCCAGAGAAATTCAGAGCTGTAGAAGTTGGTGGTCCTTGTATTGAATGAGGGGGTCCAGTACCAAACGTGTTTCGGGGCTCTTAGTGGCCCCTTCCTCAGTGGTTGACCTCCCCTCCATAATGCTGCTCCTTTTATAGGGAGATTTGGGAGTTTGCAAAATGGGAAATGAATCCGGTTGTCCTCAAATTCTGTAATGGATTTTTACCATGGAATCGATTTGGATCGAATAATGCTCTTTTCTCTAATAAGATCAATACCTTCCACATTGGTCTTCACTGTGCAAACTCACTACATTCTATAGATCACATTCCACCAAAAAAACGCATCATATCCCAAAAAAACGCATATGCGGTATTGATGCGTTTTTGATGCGTTTTCATTGCGTTTTTATTGTAAATCACTTTTTAAGCTATGTTAATCCATAAATAGTCAATATTCATCTTAAAAGATTGTGTATTAAATACTAAAACATCTAAAATGTCTAAAATCAATTGATGCCCCCATGTTGATATATTATGACGTAGAGAAATAGATAAAAACCTATCAAAAATATCAAAGATATAGTAAACGGCTGGTTAAAAATGCATTGATCAATTTTATATGTCAATCCTCCTGTGGCTCGAATTGTTTAAAATTCAAAGTTCAATATTCAATGTCGTATGGTATGGGTGAGTGCCATCGGCTAAGAGGGACCGGCCACCTTAAATATGGTACGGTTCCTAGTCAGCCGGTGGCACCCACCCCAAAACGAACCTACAGAAAGCCAAATAATTCAAAGTCGGAGTTCAACCCTATTGGCAGGAGTGTGTCGAATTCGAAAATCTTCTGTGTCTCTGCTCGACATCCTGCCAATGTGGTCCCCTCCCCTCCGATCCTTGTGTACCTTTTCAAGTGCTGCGAATTTAAGGCCTGAGGGATCCTGATTATGCTTATCTTTAAAATGGCTCGAGAGGGAGTGATTATCGAAGCCCTTTTTAATCTTAGCGATATGCTCCGCTATTCTCTTCTTTAATAATCTCTTCGTTCTCCCAATATATTGTAATCCACAAGGGCATTCGATGATTACGTCACTTGAATCGCAGGATAAGAATTCTTTAATCATATGTTTATGTCCATTTGAAGTAGATATTATCTCCATTGTCTTTTTTGGAAAGGTCGTGGACTTGCAATTATTGCACTGTCCACACCTAAAAAAAACTTTAATATCGGCCCATTTTTGTACTGTTTGTGCTTTTTTTGTCCTAGATTTTATGGATGGGGCTACCTTCAGGCCCAAATTAGCCTTTGTAAAGGAAATTAACGGAAATTCTGGCATCATGGCCCCAATGGTCTTATCTTTCTGGACCATGTGCCAGTGTTTCCTAATAATTTTTTGGACTTTTGCATATTGTTTATTATATGGCAATATCATCCTCACCTGGTCATCAATAATCCTTTTTTGAGGTAAAATGCTATCATCAAAAAAGGTCTTCCTATCCATATTGCGGACCCTATCAAGGGTTTCATCGAGCATTTTTAGGGTATATTGTTTCTCTAAAAACAGTTTTTTCATCCTTATTGCCTCAACCTCAAATTCTTGGTCCGCTGTGCAATTTCTTTTTATTCTTCTGAACTGCCCTTGAGGTATGTTTAAGAGCCATTTTGGAAGATGGCAGCTATTATATAGTATGAAACTATTGCGAGCCGTTGGTTTAATGAAAGTGCTGCAACTTATTTTATCATCTGCAATTAGGATTTGTAGGTCCAAAAATTCTAATCTTGTTTGGCTTATTGTGGAGGTAAATCTCAAATTAAAATTTTTATTATTAATATCACTTAATAATTGGTCCAAATTAGATTGGCCTGATTGCCAAATAAAAAATACATCATCGATGTATCTCTGCCAGAGCACCAGGTCTGTCCCCAGTTTGGGAGTAATGGTGGTCTCCTCCCAATTGGCCATAAAAAGGTTGGCATAACTGGGGGCAAACCTGGTGCCCATGGCAGTGCCCTGAGTCTGTAAATAAAATTGGCTATTAAAATCAAAATAATTGTGTTTGAGAATAAAATCTATTCCTTCAATGATAAAAATCAACCTGTGCATCAGGAAGAGTCCTATCCTTAGAAAGTTCTTTTTTTATTGCATCTTTCCATGGTTCATGGTCGATTACTGTATATAATGACTGTACGTCCAAGGTACCCATTATCCAATTTGATTTAACGTCTAAATTTTCTATTATTTTAATAATTTGGGTCGTGTCTTTTGTGTATGACGCTATTAATTTCACCTTGGGCTGGAGTAGTACACTGCTCAAAAAAATAAAGGGAACACTTAAACAACACAATGTAACTCCAAGTCAATCACACTTCTGTGAAATCAAACTGTCCACTTAGGAAGCAACACTGAGTGACAATCAATTTCACATGCTGTTGTGCAAATGGGATAGACAACAGGTGGAAATTATAGGCAATTAGCAACACACCCCCAATAAAGAAGTGGTTCTGCAGGTGGTGATCACAGACCACTTCTCAGTTCCTATGCTTCCTGGCTGATGTTTTGGTCACTTTTGAATGCTGGCGGTGCTTTCACTCTAGTGGTAGCATGAGACGGAATCTACAACCCACACAAGTGGCTCAGGTAGTGCAGCTTATCCAGGATGGCACATCAATGCGAGCTGTGGCAAGAAGGTTTGCTGTGTCTGTCAGTGTAGTGTCCAGAGCATGGAGGCGCTACCATGAGACAGGCCAGTACATCAGGAGACATGGAGGAGGCCGTAGGAGGGCAACAACCCAGCAGCAGGACCGCTACCTCCGCCTTTGTGCAAGGAGGAACAGGAGGAGCATTGCCAGAGCCCTGCAAAATGACCTCCAGCAGGCCACAAATGTGCATGTGTCTGCTCAAACGGTCAGAAACAGACTCCATGAGGGTGATATGAGGGCCCGACATCCACAGGTGGGGGTTGTGCTTACAGCCCAACACCGTGCAGGACGTTTGGCATTTGCCAGAGAACACCAAGATTGGCAAATTCGCCACTGGCGCCCTGTGCTCTTCACAGATGAAAGCAGGTTCACACTGAACACATGTGACAGACGTGACAGAGTCTGGAGACGCCGTGGAGAACGTTCTGCTGCCTCCAACATCCTCCAGCATAACCGGTTTGGCATTGGGTCAGTAATGGTGTGGGGTGGCATTTCTTTGGAGGGCCGCACAGCCCTCCATGTGCTCGCCAGAGGTAGCCTGACTGCCATTAGGTACCGAGATGAGATCCTCAGACCCCTTGTGAGACCATATGCTGGTGCGGTTGGCCCTGGGTTCCTCCTAATGCAAGACAATGCTAGACCTCATGTGGCTAAAGTGTGTCAGCAGTTCCTGCAAGACGAAGGCATTGATGCTATGGACTGGCCCGCCCGTTCCCCAGACCTGAATCCAATTAAGCACATCTGGGACATCATGTCTCGCTCTATCCACCAACATCACGTTGCACCACAGACTGTCCAGGAGTTGGCAGATGCTTTAGTCCAGGTCTGGGAGGAGATCCCTCAGGAGACCGTCCGCCACCTCATCAGGAGCATGCACAGGCGTTGTAGGGAGGTCATACAGGCACGTGGAGGCCACACACACTACTGAGCCTCATTTTGACTTGTTTTAAAGACATTACATCAAAGTTGGATCAGCCTGTAGTGTGTTTTTCCACTTTAATTTTGAGTGTGACTCCAAATACAGACCTCCATGGGTTGAAAATTTTGATTTCTATTTTTAATTTTTGTGTGATTTTTTTCTCAGCACATTCAACTATGTAAAGAACAAAGTATTTCAGAAGAATATTTAATTAATTCAGATCTAGGATGTGTTATTTTTGTGTTCCCTTTATTTTTTTGAGCAGTTTATATCGATATATTGGGATAGGTTTGCAGTTAATGATCCAATACCTGAAACTATAGGTCTCCCTGGTGGGTCTACTTTATTTTTATGGATCTTTGGGAGGCCGTAAAAAATTAGTATTCTTGGTTGGTTATTCAGGATAAAAAGATGTTCGTCATCTGTTAAAATGCCTTTTTCCAGACCTCTGTTACACAATGAAATCAATTCTTTTTGAAATCCCTCAGTGGGGTTTCTTGTAATAAGTTTGTATGTATTTGTGTCTGATAGTTGACGGAGGCATTCAGCATCATATCTTTCCTTATCCTGAATAACTATCGAGCCGCCTTTATCGGCTGGGCGGATGATAATTTTATTTTCCTCTTGTAGTTACCTTATTGCCTTCACTTCACAATTGGTTAGGTTACTCCTCCTAAATCTTGGGTTTTCCTTTAATTTTCTTATATCATTCTCGACACATTTTTTAAAAGTGGTCAATTCGGGACCCATCTCGTTACGTGGGTATTTTTTAGATTTTCTTTTTAGGGTGGTATGTATGAATTCATCCTTGGACACTTCTCCTTCATCCCTTATGTTTCTAATATGGTATTTTTTGAGACACAATCGTCTTATACATTTCTCAACACCAATGAATGTTTCAAATTTGTTCAGTTTTTTCGTAGGAGCGAATTTTAGGCATTTGTTCAATAAATTTTTTTGAGTGTTCGTGAGTTGAAATGTGCTCAGATTTAGAATAGAATCACTATCCAAATCTGACTTCTCTATCTGTGATATTCTCGTGTTCTTCTTTCCCCCTCTTCTAATCTTCCTCCCCTGTTTCTCCTTATGGGTGATCGGTGTCTTTGAGTGTAGTGATTCTCCTGGTATGTGTCCCGTGTTGGGGTTCTCTGCTGGAGACGTGATTTGTGCTCCTGATGTGGGGTGTGGTGCTTGTTCCTCAAATTGTATTTGTGACTGGGAGGGGAGTTTATACTGTGTATGTGCATCCTTAATTGGGGGGTCTTTTGACGTGTTCGTGGTTTGTGGTGGGGTGGCGTTTGGTCTAAAAAATGCTCTCGTTCCTCTAAAGCCTCAAATCTATTGTGGACCAGAATCTGAGCTATCATATCTCTCTGGACAGAAGTATCATTCAACTCCTCTCTACCATAATAGGTATCTCTATTATTCCTTGATTGGTCATTTCTGTCCATCTGGCTTAATTGATTTTTATTTTTATTTTTACTATTATTGTATCTCAATTTGTTGATTTTTTTGTCCATTATATCATATTCTACCTTATCTAGATTCTTACATAATATCCCCTGCCACATATTATATTCGTCGTTTTTAGGTAATTTAACAATAATATCCTTGACTTCATTAATTCTACTGGAAACTTCTTCAAGTATTGTCTTCCTCCTTTTAATGATGAGTTTAATGAGGGCTATAGACTGTTGATGTAATAACGCCTCCCATTCATCATTAAACGAGGGTTCCCATAAATCCTGTGCAGGGGTTTTCGTTAATGTAAGACCTTTTGGGACTTTGTCTAACATAATATATTGTTCCAGGGTTTTAATTTCCCATCTTTGTTTGAGTTCCCTAGTCAGTAACATTTCCAGTTCTTTGAATGTGTCCCTTATAGATACATCTCCATTCATCTCTATACCAATCTCGCCATCAAACATGAAGGCCTCAATTTTCTGTCTCTTGTTTTCCACATGACTCCAGATATCCATGGTCACCTACACACAGTATGCTGGTCTTGAGGATGATACAAAAGTAGGAATTTGGAATAAACCAGAAATAGACCGCACTGCTGTGTGAGGTGGCCCGGATGGGTGCTCTCAGCCCACAGATTCACCCAATCTATAAGCTGCAACATTTTTCAAACTCCCAAATCTCCCTATAAAAGGAGCAGCATTATGGAGGGGAGGTCAACCACTGAGGAAGGGGCCACTAAGAGCCCCGAAACGCGTTTGGTACTGGACCCCCTCATTCAATACAAGGACCACCAACTTCTACAGCTCTGAATTTTTCTGGAGAAAACTTATTGAGGACATATCACATGCATTTGTGGACTGTGAAAGAAACTACTGGGGCCAGTAAGTGAAAGCTTGTTAAAGTAAAAGGACATCAGCTGTCGAAATTCCTTGAAAACTGCTGAGGCAAGCCGCATATTACTATTCCACAAACAAAATCGATACTCACGTGAATAAAGCAGTAGCGGAGGATCGCATCTGGATCACCCCGCGGGACGCCGCGGTTTGTCGATTGGATCCGCCTGCAGACATCTGTTTCGTGAGTAAATAACATAACCATAGATGGAATAAGATAAACAAAAATGACCCAGGGTATCCCCGGGACGGGTAAGGAACAGTGCCCACCCAATATAGCCACAAGGGATACATCAAAAGTATAACTCGGTAAAAGCTCCCGAGTGAAACAGCAGAAACAAATAGAAAGAGAGCTCATAGTACCAAAAATATATACATTTTATTAGAACATATTAAAAAATGAGAAAAAATGAATAAAGCTAGTACATAAGATGCCGTAAAACAAGATGATGAGAGCGGAGAACAGAAAAGAGCGCCACCCTGGGCGGAAAAACACACGGATACAAAGATGAAAAAATATATGGTATATAATGGTATATAACATGGGAGAAGAAAGTACTGGGTACAGTGCCCAACCCATGAAATGAATGGATAATAGTAAAAACATAAAGTGCCAGGTAAAGCGAGGTCAACTTATGCACCCCCAATGGCATAAAAAATGCAAGCACATGTAAGGTGGAAGTATGTTGCATAGAAAGACCGAGTGTGGGTAGACAACAGGATCCTATAGCCGGAGGGGGGCAGCAGGAGACCAAAGCTCACCTGAACAGACCGTGTGCAAAGAGACCCAGGGTGGCGCTACCCCAACGCGCGTTTTGGCGTGCCTTCGTCAGGGGGTAGCGCCATCACTGTGAACCAGGTATAAATAGGCTCTCTTAGCCAATGGGAATGAATGCTTACTCGTCCCCAGGTGTGTATGTTGGAGAGGCGCGCAGAAATCCAGGTAAGCCACATCCAGCCGCCCCACGGCCGGCGTCCCGCCGGCACGCCCACACCATGTGACAAGTCACATGGTCGGGGCGGCTCTGGCGTAAGGACGCACGGGCCTCCGGCGCCTCACGCCCGTGCGTCGTTACCTGGAATCTGGAGTCTCCAGAACTGACATGCTAGACCATTTCAAAACCTTGCTCCTTAGAACGGACTTTTTGTGTGACGCTTCCACACAGCACCTGAAGTTAGCCGCCAAAGGCATGGCTCTCTCTTCCGCCAGTCGGCGGCCCCTATGGCTGCATCCCTGGGTTGACGATAACGCCTCCAAATTTAATCTGTGTGGCTTACCATATGAACCAGGAAGACTCTTTGGTTCAGAATTGGATAAGTTAATGGAGAGCCTTGCTGATAAAAAGGGGAAGTCCCTCCCCCAACAATCCTTTCGGGGCCGGAGTAGGCCCAGAAGTTCAAGAACCCAGGGCCTCTCCAATCTCAGAGACGTCAGGAGTCGTCCAGATGTGGACGGGGTCGCGGTTGTGGAAAGGACCGTAAAGCGGATCTATGACTCTCCCGCTTTCCTTCCCCCAACCCCTCCAAATCGTCTGTGTGATGCTCAGAATTTCAGTTCCCCTCCGGTTGGAGGTTGTCTAAGTTTGTTTCAGCAGGCCTGGCTGCAAAATATTCCAGTGGGTCTTAGAAATAATTATGTTGGGGTACAAAATAGATTTTCTGTCCCCTCCCCAAGAGCTGGCTCTTCAGTCTCTCCAGCGCTTGGGCTGGCTCATAAATTGGGAAAAATTAGAGATCGTTCCATCTACTTCCAGGATATTCCTGGGTTTTATTTTAGACTCCGAACGGATGACTCTTTCCCTTTCTCCAGAGAGGAAGGATTGAATGATAAGAGCCGCGCAGTTCCTTATGGCACCTCGGCGGGTGTCCATCAGAACTCTGATGAAGATGTTGGGCCATATGTCAGCATTTGCGGAAGCAGTTCCTTGTGCCCTATGGCACCTACGTCCACTTCAAGAAGAAGTGTTAGCAGTCTGGAATCGCAACCCCAAGGGGTTGGACAAGACGCACTCCCTGTCTACCGAAGTCTGATCCTCGCTCAGGTGGTGGAAGAACCAATGATATGGGAGGTCCTTGATTCAACCTCGTTGGATCACGTTGACCACAGACGCCTCCCTTCTAGGTTGGGGAGCCCATCTGGAGGAGAATCCAGTACAAAGTACCTGGAGTCCGCAGGAGAGGCTTCTTTCATCCAATCTGAGAGAATTGAGAGCAGTTTGTCTCGCTCTCTACCATTTTGCTCCTCTTATCCGCAGAAAGGCGGTAAGAGTCCGCTTGAACAATACGACGGTAGTCGCTTACATACACACAGATAGGGAGGCACAAGATCTCAACCTCTTCTCCAGATCGGCTGAGTCGGGGCCTGCCAGTTCCAGGCGAATGGTCATTGAACAGAGACGTTTTCACCCAGATCACACTCCGGTGAGGTGTTCCAGAGATCGACTTGATGCCGACCCGATTGAACGTCATAACATGGAGGTTCAGGCTGGCTTACATATTCCCTCCGATTTCCATGATACCAAGGGTATTGACGAAAATCAAGCAAGACCAGACCCCAGTCATTGTGATAATACCATTCTGGCCGAAGAGGTCTTGGTTCACCCAGCTCATGAAGATGAGTCAGGGCACATATTGGAGACTTCCCCTAACGCAGGACCTTGTGTATCAGGACACGGGTCCCTGCCTAGATCTGAGGAAACTCAATCTGACAGCCTGGAGATTGACAGGCCCCTACTAGAAGCTAGAGGGCTTTCTGCAGAGGTATTGAGAACCATTTTACACTCCAGGTGCGGAGTCTACAAACAAAGCTTTCTCAAGGATATACAACATCTTCCTTCAGTGGTGTGCTGATAAAGAGGTTGTAGCCTCAGATCCTCCTCTTTCAGCGATTGTACAGTTTCTGCAGGACAGCCTGGACAAGGGTCTAAGCCAGTCAACGTTCAGAGTTCATACCAGTGCACTTTTTGCCTTTTTAGGCAGACCTTTAGCTCAAGACCCCCTACCTAGGAGGTTCCTCAAAGGAGCTAAAAGATTAAAACCTAGAATCCTGAGACCTATCCCTGAATGGGATTTATCTGTGGTTCTGAAGGGGCTATCCTGTGCCCCCTATGAACCCTTGGAAAATGTGGACCTTAGATTTTTATCCTTGAAGGTCACATTTCTACTGGCCATAACTTTGGCCAAGAGGATTGGAGAACTTCAGGCCTTGACGGCCGCTGAGCCTTATACCCTCTTCCTCCAGGACAGAGTTCTGTTGAGGTTTTTACCGACCTTTGTCCCTAAGGTACCATCATTTAGAAATACTAATCAGACCATAACCTTACCAGTTTTATGTCCCTCTCCCTCTTCTCCGGAGGAAGAAGCCCTTCATTCCTTGGACATTTCAAGAAATCTCAGAATCTACCTGACCAGAACTGTGGACTTCAGAAGATCCGAACACCTCCTGCTGTCCTTGTCGGGGAAAAACAAAGGTCTAAAGGCCTCTAAACCTTCTTTGAGTAGATGGGTAAAAGAGGCAATCCATGAAGCTTTTCTAGCTCAGGGGTTGGCTCCTCCATCCTTTGTCACTGCCCAATCTACAAGGGCAGTATCTACTTTGTACGCAGAGAAAAGTTTGGTTCCGCTTGAACAAATCTGTGCTGCAGCCTCTTGGAGCTCCCACAGCACCTTTATAAAGCATTACCGCCTAGACTCTAGGCGCTCTGAGGGAGTGGCATTTGGACGAACCATTCTCAGGGCCGCCCTCTCATAAAAAAAAAAGAGAGAACAGGCAACCCTCACAATTTGTCTGTTGCTCCTTGCTAGGTCCCCACTTGTGCTGCTGGTTAGGACGTAAGGGAAGCGTAAATTTTAACGTAATTTTTTTTCCCTTAGTCCTAACAGCAGCACACTAATTTCCCACCCTATTTTTGTTTTGTGTACTTGCTGATAAAGCACTGGTTGAAGTCCACCTGCCCTACCAGTTTCACAGGGGAGAACTCCCCACTTGTGCTGCTGTTAGGACTAAGGGAAAACAAATTTACGTTAAAATTAACGCTTACAAATCACTAGTCAGACTGCACATGGAGGACTGTGTACAGTTCTGGGCTCCTGTGCAGACATAGCAGAGCTGGAGAGGTTTCACAGGAGGGCAAATAAAGTAATAACTGGAATGGGAGGACTACAGGTTCCAGAAAGATTATCCAAATGAGAGTTATTGAGTTTAGAAAAAAGATGACTGAAGGGAGATCTAATAACTATATATAAATACACTACTCCCAAAAAGTTAGGGATATTTGGCTTGTGGTGGAATTTGGTTTCAATGCTTCAGTACTTTTTGCACAACTTGCTGTTATCTAACAAAGAGCTTAATGACAAACAAGTTTTTGATCCATGAATCGCCAATAAATTTCCTGCTTCAATTAGAATTGGTATTTAAACAGTCCTCCTCGTCATGCTGTTCATATTTTGAGATCTTAAGACCACGACGACATCCAACAATTCATCAACAGTACCTCGCCATTGCGAGACTTCAAGCAGGATGTTCTCAGAGGGAAGTGGCAACTGAGCTTAGAGTGTCACAGAGTGTCATCAGCACGTTGCAACAGAGATACAAAGAGAGTGGAAGAGTCACAGAAAGGCAGAGAAGTGGATGTCCTTTGGCCACATCCCCTATAGGGAACAATATCCCGCGGAACCGGATAATGGATGCCACACAACTCCAGGCAAATTTAAGGGAGGTGAGAGGCACCCAAGTGTCACGTCAGACCATTCAAAATCATTTACATCAGCATGTTTAATGACCTGCAAGGGTACCTGAGCACACCACCAGGTACAGGCATCTACGCTGGATGAGGGACCAGTGGGCCTCAGTGCTGTTCACTGATGAAATTCGATTCACCTTGAGCAGAAATTGTGGCCATCGATGTTCGAGATGTCAAGGAGAGTGCTAAGCATCAGCCACAGCTGTGACCAGACAAGCCTTTGGTGGTGGTGGTGGTGGTCTTAGAGTGTGGGCAGGTGTGTCTACTCAATACAGAACTGCCCTACCCTTTGTGAATGGTACAGTGACAAGTGACAAACTACTTGAATAACATCTTTAATCCAGTCATTGTGCCTCTGCATGAACACCACAGGCCTAATTTCATCTTCATGGACGACAATGTGCCAGCTCATCAAGGTTGCATCATTATGGAACAGCTGCTGGAGACTGGGGGACCTCAAATGGAATGGCCTGCACTTTCTCCAGAACTGAATCCCATTGAAAACCTATGGGATCAGCTGAGTCGCATGTAGAAGCTCATACCACTGTACCCCAGAACCTCAATGACTTGAGGGCCTTTCTTCAAGAAGAGTAGGATGCCATGCCTCAGCAGATAATAAGTCGACTTGTGAACAGCATGGGACATCATTGTCAAGCTGTAATTGATGCCCAAGTCCACATGACAAGTTTTTAAAGCATTGAAATTTTTGTGGGGTTATACCCACCAAGGTTTGTTGGCTTTTGTTACAAAAAATTGTTTGAGATGAGGAAATCACCACTGCTACTTCTATTTAAATGCCCTACTTTGATTATATAATATCACTAAAGCGTAAACCTTTTACATTTCCAATAAATTTCACCCGAAAGCCAAATATCCCTACCTTTTTGTGAGTAGTGTATATCGAGGGGCAATGCAGAGATCACTCCCATCATCTTTTTATACCCAGGACTGTGACTAGGGGGCATCCTCTCCATCTAGAGCAAAGAATGTTTCTCCACCAACATAGAAGCGGATTCTTTACGATAAGAGCAGTGAGACTATGGAACTCTCTGCCTGAGGAGGTGGTGATGGTGAACTCATTAAAAGAGCTCAAGACGGGCCTGGATGTATTTCTGGAGTGTAATAATATTACAGGTTACAATTATTAGATTTCTGGAAAAGGGTTGTTGATCCAGGGAGTTATTCTGATTGCCTGATTGGAGTAAGGAAGGAATTTGTTTTCCTTAAAATTAGGAAAATTGGTTTCTACCTCATGAAGGTTTTTTGCCTTCCTGTGGATCAACTTGGCAGGATCATTTGATGGACAGATGTCATTTTTCAGCCTTATAAACTATGTTACTCTGTAATTTGGGCTCTGCCTGTTTAATAACGACTGTTCTTTCAAGACAATATACAAAAAAGAAGAATATAAATGAATCGCACATCCAGCTGCTATGCTTTGATCTCATCCCTGCTACTTTAGCAGAAAACAGCGCTAAATAGCGCATGTGTGCCGCTCCTATGCTACATGCTAAATGAGGCATTAGTAAACATTTTGATCAAAAGGCATAAGCCCACTCACCACGCAAAGGTTGCCTCTATGAGTGGGTCCTACTAAATTGGCGCTGCGCTGCACGGCGACAACTGATGCTGCAGGACCTAGCAGTCAAACAGCACCCCTGCTACCGGACTTTGCCATACCTAGCACTGGGGCCCCCGACCCGCCAGAAAAACAGCACAGTGGCCACCGTGCAGCACTGCACCATGTGAAAGCAGGAATTAGATCAAAGCATAGCAGCTGGATGTGCGATTCATTTATTTTCTTTTTTATATATGTACAGAGATTCTGTCCCTGGATCAGCACTCCTTCCATTCGGCCAGGTGATTTTAATTAGCAAGGTATTTTGCATGAGGGTTTAAATGAACCTACCATGCTATCAGTTGTCGGGTATTTATTTCATATAAGATATAAAATCATAAAAATTATGATTTCATATTTTTATGAAATATGAAAAATTAAAAATTAAAAATTTAATTGGCGGACATATAAACGCCAGTTCTTTTATTGACGAGATCTAAAGTTAATTTGTGCAGATAATGAAACAGGGTGCAATTAATTATATAAAATATAATTTATTATAATTAAATACATTCAGTAAAAATGGCATACAAATGAATACAAGGATAATATCAAAATTGACCACCGTTTACGCCGGGCTCACTTAAATTTAGTACACCAAGTACAATACAATACTACTCTTTTCTTTTATCAAATTATTACCGATTAGTGTACTGATTATTAAAATATAATGTAACAACAACAACAAAAACAATAGAAATGAATCTGTGGAAAATCCCTTATGCTCAATCAAAGAATATGGCAGTAAGAGACACCTTATAAATACGCCCGTTGGCCTAACTACGGATAAAAAAATCCGATCAGAGATTCCACTCTGATAGTAATATTACAGGAATTCTAATGATGTGCACGTTCATTAGAATTTCCCATAAAATTATTGTTTTAACACTATTGACCCACTAATAATGGGGTCTCAACTATATGCCAATTGGAGCGATTTATAATTACTGCAAATGAAATAGATCATACATTACCCCTGGCTTTGGGATAAAGAGCTTTTAGAATGGACCCAGCTTTCCAAGATTTAGATATGTCCCGTCCTGTGGTACGTTCCTGACGTGTGAAGTGATGCTGATGAATGAATCCTTGTGAAGTCTTTGTGAAGTCTTTGTGAAGTTTTTCTTTTGTGAAGTTTGTGAAGTGTGTATGAAGTGTCCTGATCTCCCAAAACTGGATCAGATATTCCAATCCTTATCTATGCCCATCCCCTCTTGGATTAGGCATTTCCAATTAGATAAGGTGGGTGTGATGTATGTTAAACATGGGGATGATGTCATTTAATTGACATCCCTTAGAAACTTCTGCCCATCTACCACTTGATGGCACTGTTGTATCATATAACAATTTTGAATATTTTAAGAACTAACACATATATAGATTGTTTTATTACTACTTAAACTTTGACCTTTCCCACCTTAAATCAATTAGGAGGGATTCTTTCTGACACTTTGCTCAGACTGACTGGCGGTATCAGAAGTTTTCCTAATCCCTGAATTTATGGGACAGATAGGAGTATAACGTTTTCCTAGATTGTGTATCTTAACTGTCTCAGCGATTGAGTGATGATGTTTGAAATAACATCAGCTCCTCCAAAATAAACCCTATTTAAGAAATTTAACTTAAACACTTTCTATATCCCCTAGAATATACCCTCTCATTGAGATACAGACACATAAAGATACATTAATAATATTTGGTTATAATACATCAATATTGCATAGTATATATGAATCATTAACAAGTTCAAACGCTAAATAAATGCACACAGGAATATATATATCTATATGTATGTGAATATATGAATAGATATCTGTTCCACACCAGATGTGTTTTATGGACGTCTCTTATCAGATCATGGTTTAGCCATGAAATACCCATTGTTCCTCAGACAGACAAGTTTAGAGAAACCTGTGTAGATAAATCCATGTCTCTAAACAATAATACGAAGTATAATGCTCCCTATATATTTACTTTTAACACATTGAACTTGCCATGAACCCATCTTGTTTTTTTTTTTTCAGGTTCATGCTGATCACATGCTGTTAAAGGCAATGATCATCCATATTGAATATAGTATCATCAGATACATTATACACTTATGAAAATGCACAACAAATCCCCCTTCATTCCAAAATGTTCCATAAAATGTGAATGTATTTGGAATGCTAAAAGGGCTTTTCATATATCTTCTTCGATGCGTAGACTTGGCTTATAATGTTCCAACCAGAGCTTGACTAAAGTTCTTCTGGAGAACCTTATCTAACTCATGACTTGGATTGTCAACAAACTCAACCATCCCATAGATCCTACAAAACAGGATATAAGTTTGATAAAGGTTTGTTTTGATTCTCATCTCCACATGAATGTTTAATAGGTTCCTTTTCAATGAACCAACTTCAAGTTCCAATATCTTGATAGAGATGGAATCGGCAACTGTCACACCGGTAGTAATAACAGTGCCTACTACGCCACTATGGCGGCTACGATTGCAAAAACATGAATCGTTTTGGTCTGTAGAAAACTGTTCTCTGGTTAAGGTTTTCCTTGCTTGCTTCAGGATCTGGGTAATCCGTTCTTGGGAATATTCGATGTGCATCTGGTACCAGGCTTGGATTTCCGATGACTGGATCTTGGATACGTTGAATTGTCTTTCGACGAAAACGCGTGGATCCAGGCTGATGTAGACCTTCTGGGATAATATCCTCTTGTTCGTCAAGATGAACCCCGCTGTATCTTGTAGCATGATCCCCGACGAAGGACCAGGCACAACAATCGGCTCAGCATGGAACTCCTTCCCCAAGATCAGGACGACGTAGATAATGGCAATCATCTTTGATGACATCTTACGTCTATAAAATATTGTATGACACATATGAGTATATACATATTTTTTTTACTTTATCCTGCAAGAAAAGAGTTACTAATACCATATACCTCTGATTGGCATAAGTTATTTTCTTGGACAGAGTAAGTTCTGGTTTCAGAGGTGAGTTAGGAGACATTTTGTTACAGAGGAAACATACATCAGGATGGGTTAGTATGCTTTAAAGATGTAGAATAACAGATAACGTTTTTCCGTTCATACGATACCAATCCTTATTTCCGTCTTTAGCTGGAACCATAAAGTCTTTTCACCTCTTTTCATCCAACTCCTTCAATCTCTCGAAGTCGTGCACTAGGATGACAAACACGTAGCTGATTAATGTGCACCCATTTTTCAATAAACTCATCCCCCTTAGGGATTTTGATCTTATAGACCACTGGAGATAACTTATCAGTGATGACATAGGGACCTTTCCAGGAAGGTAGGAATTTTCTCTCCTTCACTTGATCCCGAGCGAAGTTATAGAGATACACCTGATCGGAAATTTGATATTCCTTCTGTGTAGTCTTCAGATCATAGTATGTCTTAGCACTCACTGCGGCTTTCTCTATATTCTTCTGGGCGAACGCAAAAGCATGCTGAAGGTGCTTGCGTAAATTTTCCACATACTGATGCAACGTTGTAGCATTGATCAAGTTATGGTCTGTTGTCCGGTAAAGTAAATGCTGGGGTAACACCATCTTCCTTCCCGTGATCATCTCGAAGGGAGAAAGTTTAGTTGCTGCGCTTGGGGTGGCTCTGATGGCCATAAGCACCAAAGGCAACTTGACATCCCAGTCCTTACCAGATTCATTGACAAACTTTTTCAGGATGTTCACAATGGACTGGTTATAACGTTCTACTCCACCACTAGAAGCTGGTCGATAAGCTATGTGTAGCTTCCTCTTTATCCCCAGGATTTCCCACATCTTTGTCATCACCTCACTGGTGAAGTGACTTCCACGATCGGATTCGATGCGCTGGGGAAGACCAAATCTAGAAAATACATGGTTAATGAGCAGAGATGCACATGCGCTTGAACTGCATGTTTTGCACGGCAAACATTCCACCCATTTGGTGAACAGACAAGTTACGGTTAACATATACTTGTTGCCTCTTGATGAGGTTGTTACTGGTCCAATGAAGTCAATTTGGATGTCTGACCATGGCATGGACATCCCCCTTTTCATCAATGGTGCCCGATTAGTGGGTCCTTGTGGCTGGAATTGAGGGCAGATTAGACATCCTTGACAATATGTTCGCACATCTTGCAGCATATGTGGCCAGTAAGCGTAGTCCCGTAGTAACTCATACGTTATTTTCTCACCTCGATGACCAGCTGTTGGGGCATTATGTGCATGTTGTAACATCATACCTCGGTATGCTGCAGGTACTATCCATTGCGTGATACCATTCTTAGAGGTTCTTATCAGCAGTTCATCCTGTAATGAGATTTGGGACTTACCTTTCATCAAAATTCGTAACTCCTCCTTACCCACACAGTCTTCCGTGGTTATGGGGAAGTTGTGTGGATCCTCAATGTGCTTATAAAAGAGACCAATAACTGGATCCCCCTTTTGGCTTGCAATGAGATCCTCATTAGGGGAATCTTGGCTCCACTGCGCCACATTGGCTTCAGCTCCCTTTTGGGCCTGACTCCTTGTCATAGCATCCACTTGGATAGTTCCCATGAGGTCATCAATGTCAAAGACTTCTCCATCAATGGTTGCTTGCTTGGCAAGGGAATCCGCTAGGTCATTCCCCTCTTTATCCATGCCTGGATATTTTGAATGACCTCTTACTTTCTTCCAATAAATAGTAAGACTGTGGGTGGTAACCATCTCATCAATTTTACAAAACATCTTACCATGCTTTACTGGCTTGTTATTACTTCTCATCCAGTCGGACCTTTTCCATCCGGGAAAGTACTCCACAAAGCTGTTACGAATATAGTCAGAATCTGTGATGATTACAAACTCCTTAACATCATATTCGATAGCCATTTGTATGGCTTTGTACACAGCAGTAAGTTCTGCACCTTAGCTGCTTTTGGAACCAATCTTGTATCCAACGGATACATCCAGGAATGTATTATTCCATACGACTCCAATACCTGCAACCAATGTACGTTCGGATCCTTCATCGGCATGGAAGGAACAGCCGTCTACGTACACACATGGTAACGATTTGCAATACTCTTCTTCATAAGATTTATATGGTGATGAGGATTGTTCATCCAGGAAATCATTTTCCGTTGACTCACTTTTACGTTCCGTATGGGTACAGTCATGGAGTTCTGCTAATCCTTGAGCAACTGGGTTTTTATTATTTTGTTTGTACCTGATTTCCAATGGCCATCCCATTAAGGACATTGTCCAGGCGGTTATCCTGCTGTTTGACAAGTTTCCATCTCTTATACGATCACTCTGCAAGTATTGCAGTGGCTGATGTGCGGTCTCCACAATGATCCTTTCGCCTTGGATAAAACTCCTAAAATATTGCAATGCCCACACAGTTGACAATAATGCTTTCTCACAATCATTGAATTTTACCTCAACCGGTGACAAGGACTTGCTGGCATAGGCGATGATCTTGTTTCGGTTTTCCTGTTTTTGGAAAAGAACTGCACTTATGCTTTTATCAGTGAAACCTGTTTCCACAAAGAAAAGTTTTCCCCCTTCTGGATAAGCAAGGCATGGAGCCTGGATAAGTTTGGCCTTGAGCTCGGTTACAGCTTGCTCATGACGCTCACTCCATTCCCATTTTACTCCTCTCTTTAGCAACTGTAAAAGAGGTTTTGTCATTTCGGCATAATTATCTATGAACTTACGTGAGTAGTTCATCATGCCCAGGAATGATCTCAACTCTTTGAGATTTGTAGGAGGTTTTGTCTTGGTCACTGCTTCCATCTTCTTTTTCTGTGGGTTAATTCCATCCGCAGTGACTTCATGACCTAGGAAATTAACCTTAGTCCGGCACCATTGAGCCTTCTGCCAAGAAAGTTTTACACCTGCTTTTCTCAGCTGGGTTAGTACATGCCTCAACTCCTGAATATGTTCCTCAAAAGTTGTACTTTTTATCAGGATGTCATCCACATAGGATAAGGTACCTCGTTCAGTGGCATCAGGCATTGCCTTATGCATGAACACTGCAAACTCATGGCCTGCATTTATGTACCCGAAGGGCAGTCGGGTCCATGCATACTGTCGTTTGCCAAATGTAAAGGCCAGTTTGTATGGTCCCTTTCATCTACCTTAATCGTCCAATATCCTTGTGCACAGTCAAGGGCAGTGAAGATTTTGGATCCTTGTATTTGTGCCAAACATTGATCAATATATGGCACGGGCCATCCGGACATATAAACACGTTTGTTCAGCTGTCTTAGGTCCGAGCAGAGACGAAATTGACCGTTAGGTTTGAGGAGTCCAAGTATCGGATGATTGAATGAACTGTGTACTGGACGGATGATACCCCTCTCCTCCAAGTTTTTGACGATTTCCGATAGTGACTCGTAAGCCGCCAGCGGAAGTCGGTATTGTTTGACAAAAAAAGGGGGTGCATCGGGATCCGTCTGGATTCTTGTAACGTGTAGGTCTGTTTCCCCACAGTCATAAGAATCCTTGGCAAACATCTCCTGGAACTCTGCGAAGAGCTCCTTTAGCCGTTGACGCTTCGACTCGTCGGAGCATGCGTCAGCCATGGAGATTTGTTCTTCCACCCGCTCCTGAAATTCTGGGAAAATCTCAGGCTGACTTAACTCGTAAGCTTCTTCAAGCTCACTAGTTAAATCGTTCTGGGTGTAACATACCTTATCTTTTCCTGGCTGGTACGATTCATACTCTTTTTCATCGATCTCATGGTTGAAAACCAATGATGATTCTTCGATGTGGCATGTACCTTCTTCAGAGCTGAAAGGATAAACAGAGTGGATGTTAAATAACCCCTCAGGGGTTGAGGAAAAATGTTGTTCTACTGTTTGTTCCTCTGTCAGGTATTCATCAGGAATTATTCCAATAACATCATTTTGGAATCCAAATGTGTAGTATTCCGAATCCATAGCCAAACCAATTACAGTGTCCTTTTGTAGGGATATGCTATGGGAAACCATGTTATGAATTACCATATGTAACGGATCCTGATGGATATTGATCAGGGGAGTAGGCTTTACCTTTAGGCCGAGTTGCTGTATTCTGTTGGATAAACAGATCAACGCGTCTGTGTTCTTCAGGTTCTGTCCCTTTTTTACTTTAATGGGTAGAAGAAATGGTTTGCATCCTTCAGGAATTTCAACTTTCTCAGCAACCATGATACTTACGGCATAGGGCATCTGTTGTCCCCATCGTAAGGCTTGTTCTACATCCTGGAATCCCTCTGGGTTTCCCGGCAATCTGGACCATAAGGTGTTATTCACCAGGTCAATCTGTACGGCAAATCGGTGCAGAAGGTCATTACCTATATACATTTGATACCGTGGTTCATTTATCATGATGAAAATGTGCTCCGTAGTTTCATTTCCTATGGAGATAGACAAAACGCATCTTGCAACCACATTATGACTTTGGCAATCTCCATCCAGATCATGAACCCATTGGTCCTGTGGAGAGAAACTTTTAATCATTTTAGGATTGGTGATCTGTTTCAAGAGTCCTAGGCTTATGTTACTTGCTTCGGATTTCAAATCCAACTTGGCAAATTTCACCCGGGCTATATTGTTTACCTGTACGGGAATCAATAAATTGTCATTGACCTTTTTAATCCGTACCATCGATTAAATGTGCCTTGTCAGGTCCGCAACTTCGTGATTACCCCTTTCAAGAGAAATGGTTAATATATCATCATCCAGAGTTACCTTTTTGATTTTATCCCTCTGGATGGTAATGATGTGAGCGGCACCATTGACATCTTCCTCGGGCTTACCATTCTTCAGGATTGTGACCTCCGGTGTTTGATTGTTCCTGAAATGCACTTCAATAGAGTTAGGTTTCTCTTCAATCACATGACAACTGCGTTGTGCTTGTGTGTTGCAAGAGTATTCATAGGCAATGGGTGCCTTCACCTGAGTCCATACTGCTTCATTAATGAAATCAATTATGGGACTCAATCTTTTTAATAAATCGATTCCTATGATCATCCGATCATATGGAAGATCCACAATCAATGTGGGATGTCTAATTGTCTTCTTGCCAATTTTAAATGTCAACCAGGATGTTCCTTTTACCTGTAAGGCATCTCCACCCACACTTATCAAAGAGCCATCAAATGACCTTAATCGTGGCTTCTTTGATGTTAAATTCAAAATCTTTTGGAAATAACTGATAGATAAAATGGTGGCTTGTGATCCAGTGTCTATTAATCCTTTGATTGGTCCGATAAGTTCATTTTGGAGATATATATCCATAAAGTATCTGCCATCCACCTGGAACAAATCACAGAGAAAGTTAGGATGTTTACCCATCTGCTGTCTGAGAGGATGACCTCTTTGCAGATCCGTGACCTCTGCATTCCTGAGTCTCTCAGGACAAGCTGGAGGAGCAGCGTCAGCCCCCCCCCCCTTTGGGACAAGCTGTGTGACACCACAAGTCACAGCTGGCTCACGGCTAGATGCTGGAACGATGGGATTACACACTGGAACAGACATCTGGTCATATGAATTGACATCATTAGACTGCAAGACAAATGACATATTAGACATTTCCCCCCTGACCCTAATTTCAGGGTCAGAGGTACTGCAAGGAAATATTGAATTATGAATCACATCAGATTCTACCACAATCAACTTAATATCCTTACAGTGGCCTGGGTTCTGACCCGGCCCAATTTGCTTTATGATGTTGAGCTGGGACCTGGAGTTACCCCTAAAAAAGGCTCAGGCTGTTTTCCTGGAGATACCAATTTTCTCACAATGTCACTCAATTGGGCCACTTGTTCTGCCAGCTGATCAAACCTGTTTGGTCTGGGCACATTTTGGCTTTGCTGGGCACCCTGGTTATCGGTAGGTGACCTACTCCTGGGTGAATTTGAGGATTCCTGCCTATCTTCCCTCTGTTGTCTGGGTCTATTATCCCAGCGCCTGTGACCCTGATAATTCCTATTGTTATAGGGCCCGTATCCTTGGGGGCCCCTATTGTAATAGGTACGGTAGTTAGACCTCCCATTACCTGAATTATTTCCATCTGATCCATTAGTATTTTGGGGTCTGGTCTGTTTGGACGGTCCTACCTGTTGTTGCTGGGCTTGTTGAGCAGGTCCTGTAGACTGAGGGAACCTTCGTGGCTGGCTTTCAAATCCCAAGCTAGGGTTTACCTTAGCTTCAGCTACCTTTTGCTCTGGGGATTTTTTAAACCTTCTCTCCTCTATTGCACGGCACTCACTGATATTATACAGCGTGGTGGCAGCAGTCACCAACCAATCCAAGGGGGCATCAATATCCAGATCTCTGGCTAAGTTAAATTTGATCTGGGTTGGCATAGCGTCATAGAATAACTGTTTGAATTCTTCAGATTCCCATTTTGGGGATCTATATGCCAACCCATAGACATTTTTGAGGACAGAGAGGAATTCACGGGGACTCTGATTGGGTCTACACGTAAGGCTATATATGTCCCGTTTTGCAGCAGTGGTGGTTCAGTATGGTCCGAATTCCAATTTAACCTCATGCAAAACCCTTGGCCAATCTTGAATGCCTCTCTCCCCAAATGAGGTAAAGTAATGACGATACTTATCATCAAATGCCCACGGAAGGAATCTGATCCTGTCAGCATCAGAGTATAATTTTAAAGAATCCATAGTGGATTCATACAGTTCCAAGTGATTGGCTATCTGAGAAGAACCTTTCTTGGAAAATTTGGATACTGTAGTATTCAAAAACTTAATTATGCTGGTGGAGCTCTGATCCTTATCTGAATATTGGGAATTTTTAGTCCTAGAAACCACCTCAGCATATGTTCGTCGCCTGTGATCCTGTGGCAAGTAATAAGTCACATGCTTCCCCACATAACTGTCAGACTCACATGCACTTTCACAACTTTCATGAGACTTATACGGCACAGGTGATTTAACCCTAACATCTCTTCTCAGGGGAACATGTGGAGAGGAACTTCTAGGGGCTTCCATGTTATTGGCATCTAGTAAGGCGGTTGCAGTTTGGAATGCCCGACTCAATTGGGTGAATGCCTCCCGTGTAATCATGCCAACACTTTCAGGTTGCTGAGTATCTTGGATGGGGTCTGCTTTAAGAGCATGTGATGGCATGTCTGGATAGTGGGGAGTAAGACATGGAGGGTCAGGATATCCCACAGCGTTAGATGGATCCCTTTCAGCATTGACTATATTATTGGCTGATCCATCTGTCTGTTTAATTTTGGAATACTGGAGATATAAATCCTCTAAATCACTTTTTGCCTTTTGGTATGCATCATGGCTGTGACTAAGGTTGTACTCTAAGTCTTTGATCTTCGCTTCTGCGGATTGTAGTTCTGATTCTATCTTGAATATATATTTTTTTGTAGCCATTATAGACTCATACCTATCTTTGGAAAGGGTACTGACCGCCAACAATGCATACAAAACAGGTGGCAATGCACATAAGAGGTGTTGGTCCCTCTTGGTATTATCATTTGCCAAATCCATATATGTCAGGTATCTATCAACCATGCCACCTAACTTCCATATATCTCCACGTTCTTCATAGGCTCTTTCCAGTAGCTCATTAGTCCATTCATCTACACTGCGTGCAGAATTATTAGGCAAATGAGTATTTTGACCACATCATCCTCTTTATGCATGTTGTCTTACTCCAAGCTGTATAGGCTCGAAAGCCTACTACCAATTAAGCATATTAGGTGATGTGCATCTCTGTAATTAGAAGGGGTGTGGTCTAATGACATCAACACCCTATATTAGGTGTGCATAATTATTAGGCAACTTCCTTTCCTTTGGCAAAATGGGTCAAAAGAAGGACTTGACAGGCTCAGAAAAGTCAAAAATAGTGAGATATCTTGCAGAGGGATGCAGCACTCTTAAAATTGCAAAGCTTCTGAAGCGTGATCATCGAACAATCAAGCGTTTCATTCAAAATAGTCAACAGGGTCGCAAGAAGCCTGTGGAAAAACCAAGGCGCAAAATAACTGCCCATGAACTGAGAAAAGTCAAGCGTGCAGCTGCCAAGATGCCACTTGCCACCAGTTTGGCCATATTTCAGAGCTGCAACATCACTGGAGTGCCCAAAAGCACAAGGTGTGCAATACTCAGAGACATGGCCAAGGTAAGAAAGGCTGAAAGACGACCACCACTGAACAAGACACACAAGCTGAAACGTCAAGACTGGGCCAAGAAATATCTCAAGACTGATTTTTCTAAGGTTTTATGGACTGATGAAATGAGAGTGAGTCTTGATGGGCCAGATGGATGGGCCCGTGGCTGGATTGGTAAAGGGCAGAGAGCTCCAGTCCGACTCAGACGCCAGCAAGGTGGAGGTGGAGTACTGGTTTGGGCTGGTATCATCAAAGATGAGCTTGTGGGGCCTTTTCGGGTTGAGGATGGAGTCAAGCTCAACTCCCAGTCCTACTGCCAGTTTCTGGAAGACACCTTCTTCAAGCAGTGGTACAGGAAGAAGTCTGCATCCTTCAAGAAAAACATGATTTTCATGCAGGACAATGCTCAATCACACGCGTCCAAGTACTCCACAGCGTGGCTGGCAAGAAAGGGTATAAAAGAAGAAAATCTAATGACATGGCCTCCTTGTTCACCTGATCTGAACCCCATTGAGAACCTGTGGTCCATCATCAAATGTGAGATTTACAAGGAGGGAAAACAGTACACCTCTCTGAACAGTGTCTGGGAGGCTGTGGTTGCTGCTGCACGCAATGTTGATGGGGAACAGATCAAAACACTGACAGAATCCATGGATGGCAGGCTTTTGAGTGTCCTTGCAAAGAAAGGTGGCTATATGGGTCACTGATTTGTTTTTGTTTTGTTTTTGAATGTCAGAAATGTATATTTGTGAATGTTGAGATGTTATATTGGTTTCACTGGTAAAAATAAATAATTGAAATGGGTATATATTTGTTTTTTGTTAAGTTGCCTAATAATTATGCACAGTAATAGTCACCTGCACACACAGATATCCCCCTAAAATAGCTAAAACTAAAAACAAACTAAAAACTACTTCCAAAAATATTCAGCTTTGATATTAATGAGTTTTTTGGGTTCATTGAGAACATGGTTGTTGTTCAATAATAAAATTAATCCTCAAAAATACAACTTGCCTAATAATTCTGCACTCCCTGTATATTTTTATCTAACTTCAAACGGGAATAAACATATTTGATAACCTTAGGGATTATCTTTCCTGGGTCAGATGGACTATCTGCTAAAACCTGGCCATTACCTGGGTCGCTGCCTGTTACACTCATGATTCTGATCAATAATCAATAACAACAACAATTTGACTTGCCAATAAGGATTAAGGAATATTTTCACTAATTGCACAAATTGGTTATAGAAATATCTCAATCAATCTCGCTGGGGCCTCCAAAATATGTCGGGTATTTATTTCATATAAGATATGAAATCATAAAAATTATGATTTCATATTTTTATGAAATATGAAAAATTAAAAATTAAAAATGTAATTGGCGGACATATAAACGCCAGTTCTTTTATTGACGAGATCTAAAGTTAATTTGTGCAGATAATGAAACAGGGTGCAATTAATTATATAAAATATAATTTATTATAATTAAATACATGCAGTAAAAATGGCATACAAATGAATACAAGGATAATATCAAAATTGACCACCGTTTACGCCGGGCTCACTTAAATTTAGTACACCAAGTACAATACAATACTACTCTTTTCTTTTATCAAATTATTACCGATTAGTGTACTGATTATTAAAATATTATAATGTAACAACAACAACAAAAACAATAGAAATGAATCTGTGGAAAATCCCTTATGCTCAATCAAAGAATATGGCAGTAAGAGACACCTTATAAATACGCCCGTTGGCCTAACTACGGATAATAAAATCCGATCAGAGATTCCACTCTGATAGTAATATTACAGGAATTCTAATGATGTGCACGTTCATTAGAATTTCCCATAAAATTATTGTTTTAACACTATTGACCCACTAATAATGGGGTCTCAACTATATGCCAATTGGAGCGATTTATAATTACTGCAAATGAAATAGATCATACATTACCCCTGGCTTTGGGATAAAGAGCTTTTAGAATGGACCCAGCTTTCCAAGATTTAGATATGTCCCGTCCTGTGGTACGTTCCTGACGTGTGAAGTGATGCTGATGAATGAATCCTTGTGAAGTCTTTGTGAAGTCTTTGTGAAGTTTTTCTTTTGTGAAGTTTGTGAAGTGTGTATGAAGTGTCCTGATCTCCCAAAACTGGATCAGATATTCCAATCCTTATCTATGCCCATCCCCTCTTGGATTAGGGATTTCCAATTAGATAAGGTGGGTGTGACGTATGTTAAACATGGGGATGATGTCATTTAATTGACATCCCTTAGAAACTTCTGCCCATCTACCACTTGATGGCACTGTTGTATCATATAACAATTTTGAATATTTTAAGAACTAACACATATATAGATTGTTTTATTACTACTTAAACTTTGACCTTTCCCACCTTAAATCAATTAGGAGGGATTCTTTCTGACACTTTGCTCAGACTGACTGGCGGTATCAGAAGTTTTCCTAATCCCTGAATTTATGGGACAGATAGGAGTATAACGTTTTCCTGGATTGTGTATCTTAACTGTCTCAGCGATTGAGTGATGATGTTTGAAATAACATCAGCTCCTCCAAAATAAACCCTATTTAAGAAATTTAACTTAAACACTTTCTATATCCCCTAGAATATACCCTCTCATTGAGATACAGACACATAAAGATACATTAATAATATTTGGTTATAATACATCAATATTGCATAGTATATATGAATCATTAACAAGTTCAAACGCTAAATAAATGCACACAGGAATATATATATCTATATGTATGTGAATATATGAATAGATATCTGTTCCACACCAGATGTGTTTTATGGACGTCTCTTATCAGATCATGGTTTAGCCATGAAATACCCATTGTTCCTCAGACAGACAAGTTTAGAGAAACCTGTGTAGATAAATCCATGTCTCTAAACAATAATACGAAGTATAATGCTCCCTATATATTTACTTTTAACACATTGAACTTGCCATGAACCCATCTTGGTTTTTTTTTCAGGTTCATGCTGATCACATGCTGTTAAAGGCAATGATCATCCATATTGAATATAGTATCATCAGATACATTATACAATTATGAAAATGCATAACACAGTTGGAGTTCCTGAGAGCTTCAGGTAAGGTGAGCTTTGAGAACTGTTCACATGGTGCGGTACTGCATGGGGGCCACTGTGCTGTTTTTCTGGCGGGTTGGTGGGGCCCAGTGCTAGGTATGGCATAGTCGGGCAGCAGGGGTGCTCTTTGACTGCTGGGTCCTGCCACCTGCCGGATTGGCGCCACAGCGTCGGTGGTCGCCGTGCAGTGCCGCACCAATTTTAGAGTAGGACCCACTCATAGAGGCAACCTTGGCGTGGTGAGTGGGCTTATGCCTCTTGATCAAAAATGTACACTAATGCCTCATTTAGCATGTAGCATAAGAGGCGGCACACATGCGCTATTTAGTGCTGTTTTCTGCTAAAATAGCAGGGATTAGATTAAAGCATAGCAGCTGGATGTGCGATTCATATATTTACAAACATTGTCAGATATTGTCTTGAAAGATATATAAAAAAGAAAATAAATCAATCTTCAGAGACTCTTAAAGGGCTTCTGTCACCCCACTAAACTGTTATTATTTTTTTTGGTTAGTTTTAATCCCTATACTGCGATTTTTGCATACATACTGTAATTAATCATTTCGGTTCAGCAGATTATGTTAAAAACGTACTTTTAAAATATGCAAATTACCTTGCTACCAGCTACTTGCTGGTAGCAGCCACATCCTCCTATCCTAAAGACGCCCCCTCCGCATGTTGATTGACAGGGCCAACGGACGGGATCGTCCTCTGCTGGTCCTGTCTGCTATCAAGATCTGAACGGTATTCAGTCGGCGCAGGCGCACTGAGAGGCGGACGCTCGTTCGGTGCTCCATCCTCAATGCGCCTGCGCCGATGACGTCATCAAGTACACCCGGAAGAGATTTATTATTAATAATCGCTGATGGTAAAGTGTTAATAACTGTCATTTTAAAAAATTATTTATTCCCATTTCGTTGGTGGTTTTTGTGGCAGCATGCTTATTACGTACATACTTACCTGATTCGAGCATCCAGCGACGTCACCAGACTCTCCGCCTCCTTCCAGCGATGCCGGCGTCTTCTCTTCCGGGTGTACTTGATGACGTCATCGGCGCAGGCGCATTGAGGATGGAGCGGCCGAGCGACCGTCCGCCTCTCAGTGCGCCTGCACCGACTGAATACAGTTACGGCGCAGGCGCGAGATCTTGATAGCAGACAGGACCAGCCAGAGGACGATCCCGTCCGTTGGCCCTGTCAATCAACATGCGGAGGGGGCGTCTTTAGGATAGGAGGATGCGGCTGCTACCAGCAAGTAGCCTCCCTACTTGCTGGTAGCAAGGTAATTTGCATAGTTTAAAAGTACGTTTTTAACATAATCTGCTGAACCGAAATGATTAATTACAGTATGTATGCAAAAATCGCAGTATAGGGATTAAAACTAGTGGGGTGACAGAAGCCCTTTAAAAGGCTCCTGAAGAAGAGGCCTAAGTAGTCTCAACAGGTTGCAATTTTGTCATCTTTTTTTAGTTAGTCATTAAAAGGTATCAACTACTGAGGAATCGCAATTTGTCTTCTGTTCTATTCACTGGTTAACACAGGACAAATATATTTTTACAAAAACCACCTAGCACAGTGCGCAACGCTGTTTCTGACCTCACAAGTTCTGGAAATGCATAGTTTGCTTTGCTATTTTTGTAACTCCCATTTACTTGTATGGGAGATATGGAAATGGTAGTGAAGGGAGCATGGCTGTTTTCATTGACCCAGCCACCTCTCACAGCCGGGATATGGCGTTCAGTGGGTTAGGATCATGGGAACCTTATTCTAGAGATAGCACCCCACCGATCAGCTGTTACATGGAGCCGCCACACTTGCCGGAGCTCTGGTGAGTGCAGCCGTCTCCCAACTTCTCTCCAAACACAGCGTCACACATAATACAGTGGCTGTGCTTGGTATTGCAGCTCAGCCTCATTCACTTCAATGGGGCTGAGCTGCAACTAGGCCATGTGACCAATGTATGGTAACATCACATGGCCTAGGAAGAAGCTGAGGTGTTCATGCAGCGCCAGCCTCTAATAATAGCTGGTCAGTTGGTGCTTCAGGCGTCAGACCTGTAATGGATCTCCTAGCACCCCAACCGGGTACCTCCGTCGATAGTTGCTCCTAGTGCTTCCCGAGGTCTCCAAGCACTCCACTTGACACCGTAAGCACTGCAGACCCCACGAACCGCAGAAGCTTGGTTGAGGTCTCGCCGTCTCCTACCAACCCTGGACCTTCGACAAGTCTCCAGGCTCCAGTGGGTCAACCTCTCCTAAGTCCAGAGAGCAGGAACAGCTCTTACAAGAGCTAGTAGTTATAGCCAGGGGAATATAGCAAATCTTCAGCGTATAGCAATCCCCAGCGTTGATCAGTTACCCAAACATCAGCCTCAACATGATAAAGGGTAAAAGAGGAACTCTTTATTGAGGGCTACCCGCCCGTATTTATGCAGGTCCCCATCTGGTGGACACTCCCCTAGGGGACCAGATGGAAGACTGTGACACAGGACAGATATGCAGCAATTCAGGATACACAGACACAATACGTCCCCACAATGCATCAGGGTTTCCTCCTCTCTGCCCTGGAGACACCCGAGGAGTAGTTCAATTATCTCTCAGGACAAAGGGAAATCGCCAATACACATATGGGGACAACAGGACAGAAATCACCATTTAAACATACAATGTCACAACCCTTACAGTAAGCACTTTTTTTTATCATATCCCCAGATAGCTCAAGTCTGAGTGCATATTATTAGGTGAATGGCACTCAGACTACACGAATACAATAAAATTAGCTATCTGGGTACCCTCACATAACATACACTACAATTCCAAAGACAGATGGTTCTGTCACACACCTCAAAACCCCACATATCCCCATAATGTATACATCCATGGATAGCTCTGATCTGGGTGAACAACATATCCAAACATCACCCAGATCCGAGCAGGGGTTCCCGAATTCCATGGAAGTCACATTTGTCCGACCGCAAGCATGGCTTTCCTGCCCAAAACAGTTCCACAGATTTAAGCTGTGCGGCCGGTCTGTCTTCTCCTTCAAAGTTAGTATGGGCCATAATCCTGGGGCAAGAGGCTGGCAACCAGGCCCCTCCAAAACCCAGTGGCGAGGTTGGTTTCGCCACAAGACCCTCCGCCGATCTGGTATTGATGACGTTCATTGATGACTGGTCATTAATACTAATTACCAGATAACCCCTTTAAGAGTTCCAGTTTTCCAGAAGCTGGCTTTCCATATCAGTGTGTGACTATCCTCGCTGATATTACTGTAAAGAGACATATGACCAATTAATACAGTCAGTACATGTGTTCTTAACTCACAGTATGAGAAATAGACAACCTTTCTCATAACTTTTATTATCTATGTTTTTATATCTATGTCGTGAGACTCTTTATATTTTCATGCCATTCTGTGAGATTGTCTGTATAATGCCTTTCAGGCTGGACCAGTAGGAGCTAATACACATTTACCTTTGATAGGATTTAAATTAGCATCCTCCTGCTAACAAAAGTAGTGATAACAAGGTTTCGTGGACGGGACACTAGAGCCTCATGGTAATGCCTGACACGTCAGATGCATTGGCATCGGTGCAGAGCAGACATCTAGGTGCCTTTCAGATGGACTACCAGAAATATATCATAAGCTATAACTCATCTCTGGTACAACTCACCTACTAATTATTGTAATAATCGCATTCCGTATAATGTGGGTATCGTGCGGAGTCCAAACATTCCCCCCCTGACAGCTATCATTCCTGCATAATGAGAAACTCTCATTCCGGGATCCCTATACTGGTATCAGAACAACCAGCCTGATGAAATACGCATTATTAAAACATGTTGGGGTCTGAATGTCCATTAGGGTGAACGGGCAGACATTTTTTATTAATATTTTAGGCTTGCCAGCCAAGGGATAGCGGTGGAGCACGCACCCATAATGCAGGTCTTCCCAGAAGGCTGGGCCAAGGATAGGAGACGTCTCTCAGCTCCACCCTCTGCTGAAGGGGGATAAAATGTGGGATTTGGAACGTTTCATTGACACAATTTGGGGATCCGATCAACATTGGGTTGTGTTCCACATCCTCCTGTCCCCGGAACCAGAACGGACTCTGTTTACACAATTTGTCGAGTAGTAAGAACCTTTCTGTTTTTATCCTTTTATTCTTAGAACTGTTTTGTACACGTTTATGCAGGGTCAGACTGGCTCACCGGGAAGCTGGTGAAATGCCCGGTGGGCCCCTTGCCTGTCTGCTTATACTACAGCCAGAACCACCAGCAGGGCAGTTACTTTCAGGCGCCTGGCTGTTATCAGGTGCTGGACTGCAGCACTGGCACACATATCATTTTACTTTGGTGAAAGGGACAGCACAGTACCTTGCAGCGCTGGTTCCTTTCTTCAAAGTAAACTTTACCGACCCGACATGAGCAGACAGCTCCCCCCCCCCTCTCTGCAGTGTGATATTCCATCATGTGTGAGGAGGGGGCGGAGCCAGAGGAGCCGAGGCAGCAGCAGGAGGTGATGGAGACGCTGCTCCAGTATAAGTCACTGTGCCTCCAGTATAAAGTTCAGTCCTCTTCTCTGTTCCCACTACTCCACACAGTAGCACTGGGGTAAGTTACTGTGGGAGGGAACTGGGAAGTTAGGAGAGTCCTGAAGCTGCTGCCCCTGCACATCTTGTGTCCCTGTTGTTCCAGCCCCTCACAGACCTCTGACCACCGACTATCTCACCTATACTTTATACAGGGCAAGAAGTTATGTCTCCCAGTGTCCCTCTCTTCCCTCTCATCAGTGGCATTTCACACTTTCCCAGCCCCTCACCCCCATATAATATGTAATGTCTCTGGAGCAGTGGCGTACACACAATCCATGGGGCCCCAGTGCAAAACTGAACCATGGGGCCCCCCTCCCCGTCGACGCCCCACCCCCCCAACCTCCCTCCACCAGCAGCAGAGTCAGGCTACTTTCACACTTGCGTTTGGGACTCCGCTTGTGAGCTCCGTTTGAAGGGTCTCACAACTGATCCGTACAGCCCCAATGCATTCTGAGTGGATGCGGATCCGCTCAGAATGCCTCAGTCTGGCTCCGCTTGGCCTCCATTCCGCTCAGCAGGCGGACATCTGAACGCAGCTTGCAGCATTCGGGTGTCCGCCTGGCCGTGCGGAGACAAACGGATCCGTCCAGACTTACAATGTAAGTCAATGGGGACGGATCCGTTTGAAGTTGACACAATATGGTGCAATTTCAAACGGATCCGTCCCCCATTGACTTTCAATGTAAAGTCTGGACGGATCCGTCTGAACAACTTTCACACTTAGAATTTTTTCTGAACTATAATGCAGACGAATCCGTTCTGAACAGATCCAAACGTCTGCATTATAGGAGCGGATCCGTCTGTGCAGACAGCAGACGGATCCGCTCTGAACGCAAGTGTGAAAGTAGCCTTAGGCTACTTTCACACCTGCGTTAGGTGCAGATCCGTCTGGTATCTGCACAGACGGATCCGCACCTATAATGCAAATGCTTGTATCCGTCCAGAACAGATCCGTTATACGCTAGTTATAAAGCCAGCCCCCATCAGACCCTACTCTGAGTCTACTCGGAACTCACTGACCATAAATGTGCTGAGCAATTCTGAAGACTTTTTTTATTTTATTTTACAAATCTTATCTTCACTTCCGAACCGGCACCGGCTTCTTCACGCTCTCCCGAAAGCTTTTCCGGCGCCTTCTCCCTGCTGCGTCTCGGCATTGTTGTGCACCTCCGCAGCCTAGGGAAACGTCATGTCCGGTGCGGCCGCCCAACAGGAAATGACTAGGCATGCCGCACCCGCACGGGGAGGAGAATCAGGGGGAGGAGACTCTCACTCAAGGAGGGTAGGGCTGGCCTGGCCTGGCACTGCAGCGCAGAAACGCAACACTGGGCGGCGGGCCCCGGGTGGGCCGCCCGGGTTAAGGCTGTTTCACACGAGCGAGTCCATTGCGGGAATCACGCTCAGTGTGCGAGTGTGATCCTCCGCTCTGGATTGCAGGAGCGCACGGCATTATCATGATTTATAATGCTATGTGTCTCTGCATGGCCTTTTTTCCACAGAATCATACTGACAGCCTTATGTCGCTATGATTCTGTGGAAAAAAGGCCATGCAGAGACACATAGCATTATAAATCATGATAATGCCGTGCGCTCCTGCAATCCAGAGCGGAGGATCACACTCGTACACTGAGCGTGATTCCCGCAATCGACTCGCTCGTGTGAAACAGCCCATATACAGGCAGGTACAGCACTACTGCAGGGCGGGGCCAGGGGTCCACAGGCGGCCGGGCCCCCTGGAGTGTCGGACCCAGTCGCAACTGCGACCCCTGTATGTACGCCCCTGCTCTGGAGGTTATATCATTACTGGAGCGATATAAGAGGAGCGGCTGATATCAGTCACATATCATGTAATGTCTCGAGGTTACCGTATTTTTCGCCCCATAAGACACACTCCCCCCCCCCCCCGCTTATAGGGTGAATGCTGACATTTTTACATCGAAGGTTGCGATGTATGCGAGAGCGGGGAGGGACTGGGAGGAGGAGCTGGGGGCCGGCAATTGCGGCGGGGCCGGTGCAGTCACTGTACTCCGGCCCCGCCGCTCCAGTGCTGCAATATTCAAATATAAAATGTCTCATTCAATTAAAAGTGATTAAACATGCCCCCCCCTCCCCACTTTTAATATTAGCATAACTCCCTGATGTCACGTGCCTGCGCCGCCTACTTTATGAATCAAGCAGGCGGCGCAGGCACGTGACGTCAGTGAGTGACGCGCTGGCCACCCGGCCTGCCTGCCTGCGTTGTACAGAAGCTGTTAGGGTGTACGGTAATATTAGGAGTGAGGGGGCATGTTTAATCACTTTTAATTGAATGAGACATTTTATATTTGTATACTGCAGCACTGGAGCGGTGGGGGGGGGATCTGTGGATGACAGTTTTATGGGAGACATCTGTGGATGGCACTGTTAAGGGGTGGGGGGTCTGTGATGGCACATATATAACAGTGTCATCCACAGATCCCCCTCCATAACAGTGCCATCCACAGATCCCCCTACATAACAGTGCCATCCACAGATCCCCCTCCATAACAGTGCCATCCACAGATCCCCCTCCATAACAGTGCCATCCACAGATCCCCCTCCATAACAGTGCCATCCACAGATCCCCCTCCATAAGGCCTCATGCACACGACCGTTGTTGTGTTCCGTTCCGCAAAATGGGGTTATGTTGTTCCATGATCCGTTTCCGTGTGTCTTCCTTTATTTTTGGAGGATCACCAGACATGAAGGAAAGTAAAAAAAAAAAATCGAAGTCAAGTTTGCCATGCAAATGATAGGAAAAAAACGGACGTGGACGCGGATGACAATCTTGTGTGCCTCCGCGTTTTTTCACGGTCCCATTGACTTGAATGGGTCCGCAAACCGTTTTCCGTGGAAAAAATAGGACAGTTTATATTTTTTTGACGGACTGGAACCACGAATCACGGACGCGGATGACAAACGGTGCATTAGCTGAGTTTTCAACAAACCCATTGAAAGTCAATGGGTCCGCAGAAAATCACGAAAAACGGAACAACGGACACGGAATAAAACAACGGTCGTGTGCATGAGGCCTAACAGTGCGTCATCCACAGATCCCCCATAACAGTGCGTCATCCACAGATCCCCCATAACAGTGCCATCCCCAGATCCCCCCCATAACAGTGTCCTTCACAGATCCCCAGTAATAGTGCTATCCACAGACCACCATTAGTTCCAAACCCACCAAAAGCACACCTTTTGTTTAAAAATATTTTTTTTCTTATTTTCCTCCCCAAAAACCTAGTTGCGTCTTATAGGGTGAAAAATACGGTATATCAGTACTAGAGCGTTATAAGAGGAGCGGCTGATATCAGTCACATGTGATGTAATGTCTCTGGAGGTTATATCAGTGCTGGAGCGTTATAAGAGGAGCGGCTGATATCAGTCACATATGACTGTGGATAGGTCATCAGTATCTGATTGGTGGGGGTCTGACACCCGGGACTAGGGATCGACCGATATTGATTTTTTTAGAGCCGATAACCTGTGAACTTTCAAGCCGATAGCCGATAATTTATACCAATATTTTGTGCATTTTCATTTTAAAAAAAATTAATAAAATGCCTACACAAATCTGTTGTAAGGGTACTTTCACACTTGCGGCCGTGTGATCCGGCGGGCAGTTCCGTCGTCGGAACTGCCCGCCGGATCCGCCGCTGACTGAAAGCATTTGTGAGACGGATCCGGGTGCAGATCCGTCTCACAAATGCATTGCAAGGACGGATCCGTCTCTCCGCTTGTCATGCGGACCGACGGATCCGTCTTGTACATTTTTTCACATTTTTACCGATCTGCGCATGCGCATGCCGGAACGACGGATCCGGCATTCCGGTATTCTGAATGCCGGATCCGGCGCTAATTCATTCCTATGGGAAAAAATGCCGGATCCGGCGTTCAGGCAAGTCTTCAGTTTTTTTTCGCCGGAGAGAAAACCGTAGCATGCTGCGGTTTTCTCTTTTGCCTGATCAGTCAAAACGACTGAACTGAAGACATCCTGATGCAAACTGAACGGATTACTCTCCATTCAGAATGCATGGGGATAAAACTGATCAGTTCTTTTCCGGTATAGAGCCCCTGTGACGGAAAAACGCAAGTGTGAAAGTAGCCTTAAACGAAGAGATGCCATTATATATCTAAGATTAAATATTTATATTTAATATTTTGGTGTTTTTTTTTATTTAATAACTATTTCCCCCTTAGGGGCTAGATCCTGGATCCCTTGTCCTATTCACCCTAATAGATCTCTATCAGGGTGAATAGGACTTCACACTCTCCCTGCTGCCCTATGCATAGTACACACAGCAGCAGGGAGCTGACTATGGCAGCCAGGGCGTCAGTAAGGGCAATAATAAGGTGGTCACATATACCCACAGAAAGCCCACAGCTGGTAATACTATTCTCTCTGCCTCCTCCTGTCATCCACCACACGTTCTCAAAAACATCCCTAAGGGAGAAATGATAAGGGCAAAAAGAAACTGCTCCACTAAGGAACTATTTGAAAAAGAAGTTCAAAATATTGCAGCTAGACTCAGAATGAGAGGATACACCCAAACCAGTATAAATAGAGGTATACATTTTGCTAGATCAAAAGACAGAGAGACCTCATTTTTTCCAAAGGAAATAATAACAATGAAAATAAGAATGAGAACGAAAATATAAAGAAAGGGAATAAATACAGAAGTAAAAACAAAAATAAAACAAAAAACAGGAAAGAAAATGTTCTGAATAAAGATGAACCTATTACTTTTACTACCAATTATAGTAGAGACTATTTCAAGATATGTAAAATTATACGGAAACATCTTCCGGTTCTAAACTTTAATGAGGAATGGAGAAACATAGCATCCACAGGGATTAGATGTGTAGCGAAAAGAGCCCCCACAGTGGGTCAAAAAATCAGTCCGAGTCTATTCAGGGAAAATACTCCCAGAATATGCACCTGGTCTAAAACCAATGGGAATTACAAATGTGGTAGCAAAAAATGTATTTGCTGTCGACATATGTTTATCTCAAAAGAGGTCATATCTATGGCCAATAACAAAAAACATATTAGGGCTGCAGCTAACGATTATTTAAATAATCGATTAGTTGCCGATTAATTTCTACGATTAATCGATTAATCGGGAAAAACGACAAAATTACAAAACAAAGCGGTTTATATGATTTTACTTGAAAAATTATGTTCAAAGGCCATATTAAAACAAATTGTGGATGGCACTGTTATGGGGAGGATCTGTGGGTGGCGCTGTTATGGAGAGGGGGATCTGTGGGTGGCGCTGTTATGGAGAGGGGGATCTGTGGGTGGCGCTGTTATGGAGAGGGGGATCTGTGGGTGGCGCTGTTATGGAGAGGGGGATATGTGCACTGTTATGGAAAGGGGATATGTGCACTGTTATGGGGAAGGGGATATGTGCACTGTTATGGGCATAACAGTGCACAGATCCCTTTCCCCATAACAGTGCACAGATCCCTTTCCCCATAACAGTGCACAGATCCCCCCTCCCCATAGCAATGCCATAGACAGATTTCCCCCTCCCATAGCAGTGCCATAGACCGATCCCCCTACCCATAACAGCCCCGGCCCTGCTGCTCACAGCAGACTAATCACTCACTGCATCTTTATTTTACCTTACAGTCGTGACGCTCCAGTAACAACTAACAGGCAGAGCGGAGGGTGGCGTAACGTCACTTACTCACGTGACGCACCTGCTCCACCCACTTTATGAATGAAGGAGGCGGAGCAGGCGCGTCACATGAGTAAGTGACGTTACGCCGCCCTCCGCTCTGCCTGCAGAGTTGTTACTGGAGCGTCACGATTGTAAGGTAAAATAAAGATGCAGTGACTTAAAGTAAACCGCCTGCCCAGCGCCCGCCCGCATAGCAACGAATCGGCGATTATTCGATAACTGGATTTGTCGACAACAAATCCAGTGATCGATTATTATCGATTACATCGATTAATCGTTGCAGCCCTAAAACATATGCTGAAGCAATATATAAACTGCAATACAGACCACGTAGTATATGTCATAACATGTAAAATATGCAGGCTACAATACGTGGGCTGCACCACAAATGATTTAAAAGTACGCATTAGGAAGCATTTAAGTGATGTCCCTCATTTTATGTCTCGGAATGTTTCAGCGGCAACAATGCATTTTGCCACTGTTCACAAGGGCGACATCTCTGCGTTTTCTGTACAGGTTGTTTCTGCACCAATTAGAGGAGGTGATCGCAAACAAAAGCTTTTGAGCAGAGAAACATATTGGATGTTTATTCTGGAAACCTGCATACCGAAGGGTCTAAACAGAAAATATGATCTAACTTTGCAGTATATGTAGTTCATCAGTATGTGATTTCAAATGCATAATATTGAATTGCTACCTCCCCGCCCATGTGTTCTTGGTTGGACTTCCCACCTAATCCAGGAACACCTGGGCTTGGGATGTAACCTCTACTCAATTAGAGAAAGAGGAGGAACCCATTTGTGTTGTATATAAGTATCAGTTTTTAGTGCACTATGTATTGTCTTGATGAAGGGCTCAATACCATAGCCCGAAATGCGTCACAATTACTTTGTGTCTCTCCATGTGATGTATGTTGGATCTTAAATTTTGAAAGCTGAATAAAGAACAAATTTATTTATACGTCAGAAGCTGGAATCGACCCTTTGTTTTTGGACAAAGCTATTGTAATGTTCTGCCATGCCAACCATTTTCTTCAGTCTCAGGAAACTTCTAGCAGCTTGAAAAATTTAGCTATAGTGACCCACGCCTGTAATTCGAGCACAGTACACGAATATTACATTGACGATTTTTCACGATCAAGAAAATAATCTCGAATTCGCGAATATATGACGAATATTCTACTAAATATTCGCAAAATATGGTAAATTCCAATATTGCCCCTGCCGCTCATCACTATTAAGGAGTCCCAACTCACCATGACACGACGCAAGAAACGTTAATTTCACCTTGGACTGTTGGAGCTGGTCTTTACGTGTGGAGATGTATCAGAAAAGCAGGTGGGAGATATAAGAAGGGGACAGATTGTGGACGGCCTTATATGTACAGTCGTGGCCAAAAGTTTTGAAAATTACATAAATATTGGAAATTGGAAAAGTTGCTGCTTAAGTTTTTATAATAGCAATTTGCATATACTCCAGAATGTTATGAAGAGTGATCAGATGAATTGCATAGTCCTTCTTTGCCATGAAAATTAACTTAATTCAAAAAAAAACTTTCCACTGCATTTCATTGCTGTCATTAAAGGACCTGCTGAGATCATTTCAGTAATCGTCTTGTTAACTCAGGTGAGAATGTTGACGAGCACAAGGCTGGAGATCATTATGTCAGGCTGATTGGGTTAAAATGGCAGACTTGACATGTTAAAAGGAGGGCGATGCTTGAAATCATTGTTCTTCCATTGTTAATCATGGTGACCTGCAAAGAAACACGTGCAGCCATCATTGCGTTGCATAAAAATGGCTTCACAGGCAAGGATATTGTGGCTACTAAGATTGCACCTCAATAAACAATGTATAGGATCATCAAGAACTTCAAGGAAAGAGGTTCAATTCTTGTTAAGAAGGTTTCAGGGCGTCCAAGAAAGTCCAGCAAGCGCCAGGATCGTCTCCTAAAGAGGATTCAGCTGCAGGGTCGGAGTGCCACCAGTGCTGAGCTTGCTCAGGAATGGCAGCAGGCAGGTGTGAGCGCAACTGCCCGCACAGTGAGGCGAAGACTTTTGGAAGATGGCCTGGTGTCAAGAAGGGCAGCAAAGAAGCACTTCTCTCCAAAAAAAAACATCAGGGACAGATTGATCTTCTGCAGAAAGTATGGTGAACGGACTGCTAAGGACTGGGGCAAAGTCATATTCTCCGATGAAGCCTCTTTCCGATTGTTTGGGGCATCTGGAAAAAGCCTTGTCCGGAGAAGAAAAGGTGAGCGCTACCATCAGTCCTGTGTCATGCCAACAGTAAAGCATCCTGAGACCATTCATGTGTGGGGTTGCTTCTCATCCACGGGAGTGGGCTCACTCACAATTTTGCCCAAAAACACAGCCATGAATAAAGAATGGTACCAAAACACCCTCCAACAGCAACTTCTTCCAACAATAGTTTGGTGAAGAACAATGCATTTTCCAGCACGATGGAGCACCGTGTCATAAGGCAAAAGTGATAACTAAGTGGCTCGGGGACCAAAACGTTGACATTTTGGGTCCATGGCCTGGAAACTCCCCAGATATTAATCCCATTGAGAACTTGTGGTCAATCCTCAAGAAGCGGGTGGACAAACAAAAACCCACTAATTCTGACAAACTCCAAGAAGTGATTATGAAAGAATGGGTTGTTATCAGTCAGGAATTGGCCCGGAAGTTGATTGAGAGCATGCCCAGTCGAATTGCAGAGGTCCTGAAAAAGAAGGGCCAACACTGCAAATACTGACTCTTTGCATAAATGTCATGTAATTGTCGATAAAAGCCTTTGAAACGTATGAAGTGCGTGTAATTATATTTCACTACATCACAGAAACAACTGAAAGAAAGATCTAAAAGCAGTTTAGCAGCAAACTTTGTGAAAACTAATATTTGTGTCATTCTCAAATTTTTTGGCCACGACTGTGGTGGTTAGTATTCTAAACTGAATTCACTGGACAATGTGGTAAACCTCATTTTCCACGTCTTTGCCCAAGCCTCCAATCTATCCAGATCCATCTGAGGCAGTATAAGTGAGCTGGATACAGTACCTACGGAATTCAGCATCTGCCTCAATTCATGTTTTGAAGGTAATAAAGATGGAGTTAGGATACATATGAAACACATATATGAGCATCACTTGGTCACTGAAGTCATGTTGGCATTATTCAGGGGTTAATTAACAGATGTGACATCACAAGCGATTCCCACCACCGATATATCACTCAGCTCCAGTATATAGATAGGCTTACCATTAAACCACAGGAATATACATATGGGGTTAATTATCACAGATCACCCAGTCAGATAAATCAGTGATATAGTCATCATGCCACCAATATCACTCTTTCTGCACAGGAGGGTTAGTCTGTAGGAGCAATGAAGGTCACAGCGTTAGGAGAAAGTACAATATGAGCAAAAAGACAATGTCTGTCAGTGACAATGGTGACGCTGTCATGCAGCAAATATAAGACTTTATTTTATCTGTAAATACTGTTTAAATGAAAATGAAATATTAATATGTCCACATACATTATAAAACTATTACATGGAGCGTCGTTACTTCTCCCCATGTCACTCTGGACTCTCCCGCAGTGTGGGTGGAGGTGTGAATACAGTGATGAGAAGCAAGGTTCATGGGGACAGTTCATCTTCACTGCTCTGCAAGTAAACAAGGCTCTTCTCTTCCAAGAAATATAATGTAGTTGTTTGGCTGATCCAGGATAATTCCACCCAGAACATAAATATTCTTATTGGCTTTTAAGCTGGAGATACACGGTGACATCAGATGATATGTTGCATTATGACACTACATAGAATGACTGTCAATGGGTTCACAATGTGACACACTACATGTCATGACAGTCACATCAATTTCAACACTTGGATTCTTCTTGGTTGCAGGTCATATGTGACTTTTCCATGATAGAACACAATGCAAGTCATGGTCAACTACAACTTGTGCAGTTTGGCAGGTATTTCAACTGCCAAATCTCAGCTCTAAAATAGCTGCATGACAGCAAGTTGCAGACACGTTTTGAGACTGTTCTGAGACTCGCAGCATGTGATACTTGTTGCCATACAGCCCAAAACTTAACTTCTGTGAATAAGATGGATTTAAAATGCTATTTTGCTCTTATCGCATTTGCCAAATCTAAAAAACATTATAGTTTCTCTTGATCTGCTAAGTTTAAGAATTTTTGTTCCTTCTTACAAAACATTAAAAAAAAATATCAAAATGGCTTCTCCCCTGTGTGACTTCTCTGATGTCTAACAAGACATGATTTAACTGTAAAACATTTCCCACATTCTGAACACGAATACGGCTTTTCTCCTGTATGACATCTATTATGTTTAACAAGATATGATTTTTTTGTAAAACATTTCCCACATTCTAAACAGGAGTATGGCTTCTCTCCTGTGTGATTTCGCTCATGTCTAACAAGATCTGATTTTTGTGTAAAACATTTCCCACATTCTGAACAGGAATATGGCTTCTCCCCTGTGTGACTTCTATCATGTCTAACAAGATCAGATTTTTGTGTAAAACATTTCCCACATTCTGAACATGAATATGGTTTCTCTCCTGTGTGACTTCTCTCATGTGTAACAAGATATGATCTCTTTGTAAAACATTTCCCACATTCTGAACATGAATATGGCTTCTCTCCTGTGTGACTTCTCTCATGTCTAACAAGATCTGTTTTTTGTGTAAAACATTTCCCACATTCTGAACATGAATATGGCTTCTCTCCTGTGTGACTAGTCCTATGTCTAACAAGATTTGATTTATCTGTAAAACATTTCCCACATTCTGAACATGAATATGGTTTCTCTCCTGTGTGAATTCTCTTATGTTGAATAAGACATGATGTTTTTGTAAAACATTTCCCACATTCTGAACAGGAATATGGCTTCTCTCCTGTGTGACTTCTCTCATGTGTAACAAGATATTGTCTCTTTGTAAAACATTTCCCACATTTTGAACATGAATATGGCTTCTCTCCTGTGTGACTTCTCTCATGTCTATCAAGATCTGTTTTTTGTGTAAAACATTTCCCACATTCTGAACATGAATATGGCTTCTCTCCTGTGTGACTAGTCCTATGTCTAACAAGATTTGATTTATTTGTAAAACATTTACCACATTCTGAACACGAATATGGTTTCTCTCCTGTGTGAATTCTCTTATGTTGAATAAGATATGATGTTTTTGTAAAACATTTCCCACATTCTAAACAGGAGTATAGCTGCTCTGCTGTGTGAATTCTTCTGTGTGTAGAAAGTCTTGATTCTTCTATAAACTGTTTACCACCCTGAAACTTTTTATCCCCTTTGTTACCAAAAATACAGGTCAGAATCTGTAATTGGTCAGGGGAAGGTCCCTCATGATGAGGGGGATTACATAATAGATCTGTACTTTGAAGTCCTTGGTGTACACTAAAGGTAATGAGGTTTTCTCCTGAGGAGCGCTGCATGATATCTTCAGCTTCTTCTTTATAATTTAGCGATAATACAGCTTTGCCCTTAATATTTTTACTGGAATGCTCTGTGAAAAAAAAAAAACATAAAAAAACATTAGAATTTGTGATTATTTTTCAAACTATTCAGTGGACAAACCTAGAACATTACTATTAGGCTGTAATTGGATATATGGTATAAACGTATAAACCAGCTCTGCCTCTAATGCCACCAGATGTAAGGTAGCTATCCTATAAGTTAATGTCCGACTTTTTAAACAGGTCTTGAGGCGTGACTTGGATAATGATTATGTCAGCATCATTAATGGTCCTTTTAGTGTACCTGCTGCTGAAAAACACACACTGCTCAGTACAAGATGCAGTTTCCCTGGTTCTGGTGTGAGATCCTCCTTCCTCCAGCAGCAGGTTCAGTGTGTAATTACACCTCCTAATTCCTTCTGCTGTTATTTTACTGCAGCCTGGACTAAGCTTGTATGAGACAGCAGCAGCGGGGGAGGAGGTACACTGAAAGGAGCATGTTACTTAAGGAACAGATGGATTCTGGGAAGGTACAGAATGAGAAGCTAAAATGGAAAATCACTATGACCTCAAAGGGCTAAGAATCTGATCATCTGAGAATCTGATCATGGCCACCATCTACATTTAGAAAAATAGCTTTACCATGAGTCTTAAATCACGGACATGACAATTCGGTCTATAAAGCCTAATGGCCGCACAGACACCAGATCTCAGGTTTATAGACCTCTTCAGGATGCAGTGGAATTGACAGAGTGAGGTCATCAATCAGAACCTATAATAAAGGTTTCCTGCACTTTGTTGGGTCAATTAGACTAAGAATTCAAGATGTTCTAAGGGGAATGAAGGTCCTATCAAGAATTAAGAAGGTGGAGCTAATGAAGTGTCCTGTGAGTGCAGGTAATAATCACTGAGACGTCTGTGGTCTGTACAAAAATCACATGCGACATCGGAGCTTCCTAATAATCATGGAGACTGGATTGCACCGAAAGGAAGCCAAACACAGAACCAAACATCTTTAACCACTTAATGACTAAGCTAGTTGTCATTAAATTAACAATCATAATTTTTTTTTCATTGTTATATTCCAAGACCTAAAACTTTTATACACTGCTCAAAAAAATAAAGGGAACACAAAAATAACACATCCTAGATCTGAGTTAATTGAATATTCTTCTGAAATACTTTGTTCTTTACATAGTTGAATGTGCTGACAACAAAATCACACAAAAATAAAAAAATGGAAATCAAATTTTTTAACCCATGGAGGTCTGGATTTGGAGTCACACTCAAAATTAAAGTGGAAGAACACACTACAGGCTGATCCAACTTTGATGTAATGTCCTTAAAACAAGTCAAAATGAGGCTCAGTAGTGTGTGTGGCCTCCATGTGCCTGTATGACCTCCCTACAACGCCTGTGCATGCTCCTGATGAGGTGGCGGACGGTCTCCTGAGGGATCTCCTCCCAGACCTGGACTAAAGCATCTGCCAACTCCTGGACAGTCTGTGGTGCAACGTGACGTTGGTGGATAGAGAGAGACATGATGTCCCAGATGTGCTCAATTGGATTCAGGTCTGGGGAACGGGCGGGCCAGTCCATAGCATCAATGCCTTAGTCTTGCAGGAACTGCTGACACACTCCAGCCACATGAGGTCTAGCATTGTCTTGCATTTGGAGGAACCCAGGGCCAACCGCACTAGCATATGGTCTCACAAGGGGTCTGAGGATCTCATCTCGGTACCTAATGGCAGTCAGGCTACCTCTGGCGAGCACATGGAGGGCTGTGCGGCCCTCCAAAGAAATGCCACCCCACACCATTACTGACCCAATGCCAAACCGGTCATGCTGGAGGATGTTGCAGGCAGCAGAACGTTCTCCACTGCGTCTCTAGACTCTGTCACGTCTGTCACATGTGCTCAGTGTGAACTTGCTTTCATCTGTGAAGAGCACAGGGCGCCAGTGGCGAATTTGCCAATCTTGGTGTTCTCCATGCTCTTGACACTACGCTGACAGACACAGCAAACCTTCTTGCCACAGCTCGCATTGATGTGCCATCCTGGATAAGCTGCACTACCTGAGCCACTTGTGTGGGTTGTAGACTACGTCTCATGCTACCACTAGAGTGAAAGCACCGCCAGCATTCAAAAGTGACCAAAACATCAGCCAGGAAGCATAGGAACTGAGAAGTGGTCTGTGGTTACCACCTGCAGAACCACTCCTTTATTGGGGGTGTCTTGCTAATTGCCTATAATTTCCACCTGTTGTCTATCCCATTTGCACAACAGCATGTGAAATTGATTGTCACTCAGTGTTGCTTCCTAAGTGGACAGTTTGATTTCACAGAAGTGTGATTGACTTGGAGTTACATTGTGTTGTTTAAGTGTTCCCTTTATTTTTTTGAGCAGTGTATTTTTGTCTGTGGCTGTATGAGGACTTATGTTTCACTACTGCTACCAAAACTACAGAAAAAGTAACATTTTTATATGACTTGTATTTTGTGACATGAGTTGTATTTGTCAATGGAATCATTTACTTGTAATTTATTATTTAGCTTTAATTATTTTTATTTCTTGAAAGAACATAAAAAGCCCCAGCAGTACTTCCGGTTCCGGCGCCACCATGGAAGGCAGCATGTGCTAGGAGCTCCGTCCCCTGTAGCACCACAAAGGGCATTATCTCCTAAAAACTGATTGCTCCAAAACTACAAACAAACAGTCAGGAAAATGTACAAACCGGATTCCAAAAAAGTTGGGACACTAAACTAATTGTGAATAAAAACTGAATGCAATGATGTGGAGATGGCAAATGTCAATATTTTATTTGTAATAGAACGTAGATGACAGATCAAACGTTTAATCCGAGTAAATGTATCATTTTAAAAGAAAAATACGTTGATTCAAAATTTCACGGTGTCTACAAATCTCAAAAAAGTTGGGACAAGTAGCAATAAGAGGCTGGAAAAAGTAAATTTGAGCATAACGAAGAGCTGGAAGACCAATTAACACTAATTAGGTCAATTGGCAACATGATTGGGTATAAAAAGAGCTTCTCAGAGTGGCAGTGTCTCTCAGAAGCCAAGATGGGTAGAGGATCACCAATTCCCACAATGTTGCGCAGAAAGATAGTGGAGCAATATCAGAAAGGTGTTACCCAGCGAAAAATTGCAAAGACTTTGCATCTATCATCATCAACTGTGCATAACATCATCCGAAGATTCAGAGAATCTGGAACAATCTCTGTGCGTAAGGGTCAAGGCCGTAAAACCATACTGGATGCCCGTGATCTCCGGGCCCTTAAATGACACTGCACCACAAACAGGAATGCTACTGTAAAGGAAAATCACAGAATGGGCTCAGGAATACTTCCAGAAACCATTGTCAGTGAACACAATCCACCGTGCCATCCGACGTTGCCAGCTGAAACTCTACAGTGCAAAGAAGAAGCCATTTCTAATCAAGATCCACAAGCTCAGGCGTTTTCACTGGGCCAGGGATCATTTAAAATGGAGTGTGGCAAAATGGAAGACTGTTCTGTGGTCAGACGAGTCACGATTCGAAGTTCTTTTTGGAAATCTGGGACGCCATGTCATCCGGACCAAAGAGGACAAGGACAACCCAAGTTGTTATCAACGCTCAGTTCAGAAGCCTGCATCTCTGATGGTATGGGGTTGCATGAGTGCGTGTGGCATGGGCAGCTTGCATGTCTGGAAAGGCACCATCAATGCAGAAAAATATATTCAGGTTCTAGAACAACATATGCTCCCATCCAGACGTCATCTCTTTCAGGGAAGACCCTGCATTTTTCAACAAGATAATGCCAGACCACATTCTGCATCAATCACAACATCATGGCTGTGTAGGAGAAGGATCCGGGTACTGAAATGGCCAGTCTGCAGTCCAGATCTTTCACCTATAGAGAACATTTGGCACATCATAAAGAGGAAGGTGCAACAAAGAAGGCCCAAGACGATTGAACAGTTAGAGGCCTGTATTAGACAAGAATGGGAGAGCATTCCTATTTCTAAACTTGAGAAACTGGTCTCCTCGGTCCCCAGACGTCTGTTGAGTGTTGTAAGAAGAAGGGGAGATGCCACACAGTGGTGAAAATGGCCTTGTCCCAACTTTTTGGGGATTTGTTGACACCATGAAATTCTGATTCAACATATTTTTCCCTTAAAATTGTACTTTTTCTCAGTTTAAACTTTTGTTCCGTGATTTATGTTCTATTCTGAATAAAATATTAGAAGTTGGCACCTCCACATCATTGCATTCAGTTTTTATTCACGATTTGTATAGTGTCCCAACTTTTTTGGGACGGTTTTTATTTGAATAGCCGATCACCGGTTTATGGACCGATTCGTAATACCCATGGGGAGAAAATCTCAAAGAAATCCTGCAAAGCTCTGCAAGGTGCGAACAGAAGCCAAAATAGCGGCGCAAACAGAAGAAGACGGAGGCTCGCAAACCCCGATCATAACGGACTCTAAAAACCCTACTCCAGATATGGAGGGGGATAGGCTGAACATAGACTATAAATATATAGCTGTGCAAGTTGTTGCCCGCATTCTACCTGACCTCCAGGAAGCTCCTCCACAGTGTCACAGTCCTTTTCGGCCCTGCAATCCGAGGTCACACAACATACCACACGCCTCGACGAGTTGGAGGCCAGAGTGGCAGTAGTTGAAGCTGAGAACAAGTCAGCCCATGCTCACCTCACCAAAGCCCTGGCTGAAAATGCCAGACTCTGGAGCAAGATAGATGACCTCGAAAACCACTCAAGGCGGAGTAATCTCCGCATAGTTGGCCTCCCAGAGAGTATCCCAGCCAGAGATCTCACCGCAATCTATGAGTATGAACTACCAGAAGCCCTGGGACTATCGACTCATTGTAAGGTGGAAAGGGCACATAGGGTGGGCCAAGGCGTCCCACCTGAAACCAACAATAGACAGAATAGACCATCTGCGACATCAGCTCATGGTAACAGAACACGTGAAGTTATTGTAAAGTATCTAGATTATTCGGACAAAGCAGCTATATTGCGAGCTTACAAGCAGGGAGGTGGTGTTGTGACACTGCAAGGCCACCGAATTCTATTATTTGGAGACTTTTCTGCTAAAGTGACTCACCGCAGACGTGCTTTCGCCCCTATTTGCTCCACACTCTTTAAAAACCAAACCCGCTCCTCTTTATTATTTACCGCCACCTTAAAAATATTCCATCCAGATGGGTCAACAACCTTCGTCGATCCAGAAGAGGCCACCCATGTCCTGATGGGATCCCGCCAAGGAATCAGAACACTCCTGGCTCGCACCTATACAAAAGAAACCTCGACAACTCTTCAAAAAGAGGAGTGATAGGATGGCCACAAGCACTGACCGGACGCCCTCCGCCCAGAAACGAGGATCTCCTACTCCTGGTCTTCAGAATTAATGAAAAGCAACAAGTTTCTGAGGGAGATAAGTATTCCACTTCATATTCACATGCTGGGGGTTTGTTGCTGTTAATATGTCGAGAGTATAACCTGAAAATTGTGATTGGAAGCGGACACTAGGTGGGAAACCGTTAATTGAACTTTAATGTTTGGTCTTGATTTTGCCTATACACCTGATGGTGCTCACGCTGATGGCAGGCGCTGCAAAGACCCGCCAACGGAAAAGTCGGCATTTGAGTTAGCTCCTAACACCTCCCAGTGAGATATTGATAGAGCCGAAGGAGGCTTTATGTCTTATTATTTTTACTAGATATTTTTTTTCTTTTTCTTTTACCATTCTACTTAGTACTTTACACGGTTATGCTTTGTGGAAGCTGATGGGTGGGGTCACTCATGTTATGGTTATATTTAATGTTCCTTCTGCTAGAAAAAATTAAAGTCCGATATAATAGTGCCAGTAGAGATCTTTCTACTTTCGAAGGTTGCAGGGAATGCTTCTACCATTAGCAACCTATCATTGTTACAGGTTAGAGTTAGGGGAGTTGAGGGGATACATTGCGCTCTCTGTTCTGACGGGGTGTATTAGTTCAGCGCAAGAAAGGTTTCCCTAATGACTAGTTCTTTGAAGATAGCGTCTTGGAATATAAAGGGTTTAAGGTCCCCTAGCAAACGTATGATGGTCCTGAAACATATTAGGCGTTTGAAAGTGGACATTGCCCTCCTACAGGTGACTCATTCTTTAGACAGTGATTTCTTCCGCATGAAACATCTCTGGGTGGGGGAAGTATATGGTTCAGAGGCTGTGGGTAAAAAAGGAGTACTTATACTGCTGCGGCGTGGTCTCCCTTACACCGTGCTAACACACAACCATGACGATGTGGGGAGGATCTCACATCTACATCTGACCTCTCCAGGTGGGGATATTAGCATATATAATATTTATGGCCCTAATGAGCCTAATGTGGAATTTTTCGGCACCCTTAGAGGGCATTATCCCGGGATCCTCTTGAAATGAGAATAATAGGAGGCGACCAGAATGCAGTGGTTAGCCAGGAGGAGGACAGGAGAAGGGGGTGGGATGGGGAATAAGCAGGGAACTAAAGATATGAGACTGGCCCATCTTATCAGAGATGCAGACCTAGTTGACACATGGCGAATATTCAACCCTGAGGGTAGGGAGTACACGCGTTTCTCGCATATCCATTTTTTATGATCATGCCTATACTACATCTTAATTAATAGGAGTATCGTGTGCTTCTCTGAGCCAAAAATAGAAGATATGGTTATCTCTGATCATTTACCGGTCTCGATAATGCTCCGGGAGTATATACCTAAGGGAGAAGACTTCCTTTGGCGATTTCCCTCTAACTTGATCAATGATGAGGACTTCCGGGACCTTCCTTGAGGCTGGTGGCTAGAGTATAAACATGATAACGAGGAGATGTCTAATCCTCAACTACTATGGGATGCGGGAAAGGTGGTACTCCAAAAAAGAATAATGGCCTACATGTACAATAGGAAACGCTCAGGCAAACTGAAGCTCGCCCAGTTGAGCGACACTCTGAAAGATGCTTACACCGCTTTCCAGAATTGCCCATCTCCTTCCTTGCAGAAACGGTGGCAACAAGATAATGTAGAATATGAGATATGGCTTCAACAATGGGAAATCACAATCACAGTGGGAAGCATATTTATTTCGCTATGGAAATAAAGCAGGTAGTCTACTAGCCAGATTAGCCAAGGGACAGAGACCCTCGACCAATATACCAACCCTTAGAGATAGACACGGAGGGGTGAGCTCTCACCCGAAAGAAACAAATAAGATCCTGAGAGACTTTTAAAACACTCTGTACGGATCTCCTCTGAAACCAGTAGAGGGAGTAGAAGACTGGTTGAAAGACATCCCACTACCAACACTATCAGAACTAGACAGGGAATCACTTAACGCCCCAATTACCACAGAAGACGTCACTAAAGCCATTAAACATTGGGTAAGGCTCCTGGACCCGATGGTGATACAGGGGAATTCTTTCGCATATTATCCCAGGACATAGCCCCAACGCTCTCCCAAATATACACAGGATTCATGCATGTTACAGGTATACCAACTGAAACAAATACGGCACATATAAAGGTTTTGCCAAAACCTGGTAAAAGAACCTACATTAGCAGAATCATATCGCCCAATCTCATTGATCAATGTCGACCTTAAGATAGCATCTAAAATACTAGCTGACAGACTGGCACTCATATTGCCGAGGTTGAAAGCCCCAGCACAAGTAGGCTTTGTACAAGGAAGGGCTGCAGTTACAAACATTCATAAGGTTCTGACAGTCCTAGATGAGGTGAAGGTGCGCCCTGCGGCTCATCCATCCCCAGCTATAGTCACTATTGATGCTGAGAAAGCTTTTGACAATGTAGACTGGGGATGGATGGGAATTGTATTAGACAGCATGGGCTTCCGTGGCCCATTCCGGCAATATCTTACGGCACTATATACTAACCCTCAAGCTAGAATACATACCCCTGGATTTCTCTCCAGCCCTTTCAGCTTGTGCAAAGGCACCAGGTGGGGCTGCCCACTTTCCCCACTTATATTCATCTGGCAATAGAACCATTGTCCCTCAAACTAGGAATGAGAAACAATATAGAGGGCATCAGGATAGGCAGTACAGAGCTCAAACATGCACTCTTCACTGATGACCTGTTGGTCTTCTTGGAACACCCACACAGAGACTTGAAACACCTATTCCAGCTCTTGGCAGAGTTTGGCAACCTGTCAGGTTTCAAGGTAAATGCAACCAAGTTGGAGGTTCTGTTCTTGGGCTGCAATTCATCAAGGGAAGGAGACCAACCTCTAGACGTACCAATACAAATAGCTTCCAGACCCATAAAGTATCTGGGTATCCACATTGGGAAACGACAAGAATCCCTGTATATATTAAACTATCCACCGCGGATTAAAAAGATTCTAGTTGATATAGAGCGCTGGATGAAATATCCATTATCACTGGGGATGGGGGGGGGGGGGGGGGGAGCTTTTAAAAATGATGTGTATACCAAAGCTCCTCTACCCCATGCAAACTATTCCTCTCCTCCTTAAACACTCCGATATTAACACTCTGGAATCTGCATTTAGATCTTTTAAATGGGCGAGAAGGAGGCCTAGGATATTGCTGGCTAAGTTGCAACTACCCAAAACGTTGGGAGGCCTAGCATTGCTGGACCTGAGATGTTATAACTTGGCCAGCCTTATGAGATACAGGACTGACTGTATCTTTGGCACTAACTTCTATACCAACCATACCCTGGAGGCACAATTAGTCCACCCATGGAAGCTAGAGGCATTATTACACACCAAATGTGCGGCAATACCTTCTTCAGTTAGAACCACTTTATTAGTGAAAGATACCATAGCTGCTTGGAAAGGGTCACGTAAAATATTCGACCTACCTTTCATGCTCTCAAAATACATGGGCATCTGGGGACACCCGGAATTGCCAGCAGGGTTAGAATCTAAACACTTTGTGAGATGGAGGGCTGCGGGCATTAAGTATGCAAAGGATGTGCGGAATATGCAATAAAAGCGTTATTATTCTTTCACTGAACTTAAGGAACTACATCAGTTAGGGAATGAACACCTGTTAGCATTCCTCCAACTCAAGGGGTTCATTTCCAATAATTTTCATCATCTAGTATGTCAGGGACATAGGAGAAAATCACTATCGGAACTGTATCAGGGAATTAGGGACACCAAGCAGGAAAATACTGCAGAAAAGCTCTTCCCCCAATGGAAGAAGGAGTTCCCCTCCATGGACACTAAAAAAGTGATTCTGCAGGGCTAAGACAGGATAAGAAAGGTAATTACTAATGAGGGGAGGAGGGAAACACATTTCCGGATGATCCACAGGGCCATATATGGATTCCAGTATGCTTCCAACATTCAATCCCAGACCAGACTGACTAACTGCCCAAAGTGCCACCTCGGAGGCTCTGATCTGTACCATGGGGTATGGTCTTGCTCAGAATCGAATAAATTTTGGAAATTAATCGGGTCTCAAATTAACCATCATCTGAGAATATCTATTCCACTGACTCCCGAACTTATTCTGTTCCATGTTCCTCCTGAGGGGAGGATATTACCCCCAATAATCCACATCTCACTTCTAGCGGCTAAACGATGCCTCTTCAGAGATTGGCTACAACCCCGTGTCCCATCAGTGACAGATGTTTTCCGCCACATTAAAATATGCTTCGATTTGGAAAGAGTAGAGGCAGAACAGTACAAGGGAAGGTATGTTAGGACATTTTAGGGAGATGGGAGGTCTTTGTCAATGCGGTGTTCTCGGATGCCGAATTAAAAGAGCTGATGGAACCCTTTGTGTCTTCTGAATGGTACCTAAAGGGGAAAACTGCAAACACCCTGGGGAGACTTCGGGTGGATTAAAGATTAGCAGGGAATATGATTCTGCCTCCCAGAGAGCGCTGAGAGGGGGAGGGGGAAGGTTGGGGGTTTACATGTTATTATACTTGATCACATACGATGGACTGAATGTTCAACCTAAATGAGGACTTTCTTCGGTGACCGGCTTACTGTACATGTAATTGATCTAGTGTATGTTGTATTGACATGAAAATGTAAAAACTCTAATAAAGATTATATAAAAAAAATAATAATAAATAAAAGCCCAGCAATTGTCTCATTTTTAGTTTTATTTTTTTGCTGTTTTGATGTTTAACCCCTTAGTCACCAGCCTGTTTTGGGCCTTATTGACCAAGCGTTTTTCTTGTTGCCTTTTTTTTGGCGGGAAAAGTTGTAATTTTTAATGGCTCCATTTTGGGGTACACATAACTTTCTGCTAACTTTTATTAACTCTTGATGCGAGAGAGATGAGAAAAACAGCAACACTGCCACAGCATTTGTACGTTATAAATTTTACGTTGTTCATTTTTTGGTAGAAGTAACATAATATCTCTATTCTCTGTGTCAGAACGATTACAGTGATACCAAATACATATAGTTTTTTTACGGTTTCCTACCTTTTTGCAGTAAAATCCCTTTTTTAAGGAAAAAAATGTTTTTGCGTTGCCGCTTCCCAAGACCCATAACTTTTTTATTTTTATTTCTATGGAGTTGTGTGAGGGCTTGTATTTTTTCATTGGTATCATTTTGGAGTAAGGGTACTTTCACACTTGTGTTGTTGGATTCCAGCCGGCAGTTCCGTCGTTGCAACTGCCTGCGGGGTCCGGCAATCTGTATGCAAACGGATACCATTTGTAGAGGGATCCGGATGCGGATCTGTCTCACAAATTCATTGAAATACCGGATCCGTCTCTCCGGTTGTCATCCGGAAAAACGGATCCGGTATTTATCTTTTTCAAAATTTTAACCCCTTAGGGACCCATGACGTACCAGTACGGCATGGTTCCCGAGTACTTAAGGACCCATGACGTACCGGTATGTCATCTATAGTTCCGATCACCGCCACCCGGCGGGCGGTGATCGGAACACGGTGCCTGCTCAAATCATTGAGCAGGCACCACGGCTAAATGCGAGGGGGGGGTCCCGTGACCAATTCAATTCAGACCTGTGGTTTGCGGCTTTTACCTGGTGTGGCAGCGGTGGTCGGCGGTGCCATCGGGTCCCCATGGGGCTGTGGGGGGGAGCCGATGGCATGGAAGACATTGCGCTGCCTTCCGGTGATGAGCCTGTGAGATCCAGCCCCCTGGATCTCACAGGCCGGAAGCTGTATGAGTAATACACACAGTATTACTCATACAGCCAATGCATTCCAATACAGAAGTATTGGAATGCATTGTAAAGGATTAGACCCCCAAAAGTTCAAGTAGCAAAGTGGGACAAAAAATTAAGTTAAAAAAAAAGTTTCAAAAATAAAGTTTTCCCCCCAAAAATTAAAAGTTTCAAGTAAAAATAAACAAAAACGTAATTTTCCCCAAATAAAATTAAAAAAAATTGGTAAAAAAAATAGGAAAAAAAAATAAAAAAGTATACATATTAGGTATCGCCGCGTCCGTATCGATCGGCTCTATAAACATATCACATGACCTAACCCCTCAAATGAACACTGTGCTAAATAAACCATTTTTTTGTCACCTTACATCACAAAAAGTAAAACAGCAAGCGATCAAAAAGGCGTTTGCCCACCAAAATAGTACCAATCTAACCTCATCCCGCAAAAAATGAGCCCCTCCCTGAGACAATCGCCCAAAAAATAAAAAAACTATGGCTCAGAATATGGAGACACTAAAACATCATTTTTTTTATTTTAAAAAAGCTGTTATTGTGTAAAACTTACATAAATAAAAAAAAGTATACATATTAGGTAACGCCGCATCCGTGACAACCTGTTCTATAAAAATATCACATGATCTAACCTGTCAGATGAATGTTGTAAATAACAAAAAATTCAAACAGTGCCAAAACAGCTATTTCTTGTTATCTTGCCTCACAAAAAGTGTAATATAGAGCAACCAAAAATCATATGTACCCTAAACTAGTACCAACAATACTGCCACCCTATCCCGTAGTTTCTAAAATGGGGCCACTTTTTTGGACTTTCTACTCTAGGGGTGCATCAGGGGGGCTTCAAATGGGACATGGCGTCAAAAAAAACAGTCCAGCAAAATCTGCCTTCCAAAAACCGTATGGCATTCCTTTCATTCTGCGCCCTGCCGTGTGCCCGTACAGTAGTTTACGACCACATATGGGGTGTTTCTGTAAACTACAGAATCAGGACCATACATATTGAGTTTTGTTTGGCTGTTAACCCTTGCTTTGTTACTGGGAAAAATGGATTAAAATGGAAAATTTGCCAAAAAATTTAAATTTTTAAATTGTATCTCGATATTCCATTAATTCTTGTGGAACACCTAAAGGGTTAACAAAGTTAGTAAAATCAGCTTTGAATACCTTGAGGGGTGTAGTTTATAGAATGGGGTCATTATGTAAGCCTCGCAAAGTGACTTCAGACCTGAACTGGTCCCTAAAAATTGGGTTTTTGAAAATTTCTGAAAAATTTCAAGATTTGCTTCTAAACTTCTAAGCCTTGTAACATCCCCAAAAAATAAAATATCATTCCCAAAATGATCCAAACATGAAGTAGACATATGGGGAATGTAAAGTAATAACTATTTTTGGAGGTATTACTATGTGTTATAGAAGTAGAGAAATTGAAACTTGGAAATTTGCTATTTTTTTTTACAAATGTTTGGTAAATTTGGTATTTTTTTATAAATAAAAATGATTTTTTTTTTTACTTCATTTTACCAGTGTCACGAAGTACAATATGTGACGAAAAAACAATCTCAGAATGGCTTGGATAAGTCAAAGCTTTTTAAAGTTATCACCACTTAAAGTGACCCTGGTCAGATTTGCAAAAATTGGCCAAGTCCGTAAGGTGAAATAGGGCCTAGTCCTTAAGGGGTTAAAGGTCTGTGCACGTGCAGAGCGCAAAACCGGATCCGTTTTGCCGGAACACTTGGGGCCAGATCCGGCATTAATGCATTTCAATGGAAAATAATGCAAGGCAAGCGTTCTGGAATTTTGGACAGAGAAATTACTGGAGCATGCTGCGGAATTTTTTCTGTCCAAAAACCGTACAGTGACTGAACTGAAGACATCCTGATGCATCCTGAACGGATTGCTCTCCATTCAGAATGCATTAGGATAAAACTGGTCAGTTATATTCCGGTATTGAGTTCCTAGGACGGAACTGTAATGACCGGCGTCACGCAAAGGGAGGGAAAAGGGAAAGCCCTGCCCAAGGGAGAGGGAAAGGTGGTGACCCCTGACTCACCTTGCGGCTGGCACCTGACTGCCCTGACGTCCCTAGACGGGTTCCTCACCCGTGCGGCGATCACGTGCCTAAACCCTGGCTTTCCCTAGAATGAGCCCTAGATAGTAAACGGGCCAGTGGGATCGCTAGTCCGCACCACTGAACTAAGAGGGAAACACCAGGGAGAGGACAGACAGAACAGACAAACACATACAACCCAGGTGGGCGACCACAATAGACCACAAAGGTCCAACAGGGATCCGGAGGGTAACGTTCTGGACCAACAACCAGAGAACGCAGCAACACAGCTCCAACCAGAGAACGCAGCAACACAGCTCCAGAGGGTCAGTATAGAAGTCCAGGCAGGAAGCTCTATATCTGGCAACCAGAGAAGTGTGAGAGGAGAATATAAGGAGGTTGGGAGTGCTGGACAAGAAACAGCTGAGGAGAAGGAGCTACGGATCCCTGAGTGAGCCAAAAAGGGTTGCAAAGCAAACCCAGAAAGCTACCATAAGGAAACAGCCCTATCTTACATAGAGCGCGCAGCCAACCGCTGCGACTTCCTGACCCCGGGTATAACGGAGTCAGGCGTGGCTCTTGACACCCTCGTGACAGGAACTCAATACCGGAAAATTTTAACACAAGTGTGAAAAGTACCCTAAATTACGCTTTTTGATCGCTTGTTATTGAGTTTTTTCGGTGGCAACTGAGAATAAATTTGCAATTCTATCATTTATTTTTTTACGACGTTCACCGTAGGTGATAATTTACAGGATATTTATGTAGTCCGGGTCGTCACGGATGCGGCAGTACCAAACATATAGGGGAGATTTTCTTTTGCAATTTTTTTAAATTAAAAAGCGTATTTTCAATTTACTGTAATTTTTTTTAATTTAATAAATGTGTTTTTTTTCCCCACTTAATAGTCCCACAAGGGGACTATAACAGACAATTTTCAGATTGATTTTAAATGCATTATCCCTATATTTCATTGCATTTTAATGTCTGCTATACTGACACTGACCAACAGGTTGCCCCAGAGAGGCACAGCCTGCTGGAAACTACTCAAGGCAGGCTTGGGGCCTTCATGAGACCCCAGCCTGCTTTACACACATCGGCACCCCACAATCACATTTGCAGGGTCCCCATGGGAGACAGCGGGCGCCATTGCCCATGGCATGTAAAGCGTTAAACTGTCCGGATCGGCACTCCTGTCGGTCCGGGCTGTTAGATCAGGACCCCGGCTCTCATGTAAGAGCTGGGTCCCCGCTTCCCTGTGAAAAAGCGGCGGCCCAGTCTAAGGCCCCTTAGTGAACGCCGTAATAAGCCGTATAAGTGGTCATTAAGGGGTTAAAGAAGTCACATTCTGTCTAAGGGGATGGGGCAACAAAGAGGGGAAGTCATGTGGTCGGCAGATGTCAGCTGGATAAGGGAAACCCTTCATAATGTAATGGTCCAATTAAAGAGCAGCGCAGCAGCCGGTGATCAGATTCTCCTCCTGCCCTGAAAGCACCAAGGAAAGAATCTGAAGTCACTTTCACCATTTATGATTCCATACCTGTGGTGACATCTCCTGGAATGTCCTCTTCCACCTCACTCTTACACGGGGGATCGCCCATCATCCGCTCTTCTTCATCCTCCACTTTAATAATAGTCAGATCTTCCCCCTGATTTGTCATCTGTAACAATTCAGTACAATACAGCAGACAGGTGGGAAATCTAACAGATCCACAGAAGAGACCCCCACAATCTATGACCCCTCTATGACTGCAGGACCCCCCTATATAGATGTGTATAGGGCTCAGCTCCATCTACCTGAGGGTTCTCTGGGACCTTCTCCTCTGGACAGACCTGGGAATACAGAGGACGGGGACATCTCTCGGGGGGATTTCTCCTCCTGGATCCATCTGTGGAGACACAAGCACACAGTGACTGAATACATGGCCTCCTGTAGATCGGTCTATAGATCAGACTCTTCTCTCAGCTCCTTCACTTCTAGGTATAGTTATCGTGGGAAATAACAATATTCTGTTCCTCACCACCTGTGCTGAGATGCCCTAAGTATCTGAAAAGGAGCAATGGTAGAATAATCAGTATCTGAAGAATCACATTACATCATGTGGGTGGCCAAGTGCATGTGCGTGCCACTTACCTGGGGGACAGACAGCACTATGGGAAGAAGACCCTTTCTCTACAATGCACCCTAAACAAACATCTACTTCAAATTGATGATTAGGAAAAGAGACGTCGTCGTAATAATATCAGATTGTGTGTAATCCCTGAAACTGTTCCTACTAATGAGCTGCGTTCTGCAGTGACTACAATTTTTAATACTGTTCTATCCAGACCAGCGGAAGTGGGAATTTACTTAGAGTTCATTGTGTCATGGACCCAAAATGCCCTGATAATTCTACATCCAGAGATGTTCTTTGTAGAGTGCACATCCCCAGAGAAAAAGGAGATTTTGCAACAGGCCTGGAGACGGAGGCCAACCTCATTTGCAGGTGCTCAGATTCATTTATTGCCAGATGTTTCCAGATGCACCCTGGCAATGAGACATCTTATTAAACCTCTACTACAGTCACCAAAGCTGGAGGAACATACCAATGGGGCCTCCCATTCCATCTCATTATTCGCAAAAATGGAACCTCTTTTGTCTTTCATTCCCCAGAACAAGCTGAGGATTTGGCGCACTTCTTGCAATTCTCTAGCCTCTCCCTGCCAAACTGGCTGGACTTTCCATCTTCTCTATCCCAGGCTCCTCCACTTCCTCAATGGGATCGCTGCAAGCTTCAACAGAGACCTTCCTCTTCTGTACCTTCATCTACGGGAGAAACCCCCTTCGAATGGGACCTGGTTGAAGCTCCCATGGACTCCCAGGGCCTAGTTATATGTAGGGCTAGTTTTAGCAGGTGCCACAGTGTACCTTTGCCTTGCCGGCCTACAGTTGATGATAGAGTTAGTTTACCATTGGTCGTCACCCATTCTGACTGAACACTTCGTAGTGGTGTGTCAGTGATCACTGAGTTACCGTGTTCTGCCTAGTTTCCTTAGATCCTGACCGGATACTCAAAATGTTTTGTTTCTGTATTTTATTTTTTTCTTACTCATTATTTCTTCTCCTTTTTACCTGTGACTCATAAACAGCTTGTCCTCTCCCCCAGTAGACTGTGTGTCCTGGCTTGTTTACTCTTGGACATCTCAGGATTCACTTAGTGGAGTTTTCCATTGTGTGTTTATTTTGTTATTTTCGTTCTTCTTTTTACCTGCTCTGGATTAGCCGGGTTGGGTACATAGCTTGATTAGCTTCCTTTCTCCTCGTCTAACACTCCCCCCCCTCTTTTTTTCTTCTCCCTTCTCCTTCTGTTTCCAGGCTGTGACCATGTCTACCATATCCTTTGCATCCATTAACACCAATTGGCTGAATTCTGTCGGAAAAGAGGTCCTCCATCCTCCAGCTTCTTTGGAGAAGAAAAGGTACGGATTGCCGTTATGCAGGAAACACATTTCTGCCAGGGATCTATGCCTGTTTTTCATCCCCCCCCCCCCCCCGATACCCCGTTTCTTATTATAGTTGTTTTTCCAAATCTAAATCTCGTGGGGTTAATATTCTTATTTCTAGGAGTGTCTCCTGGGAACTGACCGTCACTCACACCGATAGTAATGGTAGATTTTTGTTCATAAAGGGAATATTAAGGGGACAATTATACACCTTAGCCAACATTTACCTCCCCAACTCCAATGAATTTCCACCCCTCGATAATATTTTAACTAAACTAGAGGATTTTGTAGAAGTAACACTACTGGTCGGAAGGGATTTTAATTTTGCCATTGAATCTTTAATAGATGTCTCTAGAGGAGCCTCACACCTGGCCTTCTCTTACCTTCATCGTCTTAAACGTCTTTCTCTCTGACCAGTTGGTGGATGTATGGCGATACGTTCATCCTGATGGTCATGATTATACCTTTTATTCCCCGGTTAGAGATGTTTATTCTCGCATAGACTATTCCTCTTCTCTCCTCCTCCCATATAGACTCAATTACCTTTCAGACCAAGCAATGCTCCATGTCTCAATTAATTCTTCCCTCTCCTCACCAAAGTCATGGCAATGGCGATTGAATGAGTCTCTTCTACAGGACCTACTGGTTTCCCAAGATGTCCACTTGGCTCTTAGCCACTAGTTTGACGAAAACCCTGTGGAGAATACGATTTCCCTCCGATCCAACTGATCTCAAGGGTCCTGATAAGGGTAGCCGAAGAAGGCTGTCATGTGATTCTAATAGTCCCATATTGGCCAAGGAGATCGTGGTTTCCCCTGTTTCTAAGTCTCTCCAAAGGGGATTTCTGGGTCCTTCCTCAGATCTCGGACCTTCTTTTACAGGGTCCGGCCCGGCTCCCAATGATGAACCATTTGAATCTTACTGCCTGGAATTTGAACGGCCTATCCTGAAATCAAAAGGGTTATCTGATGCGGTCATAAACACCCTTTTATCCAGCAGAAAACCAGTCACGTCTAAGATCTATCTTAGAACATGGAAGACTTTCCTCCAGTTTGTCGGGGACTCTTGGAATCCCACCTTACCACCTGACGTCAAGGTAATTTTAGACTTTTTGCAAAAAGGTATTGATAAGGGGTTAAGAGTGAGTATCCTTAAAGTCCAGATAGCAGCGCTCAGTGCCTTCATAGAAGTTAGGTTAGCTGAGTTTTATTTAATCAAAAGTTTTTTTAAAGGGGCTTGTAGATTCCATCCTACTATCAGGTCTACGGTCCCTCCTTGGGATCTCAACTTAGTCCTCTCAGCCCTTATGGATCCTCCCTTTGAACCACTTGATGAAATCACTCTCCGGCTGTTATCCATAAAAACTGCCTTCCTAATAGCCATCACCTCGGCTAGAAGAATAGGAGAAATACAAGCATTGTCCTGTGGACCTCCTTATCTTTATTTCTGGGTGATAGAATAGAACTGAAACATGAGCCTCTTTCTTACCAAAGGTATTCTGAAGATTTCATGGCCAGCAAGAAATATCATTGCCCACCTTTTTATCTCAGGCTAAATCGGCTGCCGAGAAGAAGTTTCACCACTGGGATGTCCGAAGATGTGTCCTGGCTTATCTAGAGGCCACTAAAAATCTGAGGAAGTCTGATCATCTTCTAGTCCATTACGCAGGACAGAATAGGGGTCAGGGGGCCTCAAAAACTACCATCTCTCACGGGATAAAAATGACAATTTATATGGCCTAAAAAGGAAAAGGACTCTCTCCACCTATGTCTACTTCATGGGCAGAAAGTTCCTCAGGATCATTGTCCCAGATCTGCCAGGCGACAACCTGGTCCAGTCCATCAACTTCCATTAATCATTATAGACTCAATGTTTTGGCTAACAGGGACTTGTCCTTCGGACAAAAAGTCTTGTCTGCAGCAGTCCCTCCCTAGTCTTGCTGCTTTGTTAATCCTCCTGCTTAGTGCCGTTGGGGAGGCGTACGGAAAAGATGATAATTACTCTTACCGGTAATTGGGTTTTCCGTCTAGCCTCCACAACGGCACTGGGATTTCCCACCCGAATCATCTTGCCTGTATCTTCTGATTTAAATTTCGTTCAAGTGTATTGTTTTCTCCCAAATAAAAATTCTTTTCAGCATCATCCGGAGTTCTTGGATATTTACTGGAGAAGGTAAAGGGGAGGAGGCTTTTACATCTTTGTTCTCCACGTTGTTTCCTGTCCCTGGGAGGCAGAGTAACCTCCTGCATAGTGCCGTTGTGGAGGCTATACGGAAAATCCAATTACAAGTGAGAGTAATTATCATCTTTTAATTTTTCTTTCTATGCAGTTGTGAGAGGGCTGGATATTTGTGGGACGACTTGTAGTTTTCATTGGTACCATTTTGGGGTAAATAACGCTTTTTGATCGCTTGTTATTAAGTGTATACACTGCACATGACGGGTCTTACCTTGTGATATAAGAGGCTGGTGCTCCTCCATTACATGTCACTGCACACACGTGTATACACTGCACATGACGGCTCTTACCTTGTGATATAAGAGGCTGGAGCTCCTCCATTACATGTCACTGCACACACGTGTATACACTGCACATGACGGCTCTTACCTTGTGATATAAGAGGCTGGTGCTCCTCCATTACATGTCACTGCACACACGTGTATACACTGCACATGACGGCTCTTACCCTGTGATATAAGAGGCTGGTGCTCCTCCATTACATGTCACTGCACACACCTGTATACACTGCACATGACGGCTCTTACCTTGTGATATAAGAGGCTGGTGCTCCTCCATTACATGTCACTGCACACACGTGTATACACTGCACATGACGGGCCTTACCTTGTGATATAAGAGGCTGGTGCTCCTCCATTACATGTCACTGCACACACGTGTATACACTGCACATGACGGCTCTTACCTTGTGATATAAGAGGCTGGTGCTCCTCCATTACATGTCACTGCACACACGTGTATACACTGCACATGACGGCTCTTACCTTGTGATATAAGAGGCTGGTGCTCCTCCATTACATGTCACTGCACACACGTGTATACACTGCACATGACGGCTCTTACCTTGTGATATAAGAGGCTGGTGCTCCTCCATTACATGTCACTGCACACACCTGTATACACTGCACATGACGGGTCTTACCCTGTGATATAAGAGGCTGGTGCTCCTCCATTACATGTCACTGCACACATGTGTATACACTGCACATGACGGCTCTTACCCTGTGATATAAGAGGCTGGTGCTCCTCCATTACATGTCACTGCACACACCTGTATACACTGCACATGACGGCTCTTACCTTGTGATATAAGAGGCTGGTGCTCCTCCATTACATGTCACTGCACACACGTGTATACACTGCACATGACGGCTCTTACCTTGTGATATAAGAGGCTGGTGCTCCTCCATTACATGTCACTGCACACATGTGTATACACTGCACATGACGGCTCTTACCTTGTGATATAAGAGGCTGGTGCTCCTCCATTACATGTCACTGCACACACGTGTATACACTGCACATGACGGGTCTTACCCTGTGATATAAGAGGCTGGTGCTCCTCCATTACATGTCACTGCACACACGTGTATACACTGCACATGACGGCTCTTACCTTGTGATATAAGAGGCTGGTGCTCCTCCATTACATGTCACTGCACACACCTGTATACACTGCACATGACGGGTCTTACCCTGTGATATAAGAGGCTGGTGCTCCTCCATTACATGTCACTGCACACATGTGTATACACTGCACATGACGGCTCTTACCCTGTGATATAAGAGGCTGGTGCTCCTCCATTACATGTCACTGCACACACCTGTATACACTGCACATGACGGCTCTTACCTTGTGATATAAGAGGCTGGTGCTCCTCCATTACATGTCACTGCACACACGTGTATACACTGCACATGACGGCTCTTACCTTGTGATATAAGAGGCTGGTGCTCCTCCATTACATGTCACTGCACACACGTGTATACACTGCACATGACGGCTCTTACCTTGTGATATAAGAGGCTGGTGCTCCTCCATTACATGTCACTGCACACACGTGTATACACTGCACATGACGGCTCTTACCTTGTGATATAAGAGGCTGGTGCTCCTCCATTACATGTCACTGCACACACGTGTATACACTGCACATGACGGCTCTTACCTTGTGATATAAGAGGCTGGTGCTCCTCCATTACATGTCACTGCACACACGTGTATACACTGCACATGACGGGTCTTACCTTGTGATATAAGAGGCTGGTGCTCCTCCATCATGGCCTCCTTGTACAGGTCCTTGTGTCCTTCTATATACTCCCACTCCTCCATGGAGAAATAGACAGTGACGTCCTGACACCTTATAGGAACCTGACAACACAATGACACCGTCATCACCCAGACCCCTCCAGTGCTGTTACTGGAGAATTTCCCAGCATTCCCAGCAGTGTCACCTCTCCAGTCAGCAGCTCCATCATCTTGTGGGTGAGTTCTAGGATCTTCTGCTCATGTATCAGGGGGTGAGGGGGAGGCTCTGTGATGGGGTGAGAGGTCCTGCTCCGCCCTGCTGACTCCTGGAGATGGATGATGGGAGTCACACAGTCCCCCGATGTCTTCTTCACTATTGTGTACTCCTGTGGATGGAGAGAGACACTTAGGGAATAAACCCTTCAGGGGCCATGTGCTCTCCTCTGGCCCTCTCCTCCTCCTGGTACAACGTGCCTACTTACCTTCTCATGGCTCCTACAACATGACTATTGGTCACTGGTCACATGACACATCACTCACCATATTGGGGGCTGATCTTCAGGTTCTCCATCACTTAGAAGGTCTGGAGGCCGTTCTCCAGGACCCTGGACTCTTCCTATCACTTCCTATGATGGATTCTCCTTCCCGATGTCTGACTTGTTACAGAATACAATAAAGAGGAGAGAAATCTAGAAAAGTTTACCTCTCCGCTCAGCAGGGAGATGATCTCCAAGGTGAGGTCTAATAGTCTTCTGCTGATCTCCTTCCTGTCCATCCTTGGTGGTCATTCAGGAGAAGAGGAGAGAACTGGAGGAGCTGGAGGAGCTGGAGGCTTCTAGTACTGCAGGCGCCTTTATGAGAAGAGGAGAGGAAATCATCCAGGGGACAAGACCAGATGTCACCTCCAGAACCGCACTTCCTGAGCCTGGAGGGGCCCCGCTTCTCAGAGCCCCCACCACATGGATTCCAGGGGCCCCAACATGGAGATTTCTGGTGGCTCCACAGGAGATAAATGTCTGATAGATGCAGGTCCCACCTCTGGGCTGTGCTCAGCTGTGTCCAGAACTCCTAGAGAAGAGACTGGAGAGAGCTGAGCTCAGGCCGGGCCCCGCTCCATTCATTCTCCTCCTGGAGGCAGGGGCCCCTCACCAGGACAGTCAGGGGCCAGAGAATGATGACAACCCCCACTATCCCCACTACTCCTCCCCCATCATACTAAGCTGAGGAGCGGAGAAGGATTCCTTGTGTGTAATGGAGGAGAATCTCCAGAGGTGACATGTCTGAGCTCTCCACCACACTGTCTCCTCACAGCTCATCTTACCTGCAGGCTGGAGGAATGGCTGATACCAGAGAGAACAAGAGCCCTGACTACCGACCAGGACCTGCCCAGTATCTGCTGCACTGCCAGAGCTGAAGGACCTGCGGTGATGTCACCGTCATGTGATCCGTGCAGGGGGCGGGCCTCAGCAGTGGAGAGAGGGGGTGGTGAAGGACCTGGGGAAAACTCACCGTCATGTGATCAGTGTAGGGGGCGGGGCTCAGCAGTGGAGAGGAGAAGAGGCGGTGAAGGACCTGGGGGTGATGTCACCGTCATGTGATCAATGCAGGGGGCGGGGCTCAGCAGTGGAGAGAGGGGGTTATGAAGGACCTGGGGAGAACTCACCGTCATGTGATCAGTGCAGGGGGCGGGGCTCAGCAGTGGAGAGGAGAAGAGGTGGTGAAGGACCTGTGATGATGTCACCGTCATGTGATCTGTGCAGGGGGCGGGGCTCAGCAGTGGAGAGGAGAAGAGGTGGTGAAGGACCTGTGATGATGTCACCGTCATGTGATCTGTGCAGGGGGCGGGGCTCAGCAGTGGAGAGGAGAAGAGGTGGTGAAGGACCTGGGGTGATGTCACCGTCATGTGATCAATGCAGGGGGCGGGGCTCAGCAGCAGAGATAGGGTAGATGCTAGAATGGAGTGTTAGAAGGATGTTTGTGACGTCACTGGTCACATTGTCAGAGCAATGTTATGATGTACAAGGAGATACTGTACAACAATGCAAGCTTTTCTATTTTCTAAAGCTCAGATGTTACCTAACTGTGATAGGACAATGGTAATGCTTTATGTCATTGTTTCCATTTCACACTAGACCACTTTTGATATATGTAATCAATAAAAAGAATTTTGAAAGAAAGAAAACCCCCCTTCATCACTGCGCCCCTGTTTATAATTTTTAAAGATTCTCTAGGTACTGGTACAGTGCCAAGTGATTGGCACAAGGCAAATGTGATGCCCATAAAAAAAAAAAAGGATCTAGGTCCTCCACAGGTAATTATAGACCAGTTAGTGTAACTTCTGTTGTGGGAAACATGTGCAGCGTACTCAAGTTGTGTTTAGAAATGTTCCTGGGTGTTGTAGTGCAATAGACACTAACCTGAGACGGCTGACTCTCTGCAAGGGCAGGTGATGGTAAGAAATGTTCGTGACGCCAGTGCCAATTAAACGGTGGCACGCCGTTTGCTGATAGCAGGAATAACTGAGGAACCACGTGATGTTAAAGCAGAACTCAAACTTTAGTAGTCATCAAACATGGCCATAGCTGGAAACGCAGTTCCTTTGCAGACAGTTTGTTGCAGTACATTTGATGCAGGCAATACAGATATAGCGAGGTGACTTCAGAGTGTTAAACACAGGACTTGCAGTACAGGCGGCTTGCACTCTATTCCTGACTGATCCTGGAACATAGAAACTCTTCTCCAAGGTCCAATGCCCTAGCTCTGGCGTATATCCTTGGTTTTATCTTTATAAAGTACCTCCTCTGTTGTCTTGAGTACCTCTTGCTTTTCTTGGCTTGCCTCTGTCTCTCTCAGCTTCCTCCAGCTCTAGAAACTTCTGAACTCCCTTCCTAGGCTAGGCCCTGCCTATTTATACTGCACTGGGAGCTCCCTCTGCTGACTGGAACAGGGATCACCTGCAACAGGCCTAACTGGCTTAAAGGGACCTACACCTTGTAATCTAGCAGTGTCGGGTAACCTACCCGTATGCTGCACACCCCCAGACTTTAACGTGAGTAAGGCCTCGTACTCACACTCGCCTTCTGGAACCGGCATAACATGGTACATAACTTACACATTACATTATAAATATAATAAATAATTATTTCACACAGAAAAACATAACATTGGTAACTTCATGAACAAATGACACAAGGGAAAGGGGCGTCTTCTTGCTTCTTAGGCACGGCCGCTGACCTGGCACAGCGGACTTAGGGTGAACCAGGTTAGTCCATTTTTCTTTGGTGACAGTATAATAACGGAACTACCCAGGAGTTTCCTGTGGGTGTATCACAGGCAAGGGCTCACGTGGGGGAGTCCATTCTTGCGCACAAATGTCCAACAAGGTATTACCAGTAGCAACTGTTTGGGAGGAGACACCACCAGAATAGTCAAAGTCTCCTAAACGGACTGGCGTGCGTCCCCTGGTCATCCGGGTAGACCTTCTCAATATAAGGGTCTCCTCTTCCCTTAGCAACGAGGTAGAAGAGAGAGGAGCAACAGGAGGGTCTCCATCAGCGAGACCTTGGTCAGGAACAACGGGAACAACAGGAACAACTAGATCCACTAGAGGGGGAACTGGATCCGGGGCATCTTGAACCGGCTCTTCTGGAAGTGAAGATACAGTAGGTGCCGGAGCAGGCACCAGCAAGTTCAACCATGGTGTCAGAAGCCAATGCATGGGATCAGCGTCATACCTTAGATTGTTGACAGCCTGCATAGGATCCTCGGGCTGTATTGATGACTCTGACACAGGGGATTCAGATCTAGAACTCTCGGCACTGGGTTCTGGTGTCAGGCAGAGCTTTAACCGGTTTCTGTGTACAATTTGGGATCCCTTGCCTTCCCGGGTGATCTCATAAGTATGAGTCCCAACATTTGGGATTGCAGTGACAACATAGGGACTTTGCTCCCATTTACTGTCCAGTTTACTTGTACGGCGGTTATTTTTTAACCATACCACAGCCCCTATTGTCAAGGGTTCTGCATGGGCTGCCTGATCATAGTCTCTCTGCTGTCGGTCTCTAACATTGTCCATCCGTTCCTGAACAATGGCTTTGGCTGCATTCAATCGCCTTTGGTGCTCAGCAACCCAGTCGGTGTTAGGTAATGGGTTAATGCAATCAGGCACGTGTATGTCCAATGAATGATCAGCAGGCAATGTCCCTTGGCGCCCAAACATCAAGTAAAAAGGGGTATACCCAGTGGAACAATGTATGGTATGATTGTACGTGAACATGAGCTGTGGCAATAGATTAGGCCAATCTCCTCTAGTTTCAGGAGGTACGGCCCTCAGCATCTCTATCAAGGTCTGATTCATTTTTTCACATAATCCATTACCTTGAGGATGGTAGGCCATTGTCCGGATCTTCTTACAGTTGTGTAAGCGGCACAGTTCATGGAATAGATGGGACTCAAAGGCAGGTCCTTGATTTGTGAGGATCTTTTCTGGACATCCGTAGGGCAGGAGGAAGTGCTTCCAGAACAGTTCGGCTGTAGTCTTGGCTGTCTGGTCTCTCACAGGCACCGCTACAACAAACTTAGTGAAATGATCAATAATAGTCATGGCATAAGCATACCCTGAGCGACTAGGCTCCAGTTTCACATGGTCGATGGCGACAAGTTCAAGAGGACGGGTACTTACAATGGGTCTCAGTGGTGCCCTCTGATCATGGTGCTCACTTCGTTTTAAGGCACAGGCTACACACTCCCGACACCACTTCTCAATGTCTTCTCTCATGCCCACCCAGTAAAACCGCTGGCGGATATTAGCCTCAGTCTTTTGGACCCCAAAGTGACCGGATTGATTGTGGTACATCTCCAACACCATACCTGCATCTCGTCGGGGTATGAGAATCTGGTGCACTCTCTCGTTGGACACTGGGTCTAGGCTTCTCCGTAGCAATAGGCCCTTTTGTATGAAGAGTTGATGACGCTGTCTCCACAGTTTGATGAGCTCAGGATCTGCACTCTTACGCCGAATCCTCTCAGGGGCTCTGCCACTAGTAATGAAGTCCAACAACTCACCCAGCACTCTACTTTCAGACTGTAGTTTCACCCACCTTTCTTCTTTAGGTTCAGGCCTACTGGAGGGTGAAGGAACTGCAGCTCTGTCATTGGTAGCTCGAGCCTGATCCTGTTGAGCAAATTTGTTATAGAAGGCCGGCATCTCTACATCTTCCCAAGCATCTCGCACATCATCAGGAGCTGTCTCTGTGGGAAGCCTGGATAAAGCATCAGCATTATCATTAGTACGTCCAGCACGATATTTTACAGAGAAATCATAATTGGCAAGGCGAGAGGCCCATCTCTGCTCCAAGGCCCCTAATTTAGCTGTATTTAGATGTGCCAGAGGGTTATTGTCAGTGAATGCAATGAACGGGGTGGCGGCTAGATAATCTTTGAATTTTTCCGTCACTGCCCACACTAATGCCAGGAACTCTAGTTTGAAGGAACTATAATTCTGGTCATTTTTCTCAGCTCCTTTCAGGGAGCGGCTTGCATATGCTATCACTCTCTCTTTTCCCTCTTGGATTTGGGCTAACACAGCTCCCAGGCCTCGCTTGCTAGCATCGGTATAAAGATGGAAAGGCTTGCTATTATCTGGATAATCAAACACAGGAGGCTCGGTCAGTTTCTTTTTTAGCAATTGGAACGCTATCTCTCTTTCCTCATTCCACTCAATGGGCACAGGAGTTCTAGGACTCTTTTTGGGTTGCCCCCTCAAGAGCTCCTGGATAGGATCAGCTATTTGAGCAAAATGGGGGATAAAACGTCTATAGTAGCCTGCAAAACCAAGGAAACCCCTCACTTCCTTGACGGTAGTAGGAACCGGCCAATTACGGACAGCTGCTAACTTATCAGGGTCAGGTTGCACTCCCTCTCCGCTTACCACATGCCCCAGGTATCTTACTGCAGGTTTGAGCAGGTGACACTTGGATGGCTTTACCTTCAAGCCATATTTGATAAGGATTTCAAATACTTCTGCCAAATGCTTCAGATGGTCTTCATAGGTTTTTGAGTACACAATGACGTCATCCAGATACAGCAGCACTGTTTCGAAGTTTTTGTGACCCAAACACCGTTCCATTAGTCTCTGGAAAGTTCCTGGGGCATTACATAGTCCGAACGGCATACAATTGAATTCGAACAGGCCCATGGGAGTAGTGAAAGCAGTCTTTTCCCTATCTGCAGGGGCCATGGGTACTTGCCAGTAGCCACTGGTCAAGTCCAATGTGGAGAAATAGGCAGAGGAGCCCAAAGCAGTTAGTGACTCCTCAATGCGGGGCAGTGGGTATGCATCTTTGTGGGTTATTTGATTAATTTTCCTATAATCCACACAAAAACGGATACCACCGTCCTTCTTCTTTACTAGGACCAGGGGTGCCGCCCACGGACTACGGCTGTCCCGGATTACATTAGAGTCTTTCATCTCTTGGATCATTTCCTTTACAGTCTGATATGAAGTAGGTGGTAAAGGTCTGTACCTCTCCTTGATAGGAGGATGAGAGCCAGTAGGTATGGTGTGTTGTATGGCACTCACCTCTCCATAATCAGTGGCATGCTTACTGAAGGCCTGGTGGTGCTCCTTGACAAGCTGTATAATCCCTTCTTGTTGTTGTTGGGGGGTAGTCTCGTCCCCGACATGGAGCTCTTCCCACCAGGGCACCTGTGGCTGGGTCACCGGCGAGCATCCGCTGTCTGCAGCTGGCGGCTTTTCTGTCACTGGAAGACGAATGATGTCTTGGAATGATACCTGAGAAAGCTGGGCAACACGGCAATGCTTACTAAGCGCCACAGGATGATCACTCAGGTTAATCAGACGGACAGGTACTTTACCTTGGGAGACGTTCACCAGGCACTTGGCAGCTCTCACATAAGGATAGTCCTCCATCTGGATTGGTTCCACCAGGGCTGGATAATCTCGGCCTTCGACTCCCAGGACAGCACGACACCATAAAAGAGTTTGAGAATTAGGAGGCAAAGTCACAGGCTTAATATCACTAATCCTGGCAGTACAAATTTCTCCTTTCCCATTAGCAAACCTCTGCTGGGCACTTAACACAGTAATAGTCTTTTGAATCACCCTCCTGGAAGCAGAGGAAGCAGTGGGCAAAGTCTGATGTAATACGGCAAGTATTTCTGAATAACAGTTTTTGAAGACATTGGTGCCTAGAATGACAGGATGTCCTCCTCTGTCACCGGCCTGTACTACTATCACCCCCTGTTGGGGTAAGGTTACTTCTCCCACCTGCAGGGTGGGTTCCTAGTATCCGTGAATCTTTACTGGTTTGCCATTGCTGGCGATAATCTCCACCCAGGATTCAGGCGGCTGGGTTAACTGGTTGGTGTCCCAGAACTTTTCAAATGCAGGCAGCTGAATAGTAGTGACTTGAGACCCAGTATCTAATAGGGCTTCAAAGGGGACCCCGTTGATCTCTATATTGATTTTAGGATGGGATCCTACATACCGTGGCATCCAATTTGGATCCTCTGGACCTAGTGTTCTACCTCCCGAGGGGTGGTCCTCAGCCTCAGGGGTTGCCCGTTTAACTGCCAGCACGTGGATTCTGTGTGTCCCAGCTTTTTGCAGTATGTACACACGGGCCGCTTACGATCTCTATTACGCCTCCCAGGATCCCTGGGGTGAGTCTCTTGGTAAGGAGGTGGGAACGGCCTAGAAGGTGACAGGAATTATTCTTCTGTCATTATGGGTTTTTCCCATTCCTCTATTTTTCTGCACACTTTCTCTAGACTTTTAGTGAGGTGATTTACTTGCTTTGTCAGCATGGCAATAGTATCGGTAGCTGAAGCTTGAACAGCTTGACCGGCCTGAGCTTGGTTAGTGATAAGCGGTTTTGGCTTGCAGGCTGATGACTCAGGTGGGGTGCTTAACTCAGTAGATACTGCTGACCCCAGAATTTTTATAGCCAGTTCTTTAAAGTCCAGAAAGGTACTGTTAGGGTGCTGGGCGGACAGCATCTTTAACTGGGTCCTTATTTGCTCACTAGACACCCCGGTGATAAATTGTTCCCTTAGGGTCTGGTCCTGGTTATCAGCCTCTTTGGGATCTATCTGAATTACAGCCCCTATAGCCTCCTGAAGTGATAGGGCATAGTCACGGAGGGACTCACCGGACTTCTGTTTCTTGCCAAAGAAGTGCATCTTTATCTCTGAGGCAGTCCTAGTTTCAAAAGTGGCCCTGAGGTGGGTGAATATCTGTTCTAGAGTACTCCGCTCAGCAGCAGGCCAGGATAATACCTCCCTGCGGGCAGCTCCCTCCAGTTGCGCCAGCAGGATTTCCATTTGCTGGTCGGCATTTATAGGGTACAGTCGGAATAGTGCCAGCAACTTTTCTTTAAAGTCTCTTAGGGTATGGGTCTCTCCTCTGTAGCGGGGGAACCATGGGGCCCCGAAATAGTAAGGCATGGTAAAGGGCATCATGCTGGGGACTGTAGGATGATTAGGAGCCGCAAGCTCTCTCGGGGCCGGCTGCTCAGGCACTCCCGGCTCTGACATGGTAGTCTATTGAGAGGTGGCCGCTGGCGACTAAAGGGGCCGGAACAATCCCCTTCCCTCCGGTTACAAGTCCTTACCGGTATCGCCGGGCTTGCGCAGGTCAAATCTCGAGAGACTCCGGACGTCCTGAGTACGCGGTGACGTAGAAGAAGCAGGGCCGCGGCGGTGCGATGACGAAGAGGGGCGGGATTCTCTGTGTCTTTGTAGGGATCCGCCCACGAAGGTCCTCAGCAGCGTGGGAAACTTTACTCCAGGCGGCCGGTGGCCATCTTGGTCACCATTCCCTGACAGTAAGCAGGGTTGTTGAAAAGTCCATAAAACCACACTCCAATGTGGCGATTTTCTTCCTCTTGATAGCGCAACACTGCACAATGCGTTTTGGAGGTTTTAGGTACACTTTGGGTATGCTTTTCAGTCCACAAAGTCCACTTTAATAAAACAGGCAATTTGTCACTTTGGTCACAGGGCAACTGTATAAGGCACAAAGTTCACACTTCTTGCACTAGAAAGCGTGCGTATCCTGTTCGTGACGCCAAAAGAGAGGTGCAGCGTACTCAAGTTATGTTTAGAAATGTTCCTGGGTGTTGTAGTGCAATAGACACTAACCTGAGACGGCTGACTCTCTGCAAGGGCAGGTGATGGTAAGAAATGTTCGTGACGCCAGTGCCAATTAAACGGTGGCACGCCGTTTGCTGATAGCAGGAATAACTGAGGAACCACGTGATGTTAAAGCAGAACTCAAACTTTAGTAGTTATCAAACATGGCCATAGCTGGAAACGCAGTTCCTTTGCAGACAGTTTGTTGCAGTACATTTGATGCAGGCAATACAGATATAGCAAGGTGACTTCAGAGTGTTAAACACAGGACTTGCAGTCGGCTTGCACTCTATTCCTGACTGATCCTGGAACATAGAAACTCTTCTCCAAGGTCCAATGCCCTAGCTCTGGCGTATATCCTTGGTTTTATCTTTATAAAGTACCTCCTCTGTTGTCTTGAGTACCTCTTGCTTTTCTTGGCTTGCCTCTGTCTCTCTCAGCTTCCTCCAGCTCTAGAAACTTCTGAACTCCCTTCCTAGGCTAGGCCCTGCCTATTTATACTGCACTGGCAGCTCCCTCTGCTGACTGGAACAGGGATCACCTGCAACAGGCCTAACTGGCTTAAAGGGACCTACACCTTGTAATCTAGCAGTGTCGGGTAACCTACCCGTATGCTGCACATGTTTGAAGGACTCTTAAGGGACTATATACAGGAGAATGTGACTGTAAATAATATTATAAGTGATAACCAGCATGGGTTTACCAAGGACAGAAGTTGTCAGACTGACCTGATCTGTTAGATGAGTAGAAGCGTGGACAGAGGGGCGGCTGTGGATGTTGTGTTTCTGGATTTTGCAAAGGCTTTTGATCCTGTCCCTCATAGTACACTACTTAGTTATCAAAAAAATGAGAAGAAATAACATAGACATACATAAACGCAGTGTCGGACTGGGGCGCCTGGGGCCCACCCTAGAGCTGGAGATATAACGTCTTCATTTTTCAGTCTCGCACACATGAATGTACTGTATATTCCTGCGTATAAGACTACTTTTTAACACATGAAAATCTTCTCAAAAGTCGGGGGTCGTCTTATACGCCGGGTATGTCGGGGGCGCTGCAGTGCCAGGACGCCCGAATTATCAACAGAGAGAGCCCGGGCTATTGCCTTGTATCCCCAGCAGCTGAGAGCTGCGATGTAACCCACGGCATATGCCCCCCCTGCTCTGTACCTTGTATGCCTCCCCCCTGCTCTGTACCTTGTATGCTCCTTGTACCGCCATCCTCCCGGCCGCTCGCATCTCGCTCCTACACATGTGCGAGATATCATGCGGCGAGCGTGGATACACGGGATCCTCACGGCCGCTCGCATCTCGCTCCTGCGCATGTGCGAAATCTCCGTGCGGCGTATCTAAGTGCGGCGCAGATGTGCATATGTGAATGTGAATGTGAATATGAAGAATAACATAACAAAAACATGTTCAGGGTATAGGTGGCACATGTTTAGGGTCTGGGAGGCAGAGAGGGAGGACAAGTAAGGTGGTGGGATGCAGGGATGGTGGTGATACCATGGGATGGCGGTGGTACCTAGGGATGGTGGTGGGATGCAGGGATGGCAGTGGTATCTAGGGATGGTGGTGGGATGCAGGGATGGCAGAGGTACCCAGGGATGGTGGTGGGATGCAGTAATGTACTGCTGTGTGTTGAAAAAGGGGTAGTCTTATACGGCGAGTATATCCCAAACTCTATATTTTCAGTGTAAAAGTTGGGGGTCGTCTTATACGCCGGCATATACGGTATGCATTTTAGCCCACAATACAGTAACAGTATGCTAAACAGAACAGTATGTGCACTGCACTATATCAAATAGTTTCTCTTTAGCCGTCTCCGGACCGCCTAACGCACGGATGCGTCCTGGCGGCGGTCGATTCATTCCTCCTGGACGAGATTTCCTGTGAACGTGCGCACACAGGCGCCCGCGTTCACAGGATCGGAAGGTAAGCGAGTGGATCTCCAGCCTGCCAGCGGTGATCGTTCGCTGGCAGGCTGTAGATGCGATTTTTTTAACCCCTAACAGGTATATTAGACGCTGTTTTGATAACAGCGTCTAATATACCTGCTACCTGGTCCTCTGGTGGTCCCTTTTGCTTGGATCGACCACCAGAGGACACAGGCAGCTCAGTAATAAGTAGCACCAAGCACCACTACACTACCCCCCCCCCGTCACCTATTAACCCCTGATCACCCCATATAGACTCCCTGATCACCCCCCTGTCATTGATCACCCACCTGTAAGGCTCCATTCAGACATTTTTTTGACACAAGTTAGCGGAAATTGATTTATTTTATTTTTTTTGTTTGTTTTTTCTTACAAAGTCTCATATTCCACTAACTTGTGTCAAAAAATAAAATCTCACATGAACTCCCCATACCCCTCACGGAATCCAAATGCGTCAATTTTTTTAAATATTTATATTTCAGACTTCTTCCCACGCTTTAGGGCCCCTAAAATGCCAGGGCAGTATAAATACCCCACATGTGACCCCATTTCGGAAAGAAGACACCCCAAGGTATTCCGTGAGGTGCATATTGAGTCCATGAAAGATTGAAATTTTTGTCCCAAGTTAGCGGAAAGGGAGACTTTGTGAAAAAAACAAAAAAAAAACAATTTCCGCTAACTTGTGCCAAAAAAAAAAAAAAGATATGAACTCGCCATGCCCCTCATTGAATACCTTGGGGAGTCTTCTTTCCAAAATGGGGTCACATGTGGGGTATTTATATGGCATTTTAGGGGCCCTAAAGCGTGAGAAGAAGTCTGGGATCCAAATGTCTAAAAATGCCCTCCTAAAAGGAATTTGGGCCCCTTTGCACATCTAGGCTGCAAATAAGTGTCACACATGTGGTATCGCCGTACTCAGGAGAAGTTGGGCAATGTGTTTTTGGGTGTCATTTTACATATACCCATGCTGGGTGAGATAAATATCTTGGTCAAATGCCAACTTTGTATAAAAAAATGGGAAAAGTTGTCTTTTGCCGAGATATTTCTCTCACCCAGCATGGGTATATGTAAAATGACATTGCCCTACTTCTTCTGAGTACGGCGATACCAGATATGTGACACTTTTTTGCAGCCTAGGTGGGCAAAGGGGCCCACATTCCAAAGAGCACCTTTAGGATTTCACAGGGCATTTTTTACACATTTTGATTTCAAACTACTTCTCACACATTAGGGCCCCTAGAATGCCAGGGCAGTATAACTACCCCACAAGTGACCCCATTTTAGAAAGAAGACACCCCAAGGTATTCCGTGAGGGGCATGGCGAGTTCCTAGAATTTTTTATTTTTTGTCACAAGTTAGCGGAAAATGATGATTTTCTTATTTTTTTTACTTACAAAGTCTCATATTCCACTAACTTGTGACAAAAAATAAAAACTTCCATGAACTCACTATGCCCATCACGAAATACCTTGGGGTGTCTTCTTTCCAAAATGGGGTCACTTGTGGGGTAGTTATACTGCCCTGGCATTTTAGGGGCCCAAATGCGTGCAAAGTAGTTTGAAATCAAAATCTGTAAAAAATGGCCGGTGAAATCCTAAAGGTGCTCTTTGGAATGTGGGCCCCTTTGCCCACCTAGGCTGCAAAAAAATATCACACATGTGGTATCGCCGTACTCAGGAGAAGTTGGTAAATGTGTTTTGGGGTGTCATTTTACATATACCCATGCTGGGTGAGAGAAATATCTTGGCAAAAGACAACTTTTCCCATTATTTTATACAAAGTTGGCATTTGATATCAAGATATTTCTCTCATCCAGCATGGGTATATGTAAAATGACACCCCAAAACACATTGCCCAACTTCTCCTGAGTACGGCGATACCAGATGTGTGACACTTTTTTGCAGCCTAGGTGGGCAAAGGGGCCCACATTCCAAAGAGCACCTTTCGGATTTCACTGGCCATTTTTTACAGATTTTGATTTCAAACCACTTCTCACGCATTCGGGCCCCTAAAATGCCAGGGCAGTATAACTACCCCACAAGTGACCCCATTTTGGAAAGAAGACACCCCAAGGTATTTCGTGATGGGCATAGTGAGTTCATGGAAGTTTTTATTTTTTGTCACAAGTTAGTGGAATATGAGACTTTGTAAGGAAAAAAATAAAATAAAAAATTCATCATTTTCCGCTAACTTGTGACAAAAAAGTTCTATGAACTCACTATGCCCATCAGCGAATACCTTAGGGTGTCTACTTTCCGAAATGGGGTTATTTGTGGGGTTTTTCTACTGTCTGGGCATTGTAGAACCTCAGGAAACATGACAGGTGCTCAGAAACATTTTTTTTTAATCAAATACATGTAGAACAATAAATTTAGAGAAAAATTTATATATGGATGTCGTTCAACTGAAAGTGAAAAATGTCATTTTTTTGCAAAAAAATCGGTAAATTTCGATTAATAACAAAAAAAGTAAAAATGTCAGCAGCAATGAAATACCACCAAATGAAAGCTCTATTAGTGAGAAGAAAAGGAGGTAAAATTCATTTGGGTGGTAAGTTGCATGACCGAGCAATAAACGGTGAAAGTAGTGTAGTGCAGAAGTGTAAAAAGTGGCCTGGTCATTAAGGGTGTTTAAGCTAAGGGGGCTGAGGTGGTTAAAGGGAGTTTGTCAGCACAGTTTCACCCTTTTAACCCTTCCCATATCTTTCGAGCAGCATTACAGTTGATAAAAACGTTACCTTTATAAGCAATCGTGGACTTATAAAACTGGCAAAAATCATCTTAGTAGGATATGCAAATGAGGGCTCGCAAGTGCCCAGGGGCGGCGTCAACCTCGTAGGTGGCCAGGCAGCTCTGCCTTATCATCGCTTCCCCCCGCCCAGTCTTTCCCTCTGCCCGCCCATCTTCTTACTTCTTCTTTCGCCGAGATCCCGCGCCTGCGCACTGAGTCCGTTAGCCGGCGCATGCGCATTAATTACTGTGATGCCGTACCAGGAATGGACATCGCAGTGCGCATGCGCCGGCCGATGGACTCAGTGCACAGGCGCGGGATCTCGGCACCCACGAGGTTGACGCCGCCCCTGGGCACTTGCAAGCCCTCATTTGCATATCCTACTAGGATGATTTTTGCCAGTTTTATAAGTCCACGATTGCTTATAAAGGTAACGCATTTATCAACTGTAATGCTGCTCGAAAGCTATGGGAAGGGTTAAAAAGGTGAAACTGTGATGACAGACTCCCTTTAAGTAACTCATTTAGTTGATAACTGTGTCTGTTATGTACAATCAGTAGTGTGGACAGCGGTCACACGTGGACATTCCATGTCCTAGATGAACCACCCAGTCCCCCAGCCTAAACAATATCCAAAGTGAAGGAAATGTTTCCTGCATATTCAAAAGGATAAGTTTATTGAAGTGCTGGCAGTAGTGCCCCGGCCTCCTCACAGCTCACCAGGCTCAGCGCCGTACATTGTATAGCGGCTGTGCTTGGTATCATGTTCAGCCCCTTTCACTTCTATGGGGCTGAGCTGCTCCTAGGCCACTTGATCAATGAACGTGACGTTACATGGCCCAGAAAAATCACAGAGAAGGGCACAGGGCTCACAGGAGCCCCGGTGCCTTCTCAAACAGCTGATCGGCAGTGGTCCCAGGTAGGGGTCGACCGATTATCGGATTTACCGATATTATCGGCCGATATTCAGGATTTTCAAAGTTATCAGTATCAGCATCTAACCTTGCCGATATGCCGATAACGAATTGCGAACATGGATCGCGCTGCTATCAACGCGATCAATGTTCCCTCAGCAGCACAGGGGAGAAGGAAGCGGTCCCTCCCCCCTGTGCCGCTGCTGCCACCAGTGAGAGGCAATAGGGGAGGAGGAGGGGAGGGGCTGTGGCCATTGCGCCACCAATGATGTTAACTCAGTTATTAATTCAAATATAGGAGGCGGGTGAATCATATAGCTGCACCTGAGGGGTTAACTGCCGCGGATCGCAGCTACCTCTCATAGAGGTCAGGTGTCGCTATATTTAAATTAATTGGCAAGTTATCTTCATTGGTGGCAGTGGCAGCTTCTGATCAGAGCCCAAGCAGTGTAATTGCGAGGCTCTGATCGGTTACCATGGCAGCCAGGACGCTACTGACGCCCTGGCTGCCATAGTCAGCTCCCTGCTGCCGTGTGTACTATGCACAGGGCAGCAGGGAGAGTGTGAAGTCCTATTCACCCTGATAGAGCTCTATTAGGGTGAATAGGACAAGGGATCCAGGTTCTAGCCCCTAAGGGGGAAATAGTTATTAAATTAAAAAAAACACCAAAATATTAAGTATAAATATTTAATCTTAGATATATAATGGCATCTCTTCGTTTAACAACAGATTTGTGTAGGAATTTTTTATATTTTTTTTAAATTAAAATGCACAAAGTATTGGTATAAATTATCGCCTATCGGCCTGAAAAAATCAATATCGGTCGATCCCTAGTCCCGGGTGTCAGACCCCCACCAATCAGATACTGATGACCTATCCACAGTCATATGTGACTGATATCAGCGGCTCCTCTTATAACGCTCCAGCGCTGATATAACCTCCAGAGACATTACATCACATGTGACTGATATCAGCCGCTCCTCTTATAACGCTCTAGTAGTGATATACCATATTTTTCACCCTATAAGACGCACCGGCCCATAAGACGCACCTAGGTTTTTGGGGAGGAAAATAAGAAAAAAAAATTTTTTAACCAAAAGGTGTGCTTTTGGTGGGTTTGGAACTAATGGTGGTCTGTGGATGGCACTATTACTGGGGATCTGTGAAGGACACTGTTATGGGGGGGATCTGGGGATGGCACTGTTATGGGGGATCTGTGGATGACGCACTGTTATGGGGGATCTGTGGATGACGCACTGTTAGGCCTCATGCTCACGACCGTTGTTTTATTCCGTGTCCGTTGTTCCGTTTTTCGTGATTTTCTGCGGACCCATTGACTTTCAATGGGTTTGTTAAAAACTCGGCTAATGCACCGTTTGTCATCCGCGTCCGTGATCCGTGGTTCCAGTCCGTCAAAAAAAATAACCTGTCCTATTTTTTCCACGGAAAACGGTTTGTGGACCCATTCAAGTCAATGGGACCGTGAAAAAACCCGGAGGCACACAAGATTGTCATCCGCGTCCACGTCCATTTTTTCCCTATCATTTGCATGGCAAACTTGACTTAGATTTTTTTTTACTTTCCTTCATGTCTGGTGATCCTCCAAAAATAAAGGAAGACACACGGAAACGGATCATGGAACAACATAACCCCATTTTGCTGAACAGAACACAACAATGGTCGCGTGCATGAGGTGTTATGGAGGGGGATCTGTGGATGGCACTGTTATGGAGGGGGATCTGTGGATGGCACTGTTATGGAGGGGGATCTGTGGATGGCACTGTTATGGAGGGGGATCTGTGGATGGCACTGTTATGGAGGGGGATCTGTGGATGGCACTGTTATGGAGGGGGATCTGTGGATGGCACTGTTATGGAGGGGGATCTGTGGATGGCACTGTTATGGAGGGGGATCTGTGGATGGCACTGTTATGGAGGGGGATCTGTGGATGGCACTGTTATGGAGGGGGATCTGTGGATGGCACTGTTATGGAGGGGGATCTGAGGATGGCACTGTTATGGAGGGGGATCTGTGGATGGCACTGTTATGGAGGGGGATCTGTGGATGACACTGTTATATATGTACCATCACAGACCCCCCACCCCTTAACAGTGCCATCCACAGATGTCCCCCATAAAACTGTCATCCACAGATCCCCCCCCACCGCTCCAGTGCTGCAGTATACAAATATAAAATGTCTCATTCAATTAAAAGTGATTAAACATGCCCCCTCACTCCTAATATTACCGTACACCCTAACAGCTTCTGTACAACGCAGGCCGGGCGGCCAGCGCGTCACTCACTGACGTCACGTGCCTGCGCCGCCTGCTTGATTCATAAAGTAGGCGGCGCAGGCACGTGACATCAGGGAGTTATGCTGCAGCATTCTGCAGAAGCTGTTAGGGTGTATGGTAATATTAAAAGTGTGTGGGGGGGGGCATGTTTAATCACTTTTAATTGAATGAGACATTTTATATTTGAATATTGCAGCACTGGAGCGGCGGGGCCGGAGTACAGTGACTGCACCGGCCCCGCCGCAATTGCCGGCCCCCAGCTCCTCCTCCCAGTCCCTCCCCGCTCTCGCATACATCGCAACCTGCAATGTAAAAATGTCAGCATTCGCCCCATAATACGGGGGGGGGGGGGGGGAAGTGCGTCTTTTGGGGCGAAAAATACGGTAACCTCGAGACATTACATTATATGTGACTGATATCAGCCGCTCCTCTTATATCGCTCCAGTACTGATATAACCTCCAGAGCAGGGGCGTACATACAGGGGTCGCAGTTGCGACTGGGCCCGACACTCCAGGGGGCCCGGCCGCCTGTGGACCCCTGGCCCCGCCCTGCAGTAGTGCTGTACCTGCCTGTATATGGGCTGTTTCACACGAGCGAGTCGATTGCGGGAATCACGCTCAGTGTGTGAGTGTGAACCTCCGCTCTGGATTGCAGGAGCGCACGGCATTATCATGATTTATAATGCTATGTGTCTCTGCATGGCCTTTTTTCCACAGAATCATAGCGACATAAGGCTGTGGAAAAAAGGCCATGCAGAGACACATAGCATTATAAATCATGATAATGCCGTGCGCTCCTGCAAGTCTAGAGCGGAGGTTCACACTCACACACTGAGCGTGATTCCCGCAATGGACTCGCTCGTGTGAAACAGCCTTAACCCGGGCGGCCCACCCGGGGCCCGCCGCCCAGTGTTGCGTTTCTGCGCTGCAGTGCCAGGCCAGGCCAGCCCTACCCTCCTTGAGTGAGAGTCTCCTCCCCGTGCGGGTGCGGCGTGCCTAGTCATTTCCTGTTGGGCGGTGGCACCGGACATGACGTTTCCCTAGGCTGCAGAGGCACACAACAATGCCGAGACGCAGCAGGGAGAAGGCGCCGGAAAAGCTTTCGGGAGAGCGTGAAGAAGCCGGTGCCGGTTCCGAAGTGAAGATAAGATTTGTAAAAAAAAAAGTCTTCAGAATTGCTCAGCACATTTATGGTCAGTGAGTTCCGAGTAGACTCAGAGTGGGGTCTGATGGGGGCTGGCTTTATAACTAGCGTATAACGGATCTGTTCTGGACGGATACAAGCATTTGCATTATAGGTGCGGATCCGTCTAAGGATACTTTCACACTTGCGTTCAGAGAGGATCCGTCTGCTGTCTGCACAGACGGATCCGCTCCTATAATTCAGACGTTTGGATCCGTTTAGAACGGATTATTCTGCATTATAGTTCAGAAAAAATTCTAAGTGTGAAAGTTGTTCAGACGGATCCGTCCAGACTTTACATTGAAAGTCAATGGGGGACGGATCCGTTTGAAATTGCACCATATTGTGTCATCTTCAAACGGATCCGTCCCCATTGACTTACATTGTAAGTCTGGACGGATCCGTTTGTCTCCGCACGGCCAGGCGGATACCCGAATGCTGCAAGCTGCGTTCAGATGTCCGCCTGCTGAGCGGAACGGAGGCCAAGCGGAGCCAGACTGAGGCATTCTGAGCGGATCCGCATCCACTCAGAATGCATTGGGGCCGTACGAATCAGTTCGGGGCCACTTGTGAGAGCCTTCAAACGGAGCTCACAAGCGGAGCCCCGAACGCAAGTGTGAAAGTAGCCTGACTCCGCTGCTGGTGGAGGGAGGTTAGGGGGGGGGGGGTGTGGCGACGGGGAGGGGGGCCCCATGGTTCAGTTTTGCACTGGGGCCCCATGGATTGTGTGTACGCCACTGCTCCAGAGACAATACATATTATATGGGGTTGAGGGGCTGGGAAAGTGTGAAATGCCACTGATGAGAGGGAAGAGAGGGACACTGGGAGACATAACTTCTTGCCCTGTATAAAGTATAGGGGAGATAGTTGGTGGTCAGAGGTCTGTGAGGGGCTGGAACAACAGGGGGACACAAGATGTGCAGGGGCAGCAGCTTCAGGACTCTCCTAACTTCCCACTTCCCTCCCACAGTAACTTACCCCAGTGCTGCTGTGTGGAGTAGTGGGACCAGAGAAGAGGACTGGACTTTATACTGGAGGCACAGTGACTTATACTGGAGCAGCGTCTCCATCATCTCCTGCTGCTGCCTCGGCTCCTCTTGCTCCGCCCCCTCCTCACACATGATGGAATATCACACTGCAGAGAGGAGGGGGGGAGCTGTCTGCTCATGTCGGGTCGGTAAAGTTTACTTTGAAGAAAGGAACCAGCGCTGCAAGGTACTGTGCTGTCCCTTTCACCAAAGTAAAATGATATGTGTGCCAGTGCTGCAGTCCAGCACCTGATAACAGCCAGGCGCCTGAAAGTATAGTAACTGCCCTGCTGGTGGCTCTGGCTGTAGTATAAGCAGACAGGCAAGGGGCCCACCGGGCATTTCACCGGCTTCCCGGTGAGCCAGTCTGACCCTGCATAAACGTGTACAAAACAGTTCTAAGAATAAAAGGATAAAAACAGAAAGGTTCTTACTACTCGACAAATTGTGTAAACAGAGTCCGTTCTGGTTCCGGGGACAGGAGGACGTGGAACACAACCCAATGTTGATCGGATCCCCAAATTGTGTCAATGAAACGTTCCAAATCCCACATTTTATCCCCCTTCAGCAGAGGGTGGAGCTGAGAGACGTCTCCTATCCTTGGCCCAGCCTTCTGGGAAGACCTGCATTATGGGTGCGTGCTCCACCGCTATCCCTTGGCTGGCAAGCCTAAAATATTAATAAAAAATGTCTGCCCGTTCACCCTAATGGACATTCAGACCCCAACATGTTTTAATAATGGGTATTTCATCAGGCCGGTTGTTCTGATACCAGTATAGGGGTCCCGGAATGAGAGTTTCTCATTATGCAGGAATGATAGCTGTCAGGGGGGGAATGTTTGGACTCCGCACGATACCCACATTATACGGAATGCGATTATTACAATAATTAGTAGGTGAGTTGTACCAGAGATGAGTTATAGCTTACAATATATTTCTGGTAGTCCATCTGAAAGGCACCTAGATGTCTGCTCTGCACCGGTGCCAATGCATCTGACATGTCACGCATTACCATGAGGCTCTAGTGTCCCGGCCAGGAAACCTCGTTATCACTACTTTTGTTAGCAGGAGGATGCTAATTTGAATCCTATCAAAGGAGAGTGTGTATTAGCTCCTACCGGTCCAGCCTGAAAGGCATTATACAGACAATCTCACAGAATGGCATGAAAATATATAGAGTCTCACGACATAGATATAAAAACATAGATAATAAAAGTTATGAGAAAGGTTGTCTATTTCTCATACTGTGAGTTAAGAACACATGTACTGACTGTATTAATTGGTCATATGTCTCTTTACAGTAATATCAGCGAGGATAGTCGCACACTGATATGGAAAGCCAGCTTCTGGAAAACTGGAACTATTAAAGGGGTTATCTGGTAATTAGTATTAATGACCAGTCATCAATGAACGTCATCAATACCAGATCGGCGGAGGGTCTTGTGGCGAAACCAACCTCACCACTGGGTTTTGGAGGGGCCTGGTTGCCAGCCTCTTGCCCCAGGATTATGGCCCATACTAACTTTGAAGGAGAAGACAGACCGGCCGCACAGCTTAAATCTGTGGAACTGTTTTGGGCAGGAAAGCCATGCTTGCGGTCGGCCAAATGTGACTTCCATGGAATTCGGGAACCCCTGCTCGGATCTGGGTGATTTTTGGATATGTTGTTCACACAGATCAGAGCTATCCATGGATGTATACATTATGGGGATATGTGGGGTTTTGAGGTGTGTGACAGAACCATCTGTCTTTGGAATTGTAATGTATGTTATGTGAGGGTACCCAGATAGCTAATTTTATTGTATTCGTGTAGTCTGAGTGCCATTCACCTAATAATATGCACTCAGACTTGAGCTATCTGGGGATATGTTAAATGTCTGTGTTTACTGTAAGGGTTGTGACATTGTATGTTTAAATGGTGATTTCTGTCCTGTTGTCTAGGGATGAGCGAACCCGAACTGTATAGTTCGGGTTCGTACCGAATTTTGGGGTGTCCGTGACACGGACCCGAACCTGAACATTTTCGTAAAAGTCTGGGTTCGGGTTCGGTGTTCGGCGCTTTCTTGGCGCTTTTTGAATAGGCTGCAAAGCAGCCAATCAACAAGCGTCATACTACTTGCCCCAAGAGGCCATCACAGCCATGCCTACTATTGGCATGGCTGTGATTGGCCAGTGCAGCATGTGACCCAGCCTCTATATAAGCTGGAGTCACGTAGCGCCGCACGTCACTCTGCTGATTCAAGCATAGGAAGAGGTTGCTGCTGCGACGTTAGGGCGAGATTAGGCAGTGATTAACTCCTCCAAAAGACTTCATTCTGTGATCGATCTGCAGCTGTGGATCATTGAAGTGCTAATATCGACTTGCTCACTTTTTTGAGGCTGCCCAGAGCGTTTTTAGATCACTTTTTTTTCTGGGGTGATCGGCGGCCATTTTGTGACTTGTGGTGCGCCAGCACAAGCTATCACCAAGTGTATTTAACCATCGATAGTGTGGTTATTTTGTGCTATATCCTACATCAGCTGCAGGCTGAGCCTGTGTCACCGAAGTGCATTTAACCATCAACAGTCTGGTTATTTTTTGGCCATATACTACATCAGCTGCAGGCTGAGCCTGTGTCACCGAAGTGCATTTAACCATCAACAGTCTGGTTATTTTTTGGCCATATACTACATCTGGTGCAGGCTGAGCCTGTGTCACCCAAGTGCATTTAACCATCAACAGTGTGGTTATTTTTTGGCCATATATTACATCAGGGGCAAGTTGAGCCTGTCACCCAGCGCCTAAAAAATAGACCTGACATTTCTATTCAACCAAATCTGTACTGTTTTAGCTGGTCAAGTTATTTGTAGTGACCGTAAAAGCACACTTTTTGTTCTGGGTTGAAAAACTATTCCCAAATTTGCCATTCTCAAAATAACTAGTTTCTGGTATTTGAGGCCTACTTGAAATCTATCCCAAAAAGGATATCTTACATTGAAGGTGCTGATAGTGTCATTCAGAAAAACCTAAGACACACGCTACCGTGCAGATAGAAGTCTAATTCTGTGATTAAACCTATACCTGTCACATAGCGCAAAAAAAAACAGGCCTGACATTTCTATTCAACCAAATCTGTACTGTTTTAGCTGGTCAAGTTATTTGTAGTCACCGTAAAAGCAGACTTTTTGTTCTGGGTTGAAAAATTATTCCCAAATTTGCCATTCTCAAAATAACTAGTTTCTGGTATTTGAGGCCTACTTGAAATCTATCCCAAAAAGGATATCTTACATTGAAGGTGCTGATAGTGTCATTCAGAAAAACCTAAGACACACGCTACCGTGCAGATAGAAGACTGATTCTGTGATTAAACCTATACCTGTCACATAGCGCAAAAAAAAAACAGGCCTGACATTTTTATTCAACCAAATCTGTACTGTTTTATCTGGTCAAGTTATTTGTAGTCACCGTAAAAGCACACTATTTGTTCTGGGTTGAAAAACTATTCCCAAATTTGCCATTCTCAAAATTGTGGTGAACGGGAACAATGAGGAAAACATCTAATAGCGGACGCGGACGTGGACATGGTCGTGGTAGTGTTAGTGGACCCTCTGGTGCTGGGAGAGGACGTGGCCGTTCTGCCACAGCCACACGTCCTAGTGAACCAACTACCTCAGGTCCCAGTAGCCAGCAGAATTTACAGCGATATTTGGTGGGGCCCAATGCCGTTCTAAGGATGGTAAGGCCTGAGCAGGTACAGGCATTAGTCAATTGGGTGGCCGACAGTGGATCCAGCACGTTCACATTATCTCCCACCCAGTCTTCTGCAGAAAGCGCACAGATGGCGCATGAAAACCAAGCCCATCGGTCTGTCACATCACCCCCATGCATATCAGGGAAACTGTCTGAGCCTCAAGTTATGCAGCAGTCACTTATGCTGTTTGAAGACTCTGCTGCCAGGGTTTCCCAAGGGCATCCACCTAGCCCTTCCCCAGGGATGGAAGAGATAGAATGCACTAAAGCACAACCACTTATTTTTCCTGATGATGAGGACATGGGAATACCACCTCAGCACGTCTCTGATGATGACGAAACACAGGTGCCAACTGCTGCGTCTTTCTGCAGTGTGCAGACTGAACAGGAGGTCAGGGATCAAGACTGGGTGGAAGACGATGCAGGGGACGATGAGGTCCCAGACCCCACATGGAATGAAGGTCGTGCCACTGACTTTCACAGTTTGGAGGAAGAGGCAGTGGTGAGACCGAGCCAACAGCGTAGCAAAAGAGGGAGCAGTGGGCAAAATCAGAACACCCGCCGCCAAGAGACTCCGCCTGCTACTGACCGCCGCCATCTGGGACCGAGCACCCCAAAGGCAGCTTCAAGGAGTTCCCTGGCATGGCACTTCTTCAAACAATGTGCTGACGACAAGACCCGAGTGGTTTGCACGCTGTGCCATCAGAGCCTGAAGCGAGGCATTAACGTTCTGAACCTTAGCACAACCTGCATGACCAGGCACCTGCATGCAAAGCATGAACTGCAGTGGAGTAAACACCTTAAAAACAAGGAAGTCACTCAGGCTCCCCCTGCTACCTCTTCTGCTGCTAAATGTGTGACAGTGGCCTGTTCCAGTGGTGGGTGACGTGAAGCCTGATTCTCTGCTATGACATGAAGACTGATTCTGTGCTGACATAAGGCCAGATTCTCTGTTACGGGACCTCTCTCCTCTGCCTGGGTGCCTGGGCCTAAATGTGTGACAGTGGCCTGTTCCAGTGGTGGGTGACGTGAAGCCTGATTCTCTGCTATGACATGAAGACAGATTCTGTGCTGACATAAGGCCAGATTCTCTGTTACGGGACCTCTCTCCTCTGCCTGGGTGCCTGGGCCTAAATGTGTGACAGTGGCCTGTTCCAGTGGTGGGTGACGTGAAGCCTGATTCTCTGCTATGACATGAAGACAGATTCTGCGCTGACATAAGGCCAGATTCTCTGTTACGGGACCTCTCTCCTCTGCCTGGGTGCCTGGGCCTAAATGTGTGACAGTGGCCTGTTCCAGTGGTGGGTGACGTGAAGCCTGATTCTCTGCTATGACATGAAGACAGATTCTGTGCTGACATAAGGCCAGATTCTCTGTTACGGGACCTCTCTCCTCTGCCTAGGTGCCTGGGCCTAAATGTGTGACAGTGGCCTGTTCCAGTGGTGGGTGACGTGAAGCCTGATTCTCTGCTATGACATGAAGACAGATTCTGCGCTGACATAAGGCCAGATTCTCTGTTACGGGACCTCTCTCCTCTGCCTGGGCCTAAATGTGTGACAGTGGCCTGTTCCAGTGGTGGGTGACGTGAAGCCTGATTCTCTGCTATGACATGAAGACAGATTCTGTGCTGACATAAGGCCAGATTCTCTGTTACGGGACCTCTCTCCTTTGCCTGGGTGCCTGGGCCTAAATGTGTGACAGTGGCCTGTTCCAGTGGTGGGTGACGTGAAGCCTGATTCTCTGCTATGACATGAAGACAGATTCTGCGCTGACATAAGGCCAGATTCTCTGTTACGGGACCTCTCTCCTCTGCCTGGGTGCCTGGGCCTAAATGTGTGACAGTGGCCTGTTCCAGTGGTGGGTGACGTGAAGCCTGATTCTCTGCTATGGCATGAAGCCAGATTCTGCGCTGACATAAGGCCAGATTCTCTGTTACGGGACCTCTCTCCTCTGCCTGGGTGCCTGGGCCTAAATGTGTGACAGTGGCCTGTTCCAGTGGTGGGTGACGTGAAGCCTGATTCTCTGCTATGACATGAAGACAGATTCTGTGCTGACATAAGGCCAGATTCTCTGTTACGGGACCTCTCTCCTTTGCCTGGGTGCCTGGGCCTAAATGTGTGACAGTGGCCTGTTCCAGTGGTGGGTGACATGAAGCCTGATTCTCTGCTATGACATGAAGACAGATTCTGCGCTGACATAAGGCCAGATTCTCTGTTACGGGACCTCTCTCCTCTGCCTGGGTGCCTGGGCCTAAATGTGTGACAGTGGCCTGTTCCAGTGGTGGGTGATGTGAAGCCTGATTCTCTGCTATGACATGAAGACAGATTCTGTGCTGACATAAGGCCAGATTCTCTGTTACGGGACCTCTCTCCTCTGCCTGGGCCTAAATGTGTGACAGTGGCCTGTTCCAGTGGTGGGTGACGTGAAGCCTGATTCTCTGCTATGACATGAAGACTGATTCTGCGCTGACATAAGGCCAGATTCTCTGTTACGGGACCTCTCTCCTCTGCCTGGGTGCCTGGGCCTAAATGTGTGACAGTGGCCTGTTCCAGTGGTGGGTGACGTGAAGCCTGATTCTCTGCTATGACATGAAGACAGATTCTGCGCTAACATAAGGCCAGATTCTCTGTTACGGGACCTCTCTCCTCTGCCTGGGTGCCTGGGCCTAAATGTGTGACAGTGGCCTGTTCCAGTGGTGGGTGACGTGAAGCCTGATTCTCTGCTATGACATGAAGACTGATTCTGCGCTGACATAAGGCCAGATTCTCTGTTACGGGACCTCTCTCCTCTGCCTGGGTGCCTGGGCCTAAATGTGCGACAGTGGCCTGTTCCAGTGGTGGGTGACGTGAAGCCTGATTCTCTGCTATGACATGAAGACTGATTCTGCGCTGACATAAGGCCAGATTCTCTGTTACGGGACCTCTCTCCTCTGCCTGGGTGCCTGGGCCTAAATGTGTGACAGTGGCCTGTTCCAGTGGTGGGTGACGTGAAGCCTGATTCTCTGCTATGACATGAAGACAGATTCTGTGCTGACATAAGGCCTGATTCTCTGTTACGGGACCTCTCTCCTCTGCCTGGGTGCCTGGGCCTAAATGTGTGACAGTGGCCTGTTCCAGTGGTGGGTGACGTGAAGCCTGATTCTCTGCTATGACATGAAGACAGATTCTGCGCTGACATAAGGCCAGATTCTCTGTTACGGGACCTCTCTCCTCTGCCTGGGTGCCTGGGCCTAAATGTGTGACAGTGGCCTGTTCCAGTGGTGGGTGACGTGAAGCCTGATTCTCTGCTATGACATGAAGACAGATTCTGTGCTGACATAAGGCCAGATTCTCTGTTACGGGACCTCTCTCCTCTGCCTGGGTGCCTGGGCCTAAATGTGTGACAGTGGCCTGTTCCAGTGGTGGGTGACGTGAAGCCTGATTCTCTGCTATGACATGAAGACAGATTCTGCGCTGACATAAGGCCAGATTCTCTGTTACGGGACCTCTCTCCTCTGCCTGGGCCTAAATGTGTGACAGTGGCCTGTTCCAGTGGTGGGTGACGTGAAGCCTAATTCTCTGCTATGACATGAAGACAGATTCTGTGCTGACATAAGGCCAGATTCTCTGTTACGGGACCTCTCTCCTTTGCCTGGGTGCCTGGGCCTAAATGTGTGACAGTGGCCTGTTCCAGTGGTGGGTGACGTGAAGCCTGATTCTCTGCTATGACATGAAGACAGATTCTGCGCTGACATAAGGCCAGATTCTCTGTTACGGGACCTCTCTCCTCTGCCTGGGTGCCTGGGCCTAAATGTGTGACAGTGGCCTGTTCCAGTGGTGGGTGACGTGAAGCCTGATTCTCTGCTATGACATGAAGACAGATTCTGCGCTGACATAAGGCCAGATTCTCTGTTACGGGACCTCTCTCCTCTGCCTGGGTGCCTGGGCCTAAATGTGTGACAGTGGCCTGTTCCAGTGGTGGGTGACGTGAAGCCTGATTCTCTGCTATGACATGAAGACAGATTCTGTGCTGACATAAGGCCAGATTCTCTGTTACGGGACCTCTCTCCTTTGCCTGAGTGCCTGGGCCTAAATGTGTGACAGTGGCCTGTTCCAGTGGTGGGTGACGTGAAGCCTGATTCTCTGCTATGACATGAAGACAGATTCTGCGCTGACATAAGGCCAGATTCTCTGTTACGGGACCTCTCTCCTCTGCCTGGGTGCCTGGGCCTAAATGTGTGACAGTGGCCTGTTCCAGTGGTGGGTGACGTGAAGCCTGATTCTCTGCTATGACATGAAGACAGATTCTGTGCTGACATAAGGCCAGATTCTCTGTTACGGGACCTCTCTCCTCTGCCTGGGCCTAAATGTGTGACAGTGGCCTGTTCCAGTGGTGGGTGACGTGAAGCCTGATTCTCTGCTATGACATGAAGACTGATTCTGTGCTGACATAAGGCCAGATTCTCTGTTACGGGACCTCTCTCCTCTGCCTGGGTGCCTGGGCCTAAATGTGTGACAGTGGCCTGTTCCAGTGGTGGGTGACGTGAAGCCTGATTCTCTGCTATGACATGAAGACTGATTCTGCGCTGACATAAGGCCAGATTCTCTGTTACGGGACCTCTCTCCTCTGCCTGGGTGCCTGGGCCTAAATGTGTGACAGTGGCCTGTTCCAGTGGTGGGTGACGTGAAGCCTGATTCTCTGCTATGACATGAAGACTGATTCTGCGCTGACATAAGGCCAGATTCTCTGTTACGGGACCTCTCTCCTCTGCCTGGGTGCCTGGGCCTAAATGTGCGACAGTGGCCTGTTCCAGTGGTGGGTGACGTGAAGCCTGATTCTCTGCTATGACATGAAGACTGATTCTGCGCTGACATAAGGCCAGATTCTCTGTTACGGGACCTCTCTCCTCTGCCTGGGTGCCTGGGCCTAAATGTGTGACAGTGGCCTGTTCCAGTGGTGGGTGACGTGAAGCCTGATTCTCTGCTATGACATGAAGACTGATTCTGCGCTGACATAAGGCCAGATTCTCTGTTACGGGACCTCTCTCCTCTGCCTGGTGCCTGGGCCTAAATGTGTGACAGTGGCCTGTTCCAGTGGTGGGTGACGTGAAGCCTGATTCTCTGCTATGACATGAAGACTGATTCTGCGCTGACATAAGGCCAGATTCTCTGTTACGGGACCTCTCTCCTCTGCCTGGGTGCCTGGGCCTAAATGTGTGACAGTGGCCTGTTCCAGTGGTGGGTGACGTGAAGCCTGATTCTCTGCTTTGACATGAAGACTGATTCTGCGCTGACATAAGGCCAGATTCTCTGTTACAGGACCTCTCTCCTCTGCCTGGGTGCCTGGGCCTAAATGTGTGACAGTGGCCTGTTCCAGTGGTGGGTGACGTGAAGCCTGATTCTCTGCTATGACATGAAGACAGATTCTGCGCTGACATAAGGCCAGATTCTCTGTTACGGGACCTCTCTCCTCTGCCTGGGCCTAAATGTGTGACAGTGGCCTGTTCCAGTGGTGGGTGACGTGAAGCCTGATTCTCTGCTATGACATGAAGCCTGATTCTGCGCTGACATAAGGCCAGATTCTCTGTTACGGGACCTCTCTCCTGTGCCTGGGCCTAAATGTGTGACAGTGGCCTGTTCCAGTGGTGGGTGACGTGAAGCCTGATTCTCTGCTATGACATGAAGACAGATTCTGTGCTGACATAAGGCCAGATTCTCTGTTACGGGACCTCTGCCTGGGTGCCTGGGCCTAAATGTGTGACAGTGGCCTGTTCCAGTGGTGGGTGACGTGAAGCCTGATTCTCTGCTATGACATGAAGACTGATTCTGCGCTGACATAAGGCCAGATTCTCTGTTACGGGACCTCTCTCCTCTGCCTGGGTGCCTGGGCCTAAATGTGTGACAGTGGCCTGTTCCAGTGGTGGGTGACGTGAAGCCTGATTCTCTGCTATGACATGAAGACTGATTCTGCGCTGACATAAGGCCAGATTCTCTGTTACGGGACCTCTCTCCTCTGCCTGGGTGCCTGGGCCTAAATGTGTGACAGTGGCCTGTTCCAGTGGTGGGTGACGTGAAGCCTGATTCTCTGCTATGACATGAAGACTGATTCTGCGCTGACATAAGGCCAGATTCTCTGTTACGGGACCTCTCTCCTCTGCCTGGGTGCCTGGGCCTAAATGTGTGACAGTGGCCTGTTCCAGTGGTGGGTGACGTGAAGCCTGATTCTCTGCTATGACATGAAGACAGATTCTGCGCTGACATAAGGCCAGATTCTCTGTTACGGGACCTCTCTCCTCTGCCTGGGTGCCTGGGCCTAAATGTGTGACAGTGGCCTGTTCCAGTGGTGGGTGACGTGAAGCCTGATTCTCTGCTATGACATGAAGACAGATTCTGCGCTGACATAAGGCCAGATTCTCTGTTACGGGACCTCTCTCCTCTGCCTGGGTGCCTGGCCTAAATGTGTAACAGTGGCCTGTTCCAGTGGTGGGTGACGTGAAGCCTGATTCTCTGCTATGACATGAAGACAGATTCTGCGCTGACATAAGGCCAGATTCTCTGTTACGGGACCTCTCTCCTCTGCCTGGGTGCCTGGGCCTAAATGTGTGACAGTGGCCTGTTCCAGTGGTGGGTGACGTGAAGCCTGATTCTCTGCTATGACATGAAGACAGATTCTGTGCTGACATAAGGCCAGATTCTCTGTTACGGGACCTCTCTCCTCTGCCTGGGTGCCTGGGCCTAAATGTGTGACAGTGGCCTGTTCCAGTGGTGGGTGACGTGAAGCCTGATTCTCTGCTATGACATGAAGACTGATTCTGCGCTGACATAAGGCCAGATTCTCTGTTACGGGACCTCTCTCCTCTGCCTGGGCCTAAATGTGTGACAGTGGCCTGTTCCAGTGGTGGGTGACGTGAAGCCTGATTCTCTGCTATGACATGAAGACTGATTCTGCGCTGACATAAGGCCAGATTCTCTGTTACGGGACCTCTCTCCTCTGCCTGGGTGCCTGGGCCTAAATGTGTGACAGTGGCCTGTTCCAGTGGTGGGTGACGTGAAGCCTGATTCTCTGCTATGACATGAAGACAGATTCTGCGCTGACATAAGGCCAGATTCTCTGTTACGGGATCTCTCTCCTCTGCCTGGGTGCCTGGGCCTAAATGTGTGACAGTGGCCTGTTCCAGTGGTGGGTGACATGAAGCCAGATTCTCTGCTATGGCACGAAGAGACTGATTCTCTGCTGACATGAAGCCAGATTCTTTGCTATGGCATGAAGAGACTGATTCTCTGCTGACGTGAAGCCAGATTCTCTGCTATGGGACCTCTGTCCAATTGATATTGGGTCATTTTAATTTTTTTAATTTTTATTTTAATTCATTTCCCTATCCACATTTGTTTGCAGGGGATTTACCTACATGTTGCTGCCTTTTGCAGCCCTCTAGCTCTTTCCTGGGCTGTTTTACAGCCTTTTTAGTGCCCAAAAGTTCGGGTCCCTATTGACTTCAATGGGGTTCGGGTTCGGGACGAAGTTCGGTTCGGGTTCGGATCCCGAACCCGAACATTTCCAGGGAAGTTCGGCCGAACTTCTCGAACCCGAACATCCAGGTGTTCGCTCAACTCTACTGTTGTCCCCATATGTGTATTGGCGATTTCCCTTTGTCCTGAGAGATAATTGAATTACTCCTCGGGTGTCTCCAGGGCAGAGAGGAGGAAACCATGATGCATTGTGGGGACGTATTGTGTCTGTGTATCCTGAATTGCTGCATATCTGTCCTGTGTCACAGTCTTCCATCTGGTCCCCTAGGGGAGTGTCCACCAAATGGGGACCTGCAGAAATACGGGCGGGTAGCCCTCAATAAAGAGTTCCTGTTTTACCCTTTATCATGTTGAGGCTGATGTTTGGGTAACTGATCGACGCTGGGGATTGCTATACGCTGAAGATTTGCTATACTCCCCTGGCTATAACTACTAGCTCTTGTAAGAGCTGTTCCTGCTCTCTGGACTTAGGAGAGGTTGACCCACTGGAGCCTGGAGACTTGTCGTAGGTCCAGGGTTGGTAGGAGACGGCGAGACCTCAACCAAGCTTCTGCGGTTCATGGGGTCTGCAGTGCTTACGGTGTCAAGTGGAGTGCTTGGAGACCTCGGGAAGCACTAGGAGCAACTATCGACGGAGGTACCGGTCGGGGTGCTAGGAGATCCGTAACAGGTCTGACGCCTGAAGCACCAACTGACCAGCTATTATTAGAGGCTGGCGCTGCATGAACACCTCAGCTTCTTCCTAGGCCATGTGATGTCACCATACATCGGTCACATGGCCTAGTTGCAGCTCAGCCCCATTGAAGTGAATGAGGCTGAGCTGCAATACCAAGCACAGCCACTGTATTATGTGTGACGCTGTGTTTGGAGAGAAGTTGGGAGACGGCTGCACTCACCAGAGCTCCGGCAAGTGTGGCGGCTCCATGTAACAGCTGATCGGTGGGGGTGCTATCTCTAGAATAAGGTTCCCATGATCCTAACCCACTGAACGCCATATCCCGACTGTGAGAGGTGGCTGGGTCAATGAAAACAGCCAAGCTCCCTTCACTACCATTTCCATATCTCCCATACAAGTAAATGGGAGTTACAAAAATAGCAAAGCAAACTATGCATTTCCAGAACTTGTGAGGTCAGAAACAGCGTTGCGCACTGTGCTAGGTGGTTTTTGTAAAAATATATTTGTCCAGTGTTAACCAGTGAATAGAACAGAAGACAAAATAGAAATTGCGATTCCTCAGTAGTTGATACCTTTTAATGACTAACTAAAAAAAAAGATGACAAAATTGCAACCTGTCGAGACTACTTAGACCTCGTCTTCAGGAGTCTTTTAAAGGGCTTCTGTCACCCCACTATACAGTTTTCTTTTGGTTAGTTTTAATCCCTATACTGCGATTTTTGCATACATACTGTAATTAATCATTTCGGTTCAGCAGATTATGTTAAAAACATACTTTTAAAATATTCAAATTACCTTGCTACCAGCAAGTAGGGCGGCTACTTGCTGGTAGCAGCCGCATCCTCCTATCCTAAAGACGCCCCCTCCGCATGTTGATTGACAGGGCCAACGGACAGGATCGTCCTCTGGCTGGTCCTGTCTGCTATCAAGATCTCGCGCCTGCGCCTTAACGGTATTCAGTCGGCGCAGGCGCACTGAGAGGCGGACGGTCGCTCGGCCGCTCCATCCTCAATGCGCCTGCGCCGATGACGTCATCAAGTACACCCGGAAGAGAAGACGCCGACATCGCTGGAAGGAGGCGGAGAGTCTGGTGATGTCGCTGGATGCTCGAATCAGGCAAGTATGTACGTAATAAGCATGCTGCCACAAAAACCACCAACGAAATGGTCGCCTGCGCCGACTGAATACCGTTACGGCACAGGCGCGAGATCTTGATAGCAGACAGGACCAGCCAGAGGACGATCCCATCCGTTGGCCCTGTCAATCAACATGCAGAGGGGGCGTCTTTAGGATAGGAGGATGCGGCTGCTACCAGCAAGTAGCCGCCCTACTTGCTGGTAGCAAGGTAATTTGCATATTTTAAAAGTACGTTTTTAACATAATCTGCTGAACCGAAATGATTAATTACAGTATGTATGCAAAAATCGCAGTGTAGGGATTAAAACTAACCAAAAAAAAAAATTAACAGTTTAGTGGGGTGACAGAAGCCCTTTAAGAGTCTCTGAAGATTGATTTCTTTTCTTTTTTATATATCTTTCAAGACAATATCTGACAATGTTTGTAAATATATGAATCGCACATCCAGCTGCTATGCTTTAATCTAATCCCTGCTATTTTAGCAGAAAACAGCACTAAATAGCGCATGTGTGCCGCCTCTTATGCTACATGCTAAATGAGGCATTAGTGTACATTTTGATCAAGAGGCATAAGCCCACTCACCACGCCAAGGTTGCCTCTATGAGTGGGTCCTACTCTAAAATTGGTGCGGCGCTGCACGGCGACCACCGACGCTGTGGCGCCAATCCGGCAGGTGGCAGGACCCAGCAGTCAAACAGCACCCCTGCTGCCCGACTATGCCATACCTAGCACTGGGCCCCACCAACCCGCCAGAAAAACAGCACAGTGGCCCCCATGCAGTACCGCACCATGTGAACAGTTCTCAAAGCTCACCTTACCTGAAGCTCTCAGGAACTCCAACTGATAGCATGGTAGGTTCATTTAAACCCTCATGCAAAATACCTTGCTAATTAAAATCACCTGGCCGAATGGAAGGAGTGCTGATCCAGGGACAGAATCTCTGTACATATATAAAAAAGAAAATAAATGAATCGCACATCCAGCTGCTATGCTTTGATCTAATTCCTGCTTTCACATGGTGCAGTGCTGCACGGTGGCCACTGTGCTGTTTTTCTGGCGGGTCGGGGGCCCCAGTGCTAGGTATGGCATAGTCGGGTAGCAGGGGTGCTGTTTGACTGCTGGGTCCTGCAGCATCAGTTGTCGCCGTGCAGCGCAGCGCCAATTTAGTAGGACCCACTCATAGAGGCAACCTTTGCGTGGTGAGTGGGCTTATGCCTTTTGATCAAAATGTTTACTAATGCCTCATTTAGCATGTAGCATAGGAGCGGCACACATGCGCTATTTAGCGCTGTTTTTTGCTAAAGTAGCAGGGATGAGATCAAAGCATAGCAATTTTCCTCATTTTAAGGAAAACAAATTCCTTCCTTACTCCAATCAGGCAATCAGAATAACTCCCTGGATCAACAACCCTTTTCCAGAAATCTAATAATTGTAACCTGTAATATTATTACACTCCGGAAATACATCCAGGCCCGTCTTGAGCTCTTTTAATGAGTTCACCATCACCACCTCCTCAGGCAGAGAGTTCCATAGTCTCACTGCTCTTATCGTAAAGAATCCGCTTCTATGTTGGTGGAGAAACCTTCTTTTCTCTAGATGGAGAGGATGCCCCCTCGTCACAGTCCTGGGTATAAAAAGATGATGGGAGTGATCTCTGCACTGCCCCTCGATATACACTACTCACAAAAAGTTAGGGATATTTGGCTTTCGGGTGAAATTTATTAGAAATGTAAAAGGTTTACGCTTTAGTGATATTATATAATCAAAGTAGGGCATTTAAGTAGAAAGTAGCAGTGGTGATTTCCTCATCTCAAACAATTTTTTGTAACAAAAGCCAACAAACCGTGGTGGGTATAACCCCACAAAAATTTCAATGTTTTAAAAACTTGTCATGTGGACTTGGGCATCAATTACAGCTTGACAATGATGTCCCATGCTGTTCACAAGTCGACTTATTATCTGCTGAGGCATGGCATCCTACTATTCTTGAAGAAAGGCCCTCAAGTCATTGAGGTTCTGGGGTACAGTGGTATGAGCCTCTACATGCGACTCAGCTGATCCCATAGGTTTTCAATGGGATTCAGTTCTGGAGAAAGTGCAGGCCATTCCATTTGAGGTCCCTTAGTCTCCAGCAGCTGTTCCATAATGATGCAACCTTGATGAGCTGGCACATTGTCATCTATGAAGATGAAATTAGGCCTGTGGTGTTCATGCAGAGGCACAATGACTGGATTAAAGATGTTATTCAAGTAGTTTGTCACTTGTCACTGTACCATTTACAAAGGGTAGGGCAGTTCTGTATTGAGTAGACACACCTGCCCACACTGTAAGACCACCACCACCAAAGGCTTGTCTGGTCACAGCTGTGGCTGATGCTTAGCACTCTCCTTGACATCTCGAACATCGATGGCCACAATTTCTGCTCAGGGTGAATCGACTTTCATCAGTGAACAGCACTGAGGCCCACTGGTCCCTCATCCAGCGTAGATGCCTGTACCTGGTGTTGTGATCAGGTACCCTTGCAGGTCATTAAACATGCAGACCATGCTGATGTAAATGGTTTTGAATGGTCTGACGTGACACTTGGGTGCCTCTCACCTCCCTTAAATTTGCCTGGAGTTGTGTGGCATCCATTATCCGGTTCCGCGGGACATTGTTCCCTATAGGGGATGTGGCCAAAGGACATCCACTTCTCTGCCTTTCTGTGACTCTTCCACTCTCTTTGTATCTCTGTTGCAACCTGCTGATGACACTCTGTGACACTCTAAGCTCAGTTGCCACTTCCCTCTGAGAACATCCTGCTTGAAGTCTCGCAATGGCGAGGTACTGTTGATGAATTGTTGGATGTCGTCGTGGTCTTAAGATCTCAAAATATGAACAGCATGACGAGGAGGACTGTTTAAATACCAATTCTAATTGAAGCAGGAAATTTATTGGCGATTCATGGATCAAACACTTGTTTGTCATTAAGCTCTTTGTTAGATAACAGCAAGTTGTGCAAAAAGTACTGAAGCATTGAAACCAAATTCCACCCACAAGCCAAATATCCCTAACTTTTTGGGAGTAGTGTATTTATATAAAGTTATTAGATCTCCCTTCAGTCATCTTTTTTCTAAACTCAATAACTCTCATTTTGATAATCTTTCTGGAACCTGTAGTCCTCCCATTCCAGTTATTACTTTATTTGCCCTCCTGTGAAACCTCTCCAGCTCTGCTATGTCTGCACAGGAGCCCAGAACTGTACACAGTCCTCCATGTTCAGTCTGACTAGTGATTTGTAAGCGTTAATTTTAACGTAAATTTGTTTTCCCTTAGTCCTAACAGCAGCACAAGTGAGGAGTTCTCCCCTGTGAAACTGGTAGGACAGGTGGAATTTTTATCGATTAAAATTACTACCAAGATAATTAAACAATTAACCCACCCCCTATAAAGGGACGCCCGCCCTTCAACCAGTGCTTTATCAGCAAGTACACAAAACAAAAATAGGGTGGGAAATTAGTGTGCTGCTGTTAGGACTAAGGGAAAAAAATTTACATTAAAATTAACGCTTCCCTTACGTCCTAACCAGCAGCACAAGTGGGGACCTAGCAAGGAGCAACAGACAAATTGTGAGGGTTGCCTGTTCTCTCTTTTTTTTTTTATGAGAGGGCGGCCCTGAGAATGGTTCGTCCAAATGCCACTCCCTCAGAGCGCCTAGAGTCTAGGCGGTAATGCTTTATAAAGGTGCTGTGGGAGCTCCAAGAGGCTGCAGCACAGATTTGTTCAAGCGGAATCAAACATTTCTCTGCGTACAAAGTAGATACTGCCCTTATAGATTGGGCAGTGACAAAGGATGGAGGAGCCAACCCGTGAGTTAGAAAAGCTTCATGGATTGCCTCTTTTACCCATCTACTCAAAGAGGGTTTAGAGGCCTTTAGACCTTTGTTTTTCCCCGACAAGGACAGCAGGAGGTGTTCGGATCTTCTGAAGTCCACAGTTCTGGTCAGGTAGATTCTGAGATTTCTTGAAATGTCCAAGGAATGAAGGGCTTCTTCCTCCGGAGAAGAGGGAGAGGGACATAAAACTGGTAAGGTGATGGTCTGATTAGTATTTCTAAATGATGGTACCTTGGGGAAAAAGGTCGGTAGAAACCTCAACAGAACTCTGTCCTGGAGGAAGAGGGTATAAGGCTCAGCGGCCACCAAGGCCTGAAGTTCTCCAATCCTCTTGGCCGAAGTTATGGCCAGTAGAAATGTGACCTTCAAGGATAAAAATCTAAGGTCCACATTTTCCAAGGGTTCATAGGGGGCACAGGATAGCCCTTCAGAACCACAGATAAATCCCATTCAGGGATAGGTCTCAGGATTCTAGATTTTAATCTTTTGGCTCCTTTGAGGAACCTCCTGGGTAGGGGGTCTTGAGCTAAAGGTCTGCCTAAAAAGGCAAAAAGTGCACTGGTATGAACTCCGAGCGTTGACGGGCTTAGACCCTTGTCCAGGCCGTCCTGCAGAAACTGTACAATCGCTGAAAGAGGAGGATCTGAGGGTACAACCTCTTTATCAGCACACCACTGAAGGAAGATGTTGTATATACTTGAGAAAGCTTTGTTTGTATACTCCGCACCTGGAGTGTAAAATGGTTCTCAAGACCTCTGCAGAAAGCCCTCTAGCTTCTAGTAGGGGCCTGTCAATCTCCGGGCTGTCAGATTGAGTTTCCTCAGATCTAGGCAGGGACCCGTGTCCTGATACACAATGTCCTGCGTTAGGGGAAGTCTCCAATATGTGCCCCGACTCATCTTCATGAGCTGGGTGAACCAAGACCTCTTCGGCCAGAATGGTATTATCACAATGACTGGGGTCTGGTCTTGCTTGATTTTCGTCAATACCCTTGGTATCATGGAAATTGGAGGGAATATGTAAGCCAGCCTGAACCTCCATGTTATGGACAGAGCGTCTATCGCCAGAGAATTGTCCTCCTTGTAGAGGGAGCAGAATCTGTCTACCTTGGCGTTCAATCGGGTTGGCATCAAGTCGATCTCTGGAACACCCCACCAGAGTGTGATCTGGGTGAAAACGTCTCTGTTCAATGAACATTCGCCTGGAACTGGCAGACCCCGACTCAGCCGATCTGGAGAAGAGGTTGAGATCTTGTGCCGCCCTGTCTGTGTGTATGTAAGCGACTACCGTCGTATTGTCCAAGCGGACTCTTACCGCCTTTCTGCGGATAAGAGGAGCAAAATGGTAGAGAGCGAGACAAACTGCTCTCAATTCTCTCAGATTGGATGAAAGAAGCCTCTCCTGCGGACTCCAGGTACTTTGTACTGGATTCTCCTCCAGATGGGCTCCCCAATCTAGAAGGGAGGCGTCTGTGGTCAATGTGATCCAATGAGGTTGAATCAAGGACCTCCCATATCATAGGTTCTTCCACCACCTGAGCGAGGATCAGACTTCGGTAGACAGGGAGTGCGTCTTGTCCAACCCCTTGGGTTTGCGATTCCAGACTGCTAACACTTCTTCTTGAAGTGGACGTAGGTGCCATAGGGCACAAGAAACTGCTTCCGCAAATGCTGACATATGGCCCAACATCTTCATCAGAGTTCTGATGGACACCCACCGAGGTGCCAAAAGGAACTGCGTGGCTCTTATCATTCGATCCTTCCTCTATGGAGAAAGGGAAAGAGTCATCCGTTCGGAGTCTAAAATAAAACCCAGGAACATCCTGGAAGTAGATGGAACGATCTCTAATTTTTCCCAATTTATGAGCCAGCCCAAGCGCTGGAGAGACTGAAGAACCAGCTGAAGATGAGATAAAAGAACGTCTAGAGTGGCGGCTTTTCGAAGCCAGTCGTCTAGGTGTGGCACAATCTCTAGCCCTTGAAGCTTGAGTTGGGCGACAACCGGAGCCACAACTTTTGTGAAAGTGTGGGGAGCGGAAGAAATGTCAAAAGGCAGCACAGCAAACTGGTAATGTTTTACCACGCCTCTTATGGAGACCGCAATTCTTAAAAATCTCCTGTAAGCTGGGTGAATGGGGATATGAAGGTAAGCATCCTTCAGATCTAAGGTGATCATTAGATCGCCGGGGATTAGAATGCTGATAAGTGATCGAATGGTCTCCATTCTGAAGCGTTTTGGTCTTATAAACCGATTTAGGTAACGCAGGTCTATGATCATGCGCCAATCGCCCGACGGCTTCTGGACTAGAAAAAAGGGGGAGTATACTCCCAGCCCTTGTTTGTGAGGAGGGACTTCCTCTAGGGCCCTTTTTTTTTTTTACATAAAGGAGGACCGAATCCTCTAAGATAGACTGTTTGGTCCAGTTTAGGGTTTTGGTTAAAACAAACTACTCTTTGGGAGGGGACAGAAAATCTATTTTGTACCCCAACATAATTATTTCTAGGACCCACTGGAATATTTTGCAGCCAGGCCTGCTGAAACAAACTTAGACAACCTCCAACCGGAGGGGAACTGAAATTCTGAGCATCGCACAGACGATTTGGAGGGGTTCGGGGAAGGAAAGCGGGAGAGCCATAGATCCGCTTTACGGTCCTTTCCACAACCGCGACCCCGCCCGCATCTGGACGACTCCTGACGTCTCTGAGATTGGAGAGGCCCTGGGTTCTTGAACTTCTGGGCCTACTCCGGCCCCGAAAGGATTGTTGGGGGAAGGACTTCCCCTTTTTATCCGCAAGGCTCTCCATTAACTTATCCAATTCTGAACCAAAGAGTCTTCCTGGTTCATATGGTAAGCCACACAGATTAAATTTGGAGGCGTTATCGTCAACCCAGGGATGCAGTCATAGGGGCCGCCGACTGGCGGAAGAGAGAGCCATGCCTTTGGCGGCTAACTTCAGATGCTGTGTGGAAGCGTCACACAAAAAGTCTGTTCTAAGGAGCAAGGTTTTGAACTGGTCTAACAGGTCCGACTGGATTCTGAGAACGCGGGACCAAACAAACTCTGCGACTTCTGAGGAAGCAACTTCAACTGAAGCAGAGGCTGCAGCTGCGGAATAGCTGCGCCTCAGAGTGCACTCGGCCCTCAGATCTAATGGATCCTGAAGGTTGCTTCCATCATCAGAAGGAACTAAGGTCCTTTTAGACAACTTGGAGATCGCCATATCGACCTTCGGAGGCGGTACCCACAGTTCTGATTCTGACTCCTGGAGAGGAAACATCAGTTTAAATCTCTTCGTGTGAACCGGACCTTTTTCAGGATGCTTCCATTCAGTTAACATAAGCTTTTTAAAATCTTTATCCACTTTAAAGGCCCTTGGCCCCCTAGAGGTGGACGGTGGAGCTTCCCCTTGCTCAACATCATGATCCCTTGATCGAATGGAGCGTAGAAGTCTTTGCGTCTTCTCAGCAGGAAAAAGGTAAGTGGCTTTATCTTCATCAGAAGAGGAGGAACGGTCTTCTATCGAAATGACGTCTTCAGCCATAGGTACTCTGGAAACTCTGGCCCTCTTAGAAGAAAGGGCACTCTTGATCTCCATAATGGAATTACCCATAAATTCCTTCATCCAGCCGAACATGTCGCCCATCGTGGGTTGCGTCGGAGGACGACATAAAGGACACCTATTATATTCATAGGAGTCCGGCATCAGCATCTCACAGTTGGCACAAGTTAGATGCTTCTGTTTATGGGAGGATTTCCCATGCTGGTCACCATTGGGAGACGCCATCTGCAAAACAACTTAAGAAGTAGTTTAGTATGGACTCACTGCAGGCAGAGAGGGAGAGTCTGGCGTCTGCTGTTCTTTTATAGCTAACAGACCCTCCCCCTAGCGTAGCTCTGCCCCCCGCCAAAAGTGACCACTGTCACTACTTTATTTATTTATAAAAATAAAACAGAAGGCCCCCCCCCAGAATAAAATCTGGTGGCAAAATTCTGATTAGGAATAAACCAGAAATAGACCGCACTGGTGTGTGAGGTGGCCCGGATGGGTGCTCTCAGCCTACAGATTCACCCAATCTATAAGCTGCAACAATATTTCAAAAGAAGGTCTGGGCACTCGCAATATATGGAGTATGTGGTACTTTATTAAATAAAATGTTATAATACTGATAAAATTAGCAATAACAATAATACTGATAAAAATATAATGACACTACAATCAATAAACACAATAATTAGGTCTGGCCAGACTATATAGTACCTTCACAATAAAAACAATTAATTATTAAAACCACAGAGTTCCAATAAAACGCACTGGTTATCCTTAAATCCGATGTCCATAAATTTCGCATCAATAGACACAAGTCCAAAATTTCGTATAAATAATCATATGAAAAGAGTGGTATTATATTCAAGATATTTGATCCAATGTCCCAACATCTACATATAATCGTAGATTATCCGAATTTTTTGTATATAGATTAGTCTGTATAAGGACCAAGTTGCAACGTCAAGAGATAGGACTATGTGCCGATTATATTAGTCGCAAATACTTATTCCATCTATGGTTATGTTATTTACTCACGAAACAGATGTCTGCAGGCGGATCCAATCGACAAACCGCGGCGTCCCACGTGGTGATCCAGATGCGATCCTCCGCTACTGCTTTATTCACGTGAGTATCGATTTTGTTTGTGGAATAGTAATATGAGGCTTGCCTCAGCAGTTTTCAAGGAATTTCGACAGCTGATGTCCTTTTACTTTAACAAGCTTTCACTTACTGGCGCCAGTAGCTTCTTTCACAGTCCACAGCTACACAAATGCATGTGATATGTCCTCAATAAGTTTTCTCCAGAGGAATTCAGAGCTGTAGAAGTTGGTGGTCCTTGTAGTGAATGAGGGGGTACAGTACCAAATGCGTTTTGGGGCTCTTAGTGGCCCCTTCCTCAGTGGTTGACCTCCCCTCCATAATGCTGCTCCTTTTATAGGGAGATTTGGGAGTTTGCAAAATGTTGCAGCTTATAGATTGGGTGAATCTGTGGGCTGAGAGCACCCATCCGGGCCACCTCACACAGCAGTGCGGTCTATTTCTGGTTTATTCCAAATCCTACTTTTGTATCATCCTCAAGACCAGCATACTGTGTGTAGGTGACCATGGATATCTGGAATCATGTGGAAAAGAAGAGACAGAAAATTGAGGCCTTCATGTTTGATGGTGAGATTGATATAGAGATGAATGGAGATGTATCTATAAGGGACACATTCAAAGAACTGGAAATGTTACTGACTAGGGAACTCAAACAAAGATGGGAAATTAAAACCCTGGAACAATATATTATGTTAGACAAAGTCCCAAAAGGTCTTACATTAACGAAAACCCCTGCACAGGATTTATGGGAACCCTCGTTTAATGATGAATGGGAGGCGTTATTACATCAACAGTCTATAGCCCTCATTAAACTCATCATTAAAAGGAGGAAGACAATACTTGAAGAAGTTTCCAGTAGAATTAATGAAGTCAAGGATATTATTGTTAAATTACCTAAAAAAGACGAATATAATATGTGGCAGGGGAGATTATGTAAGAATCTAGATAAGGTAGAATATGATATAATGGACAAAAAAAACCGAACAAATTGAGATACAATAATAGTAAAAATAAAAATCAATTAAGCCAGATGGACAGAAATGACCAATCAAGGAATAATAGAGATACCTATTATGGTAGAGAGGAGTTGAATGATACTTCTGTCCAGAGAGATATGATAGCTCAGATTCCGGTCCACAATAGATTTGAGGCTTTAGAGGAACGGGAGCATTTTTTAGACCAAACCCCACCCCACCACAAACCACGAACACGTCAAAAGACCCCCCAATTAAGGATGCACATACACAGTATAAACTCCCCTCCCAGTCACAAATACAATTTGAGGAACAAGCACCACACCCCACATCAGGAGCACAAATCACGTCACCAGCAGAGAACCCCAACACGGGACACATACCAGGAGAATCACTACACTCAGAGACACCGATCACCCATAAGGAGAAACAGGGGAGGAAGATTAGAAGAGGGGGAAAGAAGAACACGAGAATATCACAGATAGAGAAGTCAGATTTGGATAGTGCACATTTCAACTCACGAACACTCAAAAAAATTTATTGAACAAAGGCCTAAAATTCGCTCCTACGAAAAATCGCAACAAATTTGAAACATTCATTGGTGTTGAGAAATGTATAAGACGATTGTGTCTCAAAAAATACCATATTAGAAACATAAGGGATGAAGGAGAAATGTCCAAGGATGAATTTATACATACCACCCTGAAAAGAAAATCAAAAAAATACCCACGTAACGAGATGAGTCCCGAATTGACCACTTTCAAAAAATGTGTTGAGAATGATATAAGAAAATTAAAGGAAAACCCAAGATTTAGGAGGAGTAACCTAACCAATTGTGAAGTGAAGGCAATAAGGGAACTACAAGAGGAAAATAAAATTATCATCCGCCCAGCCGATAAAGGCGGCTCGATAGTTATTCAGGATAAGGAAAGATATGATGCTCAATGCCTCTGTCAACTATCAGACACAAATACATACAAACTTATTACAAGAAACCCCACTGAGGGATTTCAAAAAGAATTGATTTCATTGTGTAACAGAGGTCTGGAAAAAGGCATTTTAACAGATGACGAACATCTTTTTATCCTGAATAACCAACCAAGAATACCAATTTTTTACGGCCTCCCAAAGATCCATAAAAATAAAGTAGACCCACCAGGGAGACCTATAGTTTCGGGTATTGGATCATTAACTGCAAACCTATCCCAATATATCGATATACACTGCTCAAAAAAATAAAGGGAACACAAAAATAACACATCCTAGATCTGAATTAATTAAATATTCTTCTGAAATACTTTGTTCTTTACATAGTTGAATGTGCTGACAACAAAATCACACAAAAATTAAAAATAGAAATCAAAATTTTCAACCCATGGAGGTCTGTATTTGGAGTCACACTCAAAATTAAAGTGGAAAAACACCTTACAGGCTTATCCAACTTTGATGTAATGTCTTTAAGACAAGTCAAAATGAGGCTCAGTAGTGTGTGTGGCCTCCACGTGCCTGTATGACCTCCCTACAACGCCTGTGCATGCTCCTGATGAGGTGGCGGATGGTCTCCTGAGGGATCTCCTCCCAGACCTGGACTAAAGCATCTGCCAACTCCTGGACAGTCTGTGGTGCAACGTGATGTTGGTGGATAGAGCGAGACATGATGTCCCAGATGTGCTCAATTGGATTCAGGTCTGGGGAACGGGCGGGCCAGTCCATAGCATCAATGCCTTCGTCTTGCAGGAACTGCTGACACACTTTAGCCACATGAGGTCTAGCATTGTCTTGCATTAGAAGGAACCCAGGGCCAACCGCACCAGCATATGGTCTCACAAGGGGTCTGAGGATCTCATCTCGGTACCTAATGGCAGTCAGGCTACCTCTGGCGAGCAAATGGAGGGCTGTGCGGCCCTCCAAAGAAATGCCACCCCACACCATTACTAACCCAATGCCAAACCGGTCATGCTGGAGGATGTTGCAGGCAGCAGAACGTTCTCCACGGCGTCTCCAGACTCTGTCACGTCTGTCACATGTGCTCAGTGTGAACCTGCTTTCATCTGTGAAGAGCACAGGGCGCCAGTGGCGAATTTGATAATCTTGGTGTTCTCTGGCAAATGCCAAACGTCCTGCACGGTGTTGGGCTGTAAGCACAACCCCCACCTGTGGATGTCGGGCCCTCATATCACCCTCATGGAGTCTGTTTCTGACTGTTTGAGCAGACACATGCACATTTGTGGCCTGCTGGAGGTCATTTTGCAGGGCTCTGGCAGTGCTCCTCCTGTTCCTCCTTGCACAAAGGCGGAGGTAGCGGTCCTGCTGCTGGGTTGTTGCCCTCCTACGGCCTCCTCCACGTCTCCTGATGTACTGGCCTGTCTCCTGGTAGCGCCTCCATGCTCTGGACACTACGCTGACAGACACAGCAAACCTTCTTGCCACAGCTCGCATTGATGTGCCATCCTGGATAAGCTGCACTACCTGAGCCACTTGTGTGGGTTGTAGACTCCGTCTCATGCTACCACTAGAGTGAAAGCACCGCCAGCATTCAAAAGTGACCAAAACATCAGCCAGGAAGCATAGGAACTGAGAAGTGGTCTGTGATCACCACCTGCAGAACCACTTCTTTATTGGGGGTGTCTTGCTAATTGCCTATAATTTCCACCTGTTGTCTATCCCATTTGCACAACAGCATGTGAAATTGATTGTCACTCAGTGTTGCTTCCTAAGTGGACAGTTTGATTTCACAGAAGTGTGATTGACTTGGAGTTACATTGTGTTGTTTAAGTGTTCCCTTTATTTTTTTGAGCAGTGTACTACTCCAGCCCAAGGTGAAATTAATAGCGTCATACACAAAAGACACGACCCAAATTATTAAAATAGAAAATTTAGACGTTAAATCAAATTGGATAATGGGTACCTTGGACGTACAGTCATTATATACAGTAATCGAACATGAACAAGGGAAAGATGCAATAAAAAAAGAACTTTCTAAGGATAGGACTCTTCCTGATGCACAGGTTGATTTTATCATTGAAGGAATAGATTTTATTCTCAAACACAATTATTTTGATTTTAATGGCCAATTTTATTTACAGACTCAGGGCACTGCCATGGGCACCAGGTTTGCCCCCAGTTATGCCAACCTTTTTATGGCCAATTGGGAGGAGACCACCATTACTCCCAAACTGGGGACAGACCTGGTGCTCTGGCAGAGATACATTGATGATGTATTTTATATTTGGCAATCAGGCCAATCTAATTTGGACCAATTTTTAAGTGATATTAATAATAAAAATTTTAATTTGAGATTTACCTCCACAATAAGCCAAACAAGATTAGAATTTTTGGACCTACAAATCCAAATTGCAGATGATAAAATAAGTTGCAGCACTTTCATTAAACCAACGGCTCGCAATAGTTTCATACTATATAATAGCTGCCATCTTCCAAAATGGCTCTTAAACATACCTCAAGGGCAGTTCAGAAGAATAAAAAGAAATTGCACAGCGGACCAAGAATTTGAGGTTGAGGCAATAAGGATGAAAAAACTGTTTTTAGAGAAACAATATACCCTAAAAATGCTCGATGAAACCCTTGATAGGGTCCGCAATATGGATAGGAAGACCATTTTTGATGATAGCATTTTACCTCAAAAAAGGATAATTGATGACCAGGTGAGGATGATATTGCCATATAATGAACAATATGCAAAAGTCCAAAAAATTATTAGGAAACACTGGCACATGGTCCAGAAAGATAAGACCATTGGGGCCATGATGCCAGAATTTCCGTTAATTTCCTTTACAAAGGCTAATTTGGGCCTGAAGGTAGCCCCATCCATAAAATCTAGGACAAAAAAAGCACAAACAGTACAAAAATGGGCCGATATTAAAGTTTTTTTTAGGTGTGGACAGTGCAATAATTGCAAGTCCACGACCTTTCCAAAAAAGACAATGGAGATAATATCTACTTCAAATGGACATAAACATATGATTAAAGAATTCTTATCCTGCGATTCAAGTGACGTAATCATCGAATGCCCTTGTGGATTACAATATATTGGGAGAACGAAGAGATTATTAAAGAAGAGAATAGCGGAGCATATCGCTAAGATTAAAAAGGGCTTCGATAATCACTCCCTCTCGAGCCATTTTAAAGATAAGGATAATCAGGATCCCTCAGGCCTTAAATTCGCAGCACTTGAAAAGGTACACAAGGATTGGAGGGGAGGGGACCACATTGCCAGGATGTCGAGCAGAGACACAGAAGATTTTCGAATTCGACACACTCCTGCCAATAGGGTTGAACTCCGACTTTGAATTATTTGGCTTTCTGTAGGTTTGTTTTGGGGTGGGTGCCACCGGCTGACTAGGAACCGTACCATATTTAAGGTGGCCGGTCCCTCTTAGCCGATGGCACTCACCCATACCATACGACATTGAATATTGAACATTGAACTTTGAATTTTAAACAATTCGAGCCACAGGAGGATTGACATAAAATTGATCAATGCATTTTTAACCAGCCGTTTACTATATCTTTGATATTTTTGATAGGTTTTTATCTATTTCTCGACGTCATAATATATCAACATGGGGGCATCAATTGATTTTAGACATTTTAGATGTTTTAGTATTTAATACACAATCTTTTAAGATGAATATTGACTATTTATGGAATAACATAGCTTAAAAAGTGATTTACAATAAAAACGCAATGAAAACGCATCAAAAACGCATCAATACCGCATATGCTTTTTTTTGGGATATGATGCGTTTTTTTGGTGGAATGTGATCTATAGAATGTAGTGAGTTTGCACAGTGAAGACCAATGTGGAAGGTATTGATCTTATTAGAGAAAAGAGCATTATTCGATCCAAATTGATTCCATGGTAAAAATCCATTACAGAATTTGAGGACAACCGGATTCATTTCCCATTTTGCAAACTCCCAAATCTCCCTATAAAAAGGAGCAGCATTATGGAGGGGAGGTCAACCACTGAGGAAGGGGCCACTAAGAGCCCCGAAACACGTTTGGTACTGGACCCCCTCATTCAATACAAGGACCACCAACTTCTACAGCTCTGAATTTCTCTGGAGAAAAATTATTGAGGACATATCACATGCATTTGTAGAGCTGTGGACTGTGAAAGAAACTACTGGCGCCAGTAAGTGAAACCTTGTTAAAGTAAAAGGACATCAGCTGTCAAAATTCCTTGAAAACTGCTGAGGCAAGCCGCATATTACTATTCCACAAACAAAATCGATACTCACGTGAATAAAGCAGTAGCGGAGGATCACATCTGGATCACCATGCTGGACGCCGCGGTTTGTCGATTGGATCCGCCTGCAGACATCTGTTTCGTGAGTAAATAACATAACCATAGATGGAATAAGTATTTGCGACTAATATAATCGGCACATAGTCCTATCTCTTGACGTTGCAACTTGGTCCTTATACAGACTAATCTATATACAAAAAATTCGGATAATCTACGATTATATGTAGATGTTGGGACATTGGATCAAATATCTTGAATATAATACCACTCTTTTCATATGATTATTTATACAAAATTTTGGACTTGTGTCTATTGATGCAAAATTTATGGACATCGGATTTAAGGATAACCATTGCGTTTTATTGGAACTCTGTGGTTTTAATAATTAATTGTTTTTATTGTGAAGGGACTATATAGTCTGGCCAGACCTATTTATTGTGTTTATTGATTGTAGTGTCATTATATTTTTAAGTATTATTGTTATTGCTAATTTTATCAGTATTATAACATTTTATTTAATAAAGTACCACATACTCCATATATTGCGAGTGCCCAGCCCTTCTTTTGAAAAATTCTGATTAGGAACACCATTGAGCCGAAGCGCAGCACAAACAGCTGCCGATGACACGCGCGCCGCCGACTCGGAAGTCGTCATCTGACGCACTTCAGGGTATGGCGCACATGCGCGCGAAAAGCCGAGCGCGCCAGCCGGGACCGCAGCAGAGTACCGGCCGCAGAGAGTGGGATTTAGTCAGGATATAGAGGGGCCAGAAGGCCCCCCTCTCCATCTTACTGCGGCAGATGCCGCGCCCCAGCCGAAATTAGGAAAAAAAAGGGCCACAAGGGCCAAGACTTGGCAGCAAGCAAATCAATAAGGTAACAGGCAGCGCCTGAACCTGTCCTAAGTCCACAGGACAGATACAAAAGCACTGGTTGAAGGGCGGGTGTCCCTTTATAGGGGGTGGGTTAATTGTTTAATTGGTAGTAATTGTAATCAATAAAAATTCCACCTGTCCTACCAGTTTCACAAGGGAGAACTCCTCATTTGTGCTGCTGGTTAGGGTGTAAGGGAAAGTGGCAGGACTATGTTCTGCATCTATGTCCCTTTTGATGAACCCCTTCCATGGTGCTGCACATCGAGAGGGTTACACATACATAATATAAAAAATACAAATATGATAAACATGGAGCTATTAACAAGCCGGTACAGAGGGGAGAGGTCCCTGACCAAAAGGGCTTACAATCTACATGGGAAGGAGAAGGACACAGTAGATGAGGGTAAGAGCTGCTCATCGGGCTGTGTGGTGGTACTATGCTCATTGTAGGTGGTAGGCTTTCCTGAAGAGGTGGTTTTCAGGTTGCTTTTAAAGGTTTAGATGTTTGGGGAGGGTCTGATGTACTAGGGTAGCGAGTTCCAGAGTATGGAGGATGTGTGAAGAACAAACAAGAGGATAAGAAAGAATGGGGTCTTGTGAGGATTGGGGATTATGTGTGAAGGTTGCATAAAAAAATCCAGCACTGCCGTTCTTCAAACCAGACATTTTATTTCACAATACACAGGCAGAAAACAATACATGTGTATTGCAAAATGAAGTATCCAGTTTGAAGAGCGACAGTGCTGGATTTTTTATACAATATTTAAGGAGTAGTGTTGGGTGCAAATTTTCGAATAGCGAATATTAATCGCGAATATCGACACTTTGAGAATTCGCCAATGAGAAGGCTGCAATGTCTTTGTCTGAGCTTAGCAACATCCCTAGCAACCAATAGGAAAGTTGCCTACTCCTTTACCATATAATAACCTCCCCAGGCAGCCCTTTTATGCAGTATTTTGCAGATCTAAGAGAGACAGCAGTGTTATTGCTGTGCTCTCTGCTTTCCTGTGTCATTACATTAGATAGTTAGTTAGCTTATATACTGTATATAATACAGATAGTTAGTGGGAGATAGTCAGTGTAGGTTAGACAGTGATATAGTGGAGCTGATTTGTATGAACAGCAGAACCTACATGCTACATACATAGTGCTGTGATGTCACAAGTTCACAATACTTAGTGCACCAATCACTAATAAGTAGTCAGACCTGTTAAAAAGTGAAGTTGTACGTATTGCGCCAAAATATTTGCATCATTAGTGCCAATTTCGCAATCGCGGATATATCTGAGCACTCTATCTGCATATAAAGCTATTGTAATGTTCTGCCATGCCAACCATTTTCCTCAGTCTCAGGAAACTTCTAGCAGCTTGAAAAATGTAGCTATAGTGACCCACGCCTGTATTTCGAGCACATTACACGAATATTACATTGACGATTTTTCGCGATCAAGAAAATAATCTCGAATTCGCGAATATATGACGAATATTCTACTAAATATTCGCAAAATATCGCGAATTCGAATATTGCCCCTGCCGCTCATCACTATTAAGGAGTCCCAACTCACCATGACACGCCGCTCTAAAGAAACGTTAATTTCACCTTGGACTGTTGGAGCTGGTAAGGGGGGGGGGGAGTACCCCTATTCTTTTTGTCTTTACGTGTGGAGATGTATTAGAAAAGCAGGTGGGAGATATAAGGAGGGGACAGATTGTGGACGGCCTTATATGTAGTGGTTAGTATTCTAAACTGAATTCACTGGACAATGTGGTAAACCTAATTTTCCACTTCTTTGCCCAAGCCTCCAATCTATCCAGATCCATCTGAGGCAGTATGAGTGAGCTGGATACAGTACCTACAGAATTCAGCATCTGCCTCCATTCATGTTTTGCAGGTAATAAAGATGGAGTTAGGATACATATGAAACACATATATGAGCATCACTTGGTCACTGAAGTCATGTTGGCATTATTCAGGGGTTAATTAACAGATGTGACATCACAAGCGATTCCCACCACCGATATATCACTCAGCTCCAGTATATAGATAGGTTTACCATTAAACCACAGGAATGTACATACAGGGAGTGCAGAATTATTAGGCAAATGAGTATTTTGACCACATCATCCTCTTTATGCATGTTGTCTTACTCCAAGCTGTATAGGCTCGAAAGCCTACTACCAATTAAGCATATTAGGTGATGTGCATCTCTGTAATGAGAAGGGGTGTGGTCTAATGACATCAACACCCTATATCAGGTGTGCATAATTATTAGGCAACTTCCTTTCCTTTGGCAAAATGGGTCAAAAGAAGGACTTGACAGGCTCAGAAAAGTCAAAAATAGTGAGATATCTTGCAGAGGGATGCAGCACTCTTAAAATTGCAAAGCTTCTGAAGCGTGATCATCGAACAATCAAGCGTTTCATTCAAAATAGTCAACAGGGTCGCAAGAAGCGTGTGGAAAAACCAAGGCGCAAAATAACTGCCCATGAACTGAGAAAAGTCAAGCGTGCAGCTGCCAAGATGCCACTTGCCACCAGTTTGGCCATATTTCAGAGCTGCAACATCACTGGAGTGCCCAAAAGCACAAGGTGTGCAATACTCAGAGACATGGCCAAGGTAAGAAAGGCTGAAAGACGACCACCACTGAACAAGACACACAAGCTGAAACGTCAAGACTGGGCCAAGAAATATCTCAAGACTGATTTTTCTAAGGTTTTATGGACTGATGAAATGAGAGTGAGTCTTGATGGGCCAGATGGATGGGCCCGTGGCTGGATTGGTAAAGGGCAGAGAGCTCCAGGCCGACTCAGACGCCAGCAAGGTGGAGGTGGAGTACTGGTTTGGGCTGGTATCATCAAAGATGAGCTTGTGGGGCCTTTTCGGGTTGAGGATGGAGTCAAGCTCAACTCCCAGTCCTACTGCCAGTTTCTGGAAGACACCTTCTTCAAGCAGTGGTACAGGAAGAAGTCTGCATCCTTCAAGAAAAACATGATTTTCATGCAGGACAATGCTCCATCACACGCGTCCAAGTACTCCACAGCGTGGCTGGCAAGAAAGGGTATAAAAGAAGAAAATCTAATGACATGACCTCCTTGTTCACCTGATCTGAACCCCATTGAGAACCTGTGGTCCATCATCAAATGTGAGATTTACAAGGAGGGAAAACAGTACACCTCTCTGAACAGTGTCTGGGAGGCTGTGGTTGCTACTGCACGCAATGTTGATGGTGAACAGATCAAAACACTGACAGAATCCATGGATGGCAGGCTTTTGAGTGTCCTTGCAAAGAAAGGTGGCTATATTGGTCACTGATTTGTTTTTTGAATGTCAGAAATGTATATTTGTGAATGTTGAGATGTTATATTGGTTTCACTGGTAAAAATAAATAATTGAAATGGGTATATATTTGTTTTTTGTTAAGTTGCCTAATAATTATGCACAGTAATAGTCACCTGCACACACAGATATCCCCCTAAAATAGCTAAAACTAAAAACAAACTAAAAACTACTTCCAAAAATATTCAGCTTTGATATTAATGAGTTTTTTGGGTTCATTGAGAACATGGTTGTTGTTCAATAATAAAATTAATCCTCAAAAATACAACTTGCCTAATAATTCTGCACTCCCTGTATGGAGTTAATCATCACAGATCACCCGGTCAGATAAATCAGTGATATAGTCATCATGCCACCAATATCACTCTTTCCGCACAGGAGGGTTAGTCTGTAGGAGCAATGAAGGTCACAGCGCTAGGAGAAAGTATAATATGAGCAAAAAGACAATGTCTGTCAGTGACAATGGTGACGCTGTCGTGGAGCAAATAGAAGAGTTTATTTTATCTGTAAAAGTTTGAATGAAGATGAAATATTAATATGTCCCCATACATTATAAAACTATTACATGGAGCGTCGTTACTTCTCCACGTCACTCTGGACTCTCCCGCAGTGTGAGTGAAGGTGTGAATACAGTGATGAGAAGCAAGGTTCATGGGGGCAGTTCATCTTCACTGCTCTGCAAGTAAACAAGGCTCTTCTTCTCTTCCAAGAAATATAATGTAGTTGTTTGGCTGATCCAGGATAATTCCACCCAGAACATAAATATTCTTATTGGCTTTTAAGCTGGAGATGCACGGTGACATCAGATGATATGTTGCATTATGACACTACATAGAATGACTGTCAATGGGTTCACAATGTGACACACTACATGTCATGACAGTCACATCAATTTCAACACTTGGATTCTTCTTGGTTGCAGGTCATATGTGACTTTTCCATGATAGAACACAATGCAAGTCATGGTCAACTACAACTTGTGCAGTTTGGCAGGTATTTCTACTGCCAAATCTCAGCTCTAAAATAGCTGCATGACAGCAAGTTGCAGACACGTTTTGAGACTGTTCTGAGACTCGCAGCATGTGATACTTGTTGCCATACAGCCCGAAACTTAACTTATGTGAATAAGATGGACTTAAAATGCGATTTTGCTCTTATCGCATTTGCCAAATCTAAAAAACAATATAGTTTCTCTTGATCTGCTAAGTTTAGGAATTTTTGTTCCTTCTTACAAAACATTAAAAAAAATATCAAAATGGCTTCTCTCCTGTGTGATTTTTCTGATGTCTAACAAGACATGATTTATGTGTAAAACATTTCCCACATTCTGAACACGAATATGGTTTCTCTCCTGTGTGAATTCTCTTATGCTGAATAAGATTTGATGTTTTTGTAAAACATTTCCCACATTCTGAACATGAATATGGGTTCTCTCCTGTGTGACTTCTCTCATGTGTAACAAGATATTGTCTATTTGTAAAACATTTAACACATTGTGAACAGGAATATGGCTTCTCGCCTGTGTGACTTCTCTCATGTGTAACAAGATATTGTCTCTTTGTAAAACATTTCCCACATTCTGAACATGAATATGGCTTCTCTCCTGTGTGACTTCTCTCATGTATAACAAGATCTGTTTTTTGTGTAAAACATTTCCCACATTCTGAACATGAATATGGCTTCGCTCCTGTGTGACTAGTCCTATGTCTAACAAGATTTGATTTATCTGTAAAACATTTCCCACATTCTGAACACGAATATGGTTTCTCTCCTGTGTGAATTCTCTTATGCTGAATAAGATATGAATTTCTTGTAAAAAATTTCCCACATTCTGAACAGGAATATGGCTTCTCTCCTGTGTGACTTCTCTCATGTGTAACAAGATATTGTCTCTTTGTAAAACATTTCCCACATTCTGAACATGAATATGGCTTCTCTCCTGTGTGAACTCTCTCATGTCTATCAAGATCTGTTTTTTTTGTAAAACATTTCCCACATTCTGAACATGAATATGGCTTCTCTCCTGTGTGACTAGTCCTATGTCTAACAAGATTTGATTTATCTGTAAAACATTTACCACATTCTGAACACGAATATGGTTTCTCTCCTGTGTGAATTCTCTTATGTTGAATAAGATATGATGTTTTTGTAAAACATTTTCCACATTCTAAACAGGAGTATAGCTGCTCTGCTGTGTGAATTCTTCTGTGTGTAGAAAGTCTTGATTCTTCTATAAACTGTTTACCACCCTGAAACTTTTTATCCCCTTTCTGACCTGTATTTTTGGTAACAATCTGTAATTGGTCAGGGGAAGGTCCCTCATGATGAGGGGGATTATATAATAGATCTGTACTTTGAAGTCCTGGGTGTACACTAAGGGTAATGAGGTTTTCTCCTGAGGAGCGCTGCATGATATCTTCAGCTTCTTCTTTATAATTTAGTGATAATACAGCTTTGCCCTTAATATTTTTACTGGAATGCTCTGTGGGAAAAAAAAAAAAAAAAACATTAGAATTTGTGATTATTTTTCAAACTATTCAGTGGACAAACCTAGAACATTACTATTAGGCTGTAATTGGATATATGGTATAAACGTATAAACCAGCTCTGCCTCTAATGCCACCAGATGTAAAGTAGCTATCCTATAAGTTAATGTCCGACTTTTTAAACAGGTCTTGAGGCGTGACTTGGATAATGATTATGTCAGCATCATTAATGGTCCTTTTAGTGTACCTGCTGCTGAAAAACTCACACTGCTCAGTAAAAGATGCAGTTTCCCTGGTTCTGGTGTGAGAGATCCACCTTCCTCCAGCAGCAGGTTCAGTGTGTGATTACACCTCCTAATTCCTTCTGCTGTTATTTTACTGCAGCCTGGACTAAGCTTGTATGAGACAGCAGCAGCGGGGGAGGAGGTACACTGAAAGAAGCATGTTACTTAAGGAACAGATGGATGCTGGGAAGGTACAGAAACGAAAATGGAAAATCGCTATGACCTCAAAGGGCTAAGAATCTGATCATCTGAGAATCTGATCATGACCACATCTATATTTAGAAAAATAGCTTTACCATGAGGTAAAGCACACATCTCAGTCTTAAATCACGGACATGACAATTCGGTCTATATAGCCTAATGGCCGCACAGACACCAGATCTCAGGTTTATAGACCTCTTCAGGATGCAGTGGAATAGACAGAGTGAGGTCATCAATCAGAACCTATAATAAAGGTTTCCTGCACTTTGTTGGGTCAATTACACTAAGAATTCAAGATGTTCTAAGGGGAACGAGGGTCCTATCAAGAATTAAGAAGGTGGAGCTAATGAAGTGTCCTGTGAGTGCAGGTAATCATCACTGAGAAGTCTGTGGTCTGTACAATAATCACATGTGACATCGGAGCTTCCTAATAATCATGGAGACTAGAGTGCACCGAAAGGAAGCCAAACACAGAACAATGGCTGTCTCGGAAGCAATGTTTGGTAGTTGTCCTGGAAACCTAACGTGTGACGTCACACCTAATGCTACGGAAGCTTCTCTGGTCCACAATACCTCAGACGCGTTTCGGATTAATCGTATTCCTTCCTCAGGGATAGCTATGGAGAACGCTTCACTGGTTTATAAGCTTCTTGGTTTCCATGGGAACAGTCATTTGTTTATAAGGCCGCGCTGAAGCAGAGAGAAACACTGTGATGTTTGTAAGGGAGGGTTTGCCCGTAAGTAATCGCTCCTACATGGTTTCTTTATATATTCATTATTATTTGTTCCCTATTGGCAGTCTATAATATATTAAGTTGTCACTACTGAGTATTGGTTATATCTTATTTTTATTTATTATTTTTTATATTTTATATATATTTTTATTTTTATTTTACCTCCGTTTTGATGGCTATGTTTCTGTCCTATTTCATCTTAGAGGCCCATGGTACACTAAGTTGTAGTTTGCCGGGATTTGTAGATTATAGGAAGGCAAATAATTCTATTTCTTGGTTGAGGCCAATTGGAGCCAAGGTGTTTAAGTTATAGATCCATTCGCTCTCCTCTGGGGGTCCTGCCTAATTTGTTCTACTCCTCCAAAAAAAGAGCCTTCGAATTTGACCTTATGCTTGTCACTATAGTGGCGTGACAGTGGGTGGCCTACAAATTTTTTATTGATGTTTTTTATATGCTCCCATATCCTGATTTTAAGTTCACGCTTTGTCCTTCCTATGTAGATCTTCCCACATGGACATCTTATATGGTAGATGACCCCCTTCGAGTGGCAAGTTAAATGGTTTTTAATCCTATATGTACACTGCTCAAAAAAATAAAGGGAACACAAAAATAACACATCCTAGATCTGAATTAATTAAATATTCTTCTGAAATACTTTGTTCTTTACATAGTTGAATGTGCTGACAACAAAATCACAAAAAAAAAATAAAAATGGAAATCAAATTTTTTAACCCATGGAGGTCTGTATTTGGAGTCACACTCAAAATTAAAGTGGAAAAACACACTACAGGCTGATCCAACTTTGATGTAATGTCCTTAAAACAAGTCAAAATGAGGCTCAGTAGTGTGTGTGGCCTCCACGTGCCTGTATGACCTCCCTACAACGCCTGTGCATGCTCCTGATGAGGTGGCGGACGGTCTCCTGAGGGATCTCCTCCCAGACCTGGACTAAAGCATCTGCCAACTCCTGGACAGTCTGTGGTGCAACGTGACGTTGGTGGATAGAGCAAGACATGATGTCCCAGATGTCCTCAATTGGATTCAGGTCTGGGGAACGGGCGGGCCAGTCCATAGCATCAATGCCTTCATCTTGCAGGAACTGCTGACACACTCCAGCCACATGAGGTCTAGCATTGTCTTGCATTAGGAGGAACCCAGGGCCAACCGCACCAGCATATGGTCTCACAAAGGGTCTGAGGATCTCATCTCGGTACCTAATGGCAGTCAGGCTACCTCTGGCGAGCACATGGAGGGCTGTGCGGCCCTCCAAAGAAATGCCACCCCACACCATTACTGACCCAATGCCAAACCGGTCATGCTGGAGGATGTTGCAGGCAGCAGAACGTTCTCCACGGCGTCTCCAGACTCTGTCACGTCTGTCACATGTGCTCAGTGTGAACCTGCTTTCATCTGTGAAGAGCACAGGGCGCCAGTGGCGAATTTTCCAAACGTCCTGCACGGTGTTGGGCTGTAAGTACAACCCCCACCTGTGGATGTTGGGCCCTCATATCACCCTCATGGAGTCTGTTTCTGACCGTTTGAGCAGACACATGCACATTTGTGGCCTGCTGGAGGTCATTTTACAGGGCTCTGGCAGTGCTCCTCCTGTTCCTCCTTGCAAAAAGGCGGAGGTAGCGGTCCTGCTGCTGGGTTGTTGCCCTCCTGCGGCCTCCTCCACGTCTCCTGATGTACTGGCCTGTCTCCTGGTAGCGCCTCCATGCTCTGGACACTACGCTGACAGACACAGCAAACTTTCTTGCCACAGCTCGCATTGATGTGCCATCCTGGATAAGCTGCACTACCTGAGCCACTTGTGTGGGTTGTAGACTCCGTCTCATGCTACCACTAGAGTGAAAGCGCCGCCAGCATTCAAAAGTGACCAAAACATCAGCCAGGAAGCATAGGAACTGAGAAGTGTCTGTGGTCACCACCTGCAGAACCACTCCTTTATTGGGGGTGTCTTGCTAATTGCCTATAATTTCCACCTGTTGTCTATCCCATTTGCACAACAGCATGTGAAATTGATTGTCACTCAGTGTTGCTTCCTAAGTGGAAAGTTTGATTTCACAGAAGTGTGATTGACTTGAGTTACATTGTGTTGTTTAAGTGTTCCCTTTATTTTTTTGAGCAGTGTATTATTGTCAGTGGTGATTTCTTTAATAATTTCTTTTTGTCTTGAGGCTAGACAAGCCTTACACGTTCTGCATGGAAAAAATCCCTGTTTATCTTCAGGTACACTCAGTTTCTTCCTATTTCCATCCTTATTAGTTCTGATAGATGGAGCTATCATATTCCCCAAGTTTTTGGACTTCCTGAAGATGAATTTAGGTGCCATGGGTAATTTCTCCCCAATGATTTTGTCATGTTTAAGAATATCCCAGTGTTTTTTTATAATTTGTCTGAATTGGAATATTTTTCCATGGTACTGAGTGATTATCGGTATGTTGAAATCAGGATTTTCTTGTGTTTTGTTATATACATTCTTCTTGCTAGTCTCTTTATTCTTTTGTATGAGTGATTTTCGCTCTATCTTTAGAACCTCCTGTTTAATTTTATCTAATTCAATGACATTATATCCCTTTTCCTCAAATTTTTTACTTAGATTGTCTGCCTCCTGTTCAAATTGTTCGCTTAGTGTACAATTCCTTCTCAGGCGAATATATTGGCTGCGTGGGATGTTAGTAAGCCAGACCGGAAGGTGACAACTGTCCAGGGAGATAAAACTGTTGCTGTCTGTAGGCTTGGAGTATGTCTGAGTTACTATTTTATTTCTTTGAATTTTGATCATTAGGTCTAGGAAGTTTACTTCTTGAGTGCTATAGGTGGGCATGAATTGCAAATAAAATTCATTTTTATTAATAATCTTTAAAAACTTTTTTAGTGACGGTTCACCCCCTTTCCATATAAAAACAATATCATCAATAAATCTCCGCCAGAGGACCAGATCCGCGCGGAGTGTGCCACCGGGGAAGATGGTGGACAAATCATTGAGCAGGCACCACGGCTAAATGCGAGGGGGGGGGTCCCGTGACTCCCCCGTGTCGGCGATCGCCGCAAACCGCAGGTCAATTCAGACCTGCAGTTTGCAGCTTTTACCTGGTGCGGCGGTGCCATCGGGTCCCCATGGGGCTGTGGGAGGGGAGCCGATGGCATGGAAGGCAGCGTGATGCCTAAGGAAGGCAGCGCAATGCCTTCCGGTGACGATCCTGTGAGATCCAGCCCCCTGAATCTCACAGGCCGGAAGCTGTATGAGTAATACACACTGTATTACTCATACAGACAATGCATTCCAATACAGAAGTATTGGAATGCATTGTAAAGGATTAGACCCCCAAAAGTTCAAGTCCCAAAGTGGGACAAAAAATAAAGTGAAAAAAAAAGTTGAAAAAAATAACGTTTTCCCCCCAAAAAATTAAAAGTTTCAAGTAAAAATAAACAAAAACGTCATTTTCCAAAAATAAACAAAAACATCATTTTCCCCAAATAAAGTAAAAAAAAATTGGTAAAAATTAGGGGGGAAAAAAAGTATACATATTAGGTATCGCAAGCGATCAAAAAGGCGTTTGCCCACCAAAATAGTACCAATCTAACCGTCACCTCATCCCGCAAAAAATGAGCCCCTACCGGAGACAATCGGCCAAAAAATAAAAAAAAATATGACTCAGAATATGTAGACACTAAAACATCTTTTTTTTTTTTTGTTTTAAAAAAGCTGTTATTGTGTAAAACTTACATAAATAAATAAAAAAGTATACATATTTGGTATCGCCGCGTTCGTATCGACCGGCTCTATAAAAATGTCACATGACCTAACCCCTCAGATGAACACCGTAAAAAATAAAACCTGTGCTAAATAAACCATTTTTTGGCACCTTACATCACAAAAAGTGTAATAGCAAGCGATCAAAAAGTCACACGCACCCCAAAATAGTGCCAATAAAACGGTCATCTCATCCCGCAAAAATCATACCCTACCCAAGGTAATCGCCCAAAAACTAAAAAAATTATGGCTCTCAGACTATGGAAACACTAAAACGTGATATTTTTTGCTTCAAAAAAGAAATCATTGTGTAAAACTTACATAAATAAAAAAAAGTATACATATTAGGTATCGCCGCGTCCGTGACAACCTGGTCTATAAAAATATCACATGATCTAACCTGTCAGATGAATGTTGTAAATAACAAAAAATAAAAACTGTGCCAAAACAGCTATTTCTTGTTATCTTGCCTCACAAAAAGTGTAATATAGAGCAACCAAAAATCATATGTACCCTAAACTAGTACCAACAATACTGCCACCCTATCCCGTAGTTTCTAAAATGGGGCCACTTTTTTGGAGTTTCTACTCTAGGGGTGCATCAGAGGGGCTTCAAATGGGACATGGTGTAAAAAAAAAACAGTCCAGCAAAATCTGCCTTCCAAAAACCATATGGCATTCCTTTCCTTCTGCACCCTGCCGTGTGCCCGTACAGCTGTTTACGACCACATATGGGGTGTTTCTGTAAACTACAGAATCAGGGCCATAAATATTGAGTTTTGTTTGGCTGTTAACCCTTACTTTGTTACTGGGAAAAATGGATTAAAATGGAAAATTTGCCAAAAAATTGAAATTCTGAAATGTCATCTCCAATTGCCAATAACTCTTGTGGGACACCTAAAAGGTTAACGACGTTTGTAAAATCTGTTTTGAATACCTTGAGGAGTGTAGTTTCTTAGATGGGGTCACTTTTATGGAGTTTCTACTCATGGGGTGCATCAGGGGGGCTTCAAATGGGACATGGTGTCAAAAAAAACAGTCCAGCAAAATCTGCCTTCCAAAAACCATATGGCATTCCTTTCCTTCTGCGCCCTGCCGTGTGCCCATACAGTAGTTTACCACCACCAATTTTTGGTAAATTTGGTATTTTTTTATAAATAAAAATGATTTTTTTTAACTTCATTTTACCAGTGTCATGAAGTACAATATGTGATGAAAAAACTATCTCAGAATGGCTTGGATAAGTCAAAGTGTTTTAAAGTTATCACCACTTAAAGTGACCCTGCTCAGATTTGCAAAAAAATGGACAAGTCCGTAAGGTGAAATAGGGCCGAGTCCTTAAGGGGTTAAAGGTCTGGCACGCGCAGAGCGCAAAACCGGATCCGTTTTGCCGGAACACTTGGGGCCAGATCCGGCATTAATGCATTTCAATGGAAAATAATGCAAGGCAAGCGTTCTGGAATTTTGGACAGAGAAATTACTGGAGCATGCTGCGGAATTTTTTCTGTCCAAAAACCGTACAGTGACTGAACGGAAGACATCCTGATGCATCCTGAACGGATTGCTCTCCATTCAGAATGCATTAGGATAAAACTGGTCAGTTATATTCCGGTATTGAGCTCCTAGGACGGAACTCAATACCAGAAAATATTAACGCAAGTGTGAAAAGTACCCTAAATTACGCTTTTTGATCACTTGTTATTAAGTTTTTTCGGTGGCAACTAAATTTGCAATTCTATCATTTATTTATTTACGGCGTTCACCGTAGGTGATAATTTACAGGATATTTATGTAGTCCGGGTCGTCACGGACGCGGCAGTACCAAACATACAGGGGAGATTATCTTTTGCAATCTTTTTAAATTAAAATGCGTATTTTCAATGGAAAAAAGCCTATTTTTTTACTGTAATTTTTTAAATTTAATAAATGTTTTTTTTTTTCCCACTTAATAGTCCCACAAGGGGACTATAACAGACGCGGTGACGTCACCGTCATGTGATCAGTGCAGGGGGCGGGGCTCAGCAGTGGAGAGAGGGGGTGGTGAAGGACCTGGGGAGAACTCACCGTCATGTGATCAATGCAGGGGGCGGGGCTCAGCAGCAGAGATAGGGTAGATGCTAGAATGGAGTGTTAGAAGGATGTTTGTGACGTCACTGGTCACATTGTCAGAGCAATGTTATGATGTACAAGGAGATACTGTACAACAATGCAAGCTTTTCTATTTTCTAAAGCTCAGATGTTACATAACTGTGATAGGACAATGGTAATGCTTTATGTCATTGTTTCCATTTCACACTAGACCACTTTTGATATATGTAATCAATAAAAAAAATATTGAAAGAAAGAAAACCCCCCTTCATCACTGCGCCCCTGTTTATAATTTTTAAAGATTCTCTAGGTACTGGTACAGTGCCAAGTAGGGTGGCCACTGGCTTCACCCTAGAAAGCCGGACCTCACCGACCACGCCCCAAACCACGCCCACAATACCCAATCACGCCTCCAAGCCACATGAAGCCACGCCCATGCATCCGTGAAGCCACGCCCCCACCGCTAGCCTTAAAATACGGGGGAGGAATGGGAAGAACTTTGTGAATTGAAGGTGAGCGGGGGCAGCCCGGGGCGCTTCTCCCCCCTCAGTCGGCCACAGGGAGCAATGTCTGTGGCTCTAGTGACTGACTGGGGGTGAGAGCAGCCTCATTCCGTTGCTGCAGCTCACGCTCAGACAGCACAATGCTACTGTCTGAGCGTGAGCTACTGAAAGGATGGACACCCCTGTGTCCGTCCAGGCCCTGCGCCGGACGGAGGACAGGGAGCCTGAAAACCGGACTGTCCGGCCTAAAACCGGACGTCTGGGCACCCTAGTGCCAAGTGATTGGCACAAGGCAAATGTGATGCCCATATTCCAAAAAAAAGGATCTAGGTCCTCCACAGGTAATTATAGACCAGTTAGTGTAACTTCTGTTGTGGGAAACATGTTTGAAGGACTCTTAAGGGACTATATACAGGAGAATGTGACTGTAAATAATACTATAAGTGACAACCAGCATGGGTTTACCAAGGACAGAAGTTGTCAGACTGACCTGATCTGTTAGATGAGTAGAAGCGTGGACAGAGGGGCGGCTGTGGACGTTGTGTTTCTGGATTTTGCAAAGGCTTTTGATCCTGTCCCTCATAGTACACTACTTAGTTATCAAAAAAATGAGAAGAAATAACATAGACATACATAAACGCAGTGTCGGACTGGGGCGCCTGGGGCCCACCCTAGAGCTGGAGATAGAACGTCTTCATTTTTCAGTCTCGCACACATGAATGTATGCATTTTATCCCACAATACAGTAACAGTATGCTAAACAGAACCGTATGTGCACTGCACTATATCAAATAGTTTCTCTTTAACCGCCTCCGGACCGCCTAACGCACGGATGCGTCCTGGAGGCGGTCGATTCATTCCTCCTGGACGAGATTTCCTGTGAAAGCGCGCACACAGGATCGGAAGGTAAGCGAGTGGATCTCCAGCCTGCCAGCGGTGATCGTTCGCTGGCAGGCTGTAGATGCGATTTTTTTAACCCCTAACAGGTATATTAGACGCTGTTTTGATAACAGCGTCTAATATACCTGCTACCTGGTCCTCTGGTGGTCCCTTTTGCTTGGATCGACCACCAGAGGACACAGGCAGCTCTGTAATAAGTAGCACCAAGCACCACTACACTACCCCCCCCCCCCGTCACCTATTAACCCCTGATCACCCCATATAGACTCCCTGATCACCCCCCTGTCATTGATCACCCACCTGTAAGGCTCCATTCAGACATTTTTTTGGCACAAGTTAGCGTAAATTGATTTATTTAATTTTTTTTGTTTGTTTTTTCTTACAAAGTCTCATATTCCACTAACTTGTGTCAAAAAATGAAATCTCACATGAACTCCCCATACCCCTCACGGAATCCAAATTCGTAAAAAAAAATTGACATTTATATTCCAGACTTCTTCTCACGCTTTAGGGCCCCTAAAATGCCAGGGCAGTATAAATACCCCACATGTGACCCCATTTCGGAAAGAAGACACAAGGTATTCCGTGAGGGGCATATTGAGTCCATGAAAGATTGAAATTTTTGTCCCAAGTTAGCGGAAAGGGAGACTTTGTGAGAAAAAACTAAAAAAAATCAATTTCCGCTAACTTGTGCCAAAAAATAAAATTTTATATGAACTCGCCATGCCCCTCATTGAATACCTTGGGGTGTCTTCTTTCCAAAATGGGGTCACATGTGGGGTATTTATACTGCCCTGGCATTTTAGGGGCCCTAAAGCGTGAGAAGAAGTCTGGGATCCAAATGTCTAAAAATGCCCTCATAAAAGGAATGTGGGCCCCTTTGCGCATCTAGGCTGCAAATAAGTGTCACACATGTGGTATCGCCGTACTCAGGAGAAGTTGGGCAATGTGTTTTGGGGTGTCATTTTACATATACCCATGCTGGGTGAGATAATTATCTTGGTCAAATGCCAACTTTGTATAAAAAAATGGGAAAAGTTGTCTTTTGCCGAGATATTTCTCTCACCCAGCATGGGTATATGTAAAATGACACCCCAAAACACATTGCCCAACTTCTTCTGAGTACGGCGATACCAGATGTTTGACACTTTTTTGCAGCCTAGGTGGGCAAAGGGGCCCACATTCCAAAGAGCACCTTTAGGATTTCACAGGGCATTTTTTACAGATTTTGATTTCAAACTACTTACCACACATTAGGGCCCCTAGAATGTCAGGGCAGTATAACTACCCCACAAGTGACCCCATTTTGGAAAGAAGACACCCCAAGGTATTCCGTGAGCGGCATGGCGAGTTCCTAGAATTTTTTATTTTTTGTAACAAGTTAGCAGAAAATGATGTTTTTTTTTTTTTTTTTTCTTACAAAGTCTCATATTCCACTAACTTGTGACAAAAAATAAAAACTTCCATGAACTCACTATGCCCATCAGCGAAATAGCTTGGGGTGTCTTCTTTCCAAAATGGGGTCACTTGTGGGGTAGTTATACTGCCCTGGCATTTTAGGGGCCCAAATGCGTGAGAAGTAGTTTGAAATCAAAATCTGTAAAAAATGACCTGTGAAATCCGAAAAGGTGCTCTTTGGAATGTGGGCCCCTTTGCCCACCTAGGCTGCAAAAAAGTGTCACACATGTGGTATCGCCGTACTCAGAAGAAGTTGGGGAATGTGTTTTGGGGTGTCATTTTACATATACCCATGCTGGGTGAGAGAAATATCTTGGCAAAAGACAACTTTTCCAATTCTTTTATACAAAGTTGGCATTTGACCAAGATATTATAAAACTGGCAAAAATCATCTTAGTAGGATATGCAAATGAGAGCTTGCAAGTGCCCAGGGGCTGCGTCAACCTCGTAGGTGGCCAGGCAGCTCTGCCTTATCATCGCTTCCCCCCACCCAGTCTTTCCCTCTGCCCGCCCATCTTCTTACTTCTTCTTTCGCCGAGATCCCGAGCCTGCGCACTGAGTCCGTTAGCCGGCGCATGCGCATTAATTACTGTCATGCCGTACCAGGAATGGACATCGCAGTGCGCATGCGCCGGCCGATGGACTCAGTGCACAGGCGCGGGATCTCGGCACCTACGAGGTTGACGCCGCCCCTGGGCACTTGCGAGCCCTCATTTGCATATCCTACTAAGATGATTTTTGCCAGTTTTATAAGTCCATGATTGCTTATAAAGGTAACGTTTTTATCAACTGTAATGCTGCTCGAAAGCTATGGGAAGGGTTAAAAAGGTGAAACTGTGATGACAGACTCCCTTTAAGTAACTCATTTAGTTGATAACTGTGTCTGTTATGTACAGTCAGTAGTGTGGACAGCGGTCACACGTGGACATTCCATGTCCTAGATGAACCACCCAGTCCCCCAGCCTAAACAATATCCAAAGTGAAGGAAATGTTTCCTGCATATTCAGAAGGATAAGTTTATTGAAGTGCTGGCAGTAGTGCCCCGGCCTCCTCTCAGCTCACCAGGCTCAGCGCTGTACAGTCAGGTCCATAAATATTGGGACATGGTCACAATTCTAACATTTTTGGCTCTATACACCACCACAATGGATTTGAAATGAAACGGACAAGATGTGCTTTACCTGCAGACTGTCAGCTGTAATTTGAGGGTATTTACATCCAAATCAGGTGAATGGTGCAGGAATTACAGCAGTTTGCATATGTGCCTCCCACTTATTAGGTGACCAAAAGTAATGGGACAGAATAATAATCATAAATCAAACTTTCACTTTTTAATACTTGGTTGCAAATCCTTTGCAGTCAATTATAGCCTGAAGTCTGGAACTCATAGACATCACCAGACGCTGGGTTCCATCCCTGGTGATGCTCTGCCAGGCCTCTACTGCAACTGTCTTCTGTTCCTGCTTGTTCTTGGGGCATTTTCCCTTCAGTTTTGTCTTCAGCAAGTGAAATGCATGCTCAATCGCATTCAGATCAGGTGATTGACTTGGCCATTGCAGAACATTCCACTTCTTTCCCTTAAAAAACTCTTTGGTTGCTTTTGCAGTATGCTTTGGGTCATTGTCCATCTGTACTGTGAAGCGCCTTCCAATGAGTTCTGAAGCATTTGGCTGAATATGAGCAGATAATATTGCCCGAAACACTTCAGAATTCATCCTGCTGCTTTTGTCAGCAGTCACATCATCAATAAATACAAGAGAACCAGTTCCATTGGCAGCCATACATGCCCACACCATGACACTACCACCACCATGCTTCCCTGATGAGGTGGTGTGCTTAGGATCATGAGCAGTTCCTTTCCTTCTCCATACTCTTCTCTTCCCATCACTCTGGTACAAGTTGATCTTGGTCTCATCTGTCCATAGGATGTTGTTCCAGAACTGTGAAGGCTTTTTTAGATGTCGTTTGGCAAACTCTAATCTGGCCTTCCTGTTTTTGAGGCTCACCAATGGTTTCCATCTTGTGGAGAACCCTCTGTATTCACTCTGGTGAAGTCTTCTCCTGATTGTTGACTTTGACACACATACACTTACCTCCTGGAGAGTGTTTTTGATCTGGCCAACTGTTGTGAAGGTGTTTTCTTCACCAGGGAAAGAATTCTTTCGTCATCCACCACAGTTGTTTTCCGTGGTCTTCCGGGTCTTTTGGTGTTTCTGAGCTCACCGGTGCGTTCCTTCTTTTTAAGAATGTTCCAAACAGTTGTTTTTGCCGCGCCTAATGTTTTTGCTATCTCTCTGATGGGTTTGTTGTGTTTTTTCAGCCTAATGATGGCTTGCTTCACTAATAGTGACAGCTCTTTGGATCTCATCTTGAGAGTTGACAGCAACAGATTCCAAATGCAAATAGCAGACTGGAAATGAACTCTGGACCTTTTATCTGCTCATTGTAATTGGGATAATGAGGGAATAACACACACCTGGCCATGGAACAGCTGAGAAGACAATTGTCCCATTACTTTTGGTCCCTTAACAAGTGGGAGGCACATATGCAAACTGTTGTAATTCCTGCACCGTTCACCTGATTTGGATGTAAATACCCTCAAATTAAAGCTAACAGTCTGCAGGTAAAGCACATCTTGTTTGTTTCATTTCAAATCCATTGTGGTGGTGTATAGAGCCAAAAATGTTAGAATTGTGTCCATGTCCCAATATTTATGGACCTGAATGTACATTGTATAGCGGCTGTGCTTGGTATCATGTTCAGCCCCTTTCACTTCTATGGGGCTGAGCTGCTCCTAGGCCACTTGATCAATGAACGTGACGTTACATGGCCCAGAAAAATCACAGAGAAGGGCACAGGGCTCACAGGAGCCCCGGTGCCTTGTCAAACAGCTGATCGGCAGTGGTCCCAGGTAGGGATCGACCGATTATCGGATTTACCGATATTATCGGCCGATATTCAGGATTTTCAAAGTTATTGGTATCAGCATCTAACCTTGCCGATATGCCGATAACGAATTGCGAACATGGATCGCGCTGCTATCAACGCGATCAATGTTCCCTCAGCAGCACAGGGGAGAAGGAAGCGGTCCCTCCCCCCTGTGCCGCTGCCACCAGTGAGAGGCAAGAGGGGAGGAGGGGGGGAGGGGCTGTGGCCATTGCGCCACCAATGATGTTAACTCAGTTATTAATTCAAATATAGGAGGCGGGTGAATCATATAGCTGCACCTGAGGGGTTAACTGTCGCGGATCGCAGCTACCTCTCATAGAGGTCAGGTGTCGCTATATTTGGATTAATGGGCAAGTTATCTTCATTGGTGGCAGTGGCAGCTTCTGATCAGAGCCCCAGCAGTGTAATTGCGGGGCTCTGATCGGTTACCATGGCAGCCAGGACGCTACTGACACCCTGGCTGCCATAGTCAGCTCCCTGCTGACATGTGTACTATGCACAGGGCAGCAGGGAGAGTGTGAAGTCCTATTCACCCTGATAGAGATCTATTAGGGTGAATAGGACAAGGGATCCAGGATCTAGCCCCTAAGGGGGAAATAGTTATTAAATTAAAAAAAAACACCAAAATATTAAATATAAATATTTAATCTTAGATATATAATGGCATCTCTTCGTTTAACCACTTCCCATCTGGGCCCTTTGCCCCCTTCCTGACCAGGCCAAATTTTGCAAAACTGACATATCTCACTTTATGCGGTAATAACTTTGGAACGCCTTTATTTATCCAAGTCATTCAGAGATTGTTTTCTCGTGACACATTGTACTTCATGATAGTCATAAATTTGAGTCAAAATATTGCACCTTTATTTATGAAAAAATCCCAAATTTACCCAAAAATTTGAAAAATTCGCAATTTTCTAAATTTCAATTTCTCTGCTTTTAAAACAGAAAGTGATACCTCATAAAATATTTATTACTTAACATTCCCCATATGTCTACTTTATGTTGGCATCATTTTGGAAATGTCATTTTATTTTTTTAGGACGTTAGAAGGCTTAGAAGTTTAGAAGCAATTCTTCAAATTTTTGAGAAAATTGCCAAAACCCACTTTTTAAGGACCACTTCAGTTCTGAAGTCACTTTGTGGGGCCTACATAGTGGATACCCCCATAAATGACCCCATTGTAGAAACTACACCCCTCAAGGTATTCAAAACCGATTTTACAAACTTTGTTAACCCTTTAGGCGTTCCACAAGAATTAAAGGAAAATGGAGATCAAATTTTTAAATTTCACTTTTTTGGCAGATTTTCCATTTCAATCAATTTTTTTCTTTAACACATCGATGGTTAACAGCCAAACAAAATTCAATATTTATTACCCAGATTCTGCGGTTTACAGAAACACCCCACATGTGGTCATAAACTGCTGTATGGGCACACGGCAGGGCGCAGAAGAAAAGGAACTCCACATGGTTTTTAGATGCCATGTCCCATTTGAAGCCCCCTGATGCACCCTTACAGTAGAAACTCCCAAGAAGTGACCCCATTTTGGAAACTAGGGGATAAGGTGCCAGTTTTATTAGTACTATTTTTGGGTACATATGATTTTTTGATCATTCATTATAACACTTTATGGGGCAAGGTGACCAAAAAATTGGTTGTTTTAGCACAGTTTCTATTTATTTATTTTTACAGCGTAAAACCTGAGGGGTTCAGTCAAGTGACATTTTTATAGAGCAGATTGTTACGGACGTGGCGATACCTAATATGTATACTTTTTCTCATTTATTAAAGTTTTACACAATAATAGCATTTTTGAAACCAAAAAATTATGTTTTAATGTGTCCATGTTCTGAGAGCTATAGTTTTTTTATTTTTTGAGAGATTTTCTTATGTAGGGGCTCATTTTTTGCGGGATGAGGTGACGGTTTTATTGGTACCATTTTGTGGGACATACGCGTTTTTGATCACTTGGTGTTGCACCTTTTGTGATGCAAGGTGACAAAATTTTTTTTTTTTACGGTGTTCACCCGAGGGGTTAGGTCATGTGATATTTTTATAGAGCTGGTTTTTACGGACGCGGCAATACTAAATATGTCTATTTTATTTTATTTTTTCTATTTTTAATTTTTTTTTTTATTCCTTACTTGGGATTTTTTTTTTTTTTACATGTGAAACTTTTTTTTATTTTATTTTTTCAACCCTTTATTTTATTTTTATTTTATTTTACACTTTTCGTCCCCCATAAGGTCATACAAGACCTCTGGGGGACATTTGCTTCACTTTTTTTTTTTTTTTCACAGTTGATTTCTCCTGTAACTGGGGCTGACATAGTAGCCCCAGTTACAGGACAAATGCACCCCTAGAGAGGCTGTACAGCAGCAATCCAGCGCTGTACAGCCTCAGAGCAGGGCTGATCGAGGTCTCTGAGAGACCTCACACAGCTCCTGCACTCTCTCGGTGAGCGCTGTGTCTGCAGCGATCGTGAAGGCAGGGACACCTGGGAACTGTCCCTGCCTTGTGTTAGGGTTGCCCTGCTGTCACTGACAGCGGGCAACCCGATCAGCAGCTGCACGATTAGCGTGCAGCTGCTGTTTTTGAAAAGACGTTTTAAAACGTGCATTAGGAGATAGACGTCCACCCATAGGACGTTTATATCCTATGGGCGGACGTGAAGCGGTTAAGGCTACTTTCACACTTGCGTTTTTCTTTTCCGGCATAGAGTTCCGTCACAGGGGCTGTATACCGGAAAAGAACTGATCAGTTTTATCCCCATGCATTCTGAATGGAGAGTAATCCGTTCAGTTTGCATCAGGATGTCTTCAGTTCAGTCATTTTGACTGATCAGGCAAAAGAGAAAACCGCAGCATGCTACGGTTTTCTCTCCGGCGAAAAAAAACTGAAGACTTGCCTGAACGCCGGATCCGGCATTTTTTCCCATAGGAATGAATTAGCGCCTGATCCGGCATTCAGAATACCGGAATGCCGGATCCGTCGTTCCGGCATGCGCATGCGCAGATCGGTAAAAATGTGAAAAAATGTACAAGACGGATCCGTCAGTCCGCATGACAAGCGGAGAGACGGATCCGTCCTTGCAATGCATTTGTGAGACGGATCCGCACCCGGATCCGTCTCACAAATGCTATCAGTCAGTGGCGGATCCGGCGGGCAGTTCCGACGACGGAACTGCCCGCCGGATCACACTGCTGCAAGTGTGAAAGTACCCTTACAACAGATTTGTGTAGGAATTTTTAAATTTTTTTTAAAAATGAAAATGCACAAAATATTGGTATAAATTATCGGCTATCGGCCTGAAAGTTCACAGGTTATCGGCTCTAAAAAAATCAATATCGGTCGATCCCTAGTCCCGGGTGTTAGACCCCCACCAATCAGATACTGATGACCTATCCACAGTCATATGTGACTGATATCAGCTGCTCCTCTTATAACGCTCCAGCACTGATATAACCTCCAGAGACATTACATCACATGTGACTGATATCAGCCGCTCCTCTTATAACGCTCTAGTACTGATATACCGTATTTTTCACCCTATAAGACGCAACTAGGTTTTTGGGGAGGAAAATAAGAAAAAAAATATTTTTAAACAAAAGGTGTGCTTTTGGTGGGTTTGGAACTAATGGTGGTCTGTGGATGGCACTGTTACTGGGAATCTGTGAAGGACACTGTTATGGGGGATCTGTGGATGACGCACTGTTATGGGGGATCTGTGGATGACGCACTGTTATGGGGGATCTGTGGATGACGCACTGTTATGGGGGATCTGTGGATGACGCACTGTTATGGGGGATCTGTGGATGACGCACTGTTAGGCCTCATGCACACGACCGTTGTTTTATTCTGTGTCCGTTGTTCCGTTTTTCGTGATTTTCTGCGGACCCATTGACTTTCAATGGGTTTGTTGAAAACTCGGCTAATGCACCGTTTGTCATCCGCGTCCGTGATCCGTGGTTCCAGTCCGTCAAAAAAATATAACCTGTCCTATTTTTTCCACGGAAAACGGTTTGCGGACCTATTCAAGTCAATGGGACTGTGAAAAAACGCGGAGGCACACAAGATTGTCATCCGCGTCCACGTCCGTTTTTTTCCTATCATTTGCATGGCAAACTTGACTTCGATTTTTTTTTACTTTCCTTCATGTCTGGTGATCCTCCAAAAATAAAGGAAGACACACGGAAACGGATCACGGAACAACATAACCCCATTTTGCGGAACGGAACACAACAATGGTCGTGTGCATGAGGCCTTATGGAGGGGGATCTGTGGATGGCACTGTTATGGAGGGGGATCTGTGGATGGCACTGTTATGGAGGAGGATCTGTGGATGGCACTGTTATGGAGGGGGATCTGTGGATGGCACTGTTATGGAGGGGGATCTGTGGATGGCACTGTTATGGAGGGGGATCTGTGGATGGCACTGTTATATATGTACCATCACAGACCCCCCACCCCTTAACAGTGCCATCCACAGATGTCCCCCATAAAACTGTCATCCACAGATCCCCCCCCACCGCTCCAGTGCTGCAGTATACAAATATAAAATGTCTCATTCAATTAAAAGTGATTAAACATGCCCCCTCACTTCTAATATTACCGTACACCCTAACAGCTTCTGTACAACGCAGGCAGGCAGGCCTGGCGGCCAGCACGTCACTCACTGACGTCACGTGCCTGCGCCGCCTGCTTGATTCATAAAGTAGGTGGCGCAGGCACGTGACATCAGCGAGTTATGCTGCAGCATTCTGCAGAAGCTGTTAGGGTGTATGGTAATATTAAAAGTGTGGGGGGGGGGGCATGTTTAATCACTTTTAATTGAATGAGACATTTTATATTTGAATATTGCAGCACTGGAGCGGCGGGGCTGGAGTACAGTGACTGCACCGGCCCCGCCGCAATTGCCGGCCCCCAGCTCCTCCTCCCAGTCCCTCCCCGCTCTCGCATACATCGCAACCTGCGATGTAAAAATGTCAGCATTCGCCCCATAAGACGCAGGGGCATTTTGGGGGGGAAAAAGTGCGTCTTATGGGGCGAAAAATATGGTAACCTCCAGAGACATTACATTATATGTGACTGATATCAGCCGCTCCTCTTATATCGCTCCAGTACTGATATAACCTCCAGAGCAGGGGAGTACATACAGGGGTCGCAGTTGCGGCCGGGCCCGACACTCCAGGGGGCCCGGCCGCCTGTGGACCCCTGGCCCTGCCCTGCAGTAGTGTTGTACCTGCCTGTATATGGGCTGTTTCACACGAGCGAGTCGATTGCGGGAATCACGCTCAGTGTGTGAGTGTGAACCTCCGCTCTGGATTGCAGGAGCGCACGGCATTATCATGATTTATAATGCTATGTGTCTCTGCATGGCCTTTTTTCCACAGAATCATAGCGACATAAAGCTGTCAGTATGATTCTGTGGAAAAAAGGCCATGCAGAGGCACATAGCATTATACACTCACCTAAAGAATTATTAGGAACACCTGTTCTATTTCTCATTAATGCAATTATCTAGTCAACCAATCACATGGCAGTTGCTTCAATGCATTTAGGGATGTGGTCCTGGTCAAGACAATCTCCTGAACTCCAAACTGAATGTCAGAATGGAAAAGAAAGGTGATTTAAGCAATTTTGAGCGTGGCATGGTTGTTGGTGCCAGACGGGGCCGGTCTGAGTATTTCACAATCTGCTCAGTTACTGGAATTTTCACGCACAACCATTTCTAGGGTTTACAAAGAATGGTGTGAAAAGAGAAAAACATCCAGTATGCGGCAGTCCTGTGGGCGAAAATGCCTTGTGGATGCTAGAGGTCAGAGGAGAATGGGCCGACTGATTCAAACTGATAGAAGAGCAACGTTGACTGAAATAACCACTCGTTACAACCGAGGTATGCAGCAAAGCATTTGTGAAGCCACAACACGCACAACCTTGAGGCGGATGGGCTACAACAGCAGAAGACCCCACCAGGTACCACTCATCTCCACTACAAATTGGAAAAAGAGGCTACAATTTGCACGAGCTCACCAAAATTGGACTGTTGAAGACTGGAAAAATGTTGCCTGGTCTGATGAGTCTCGATTTCTGTTGAGACATTCAAATGGTAAAGTCCAAATTTGGCGTAAACAGAATGAGAACGTGTATCCATCATGCCTTGTTACCACTGTGCAGGCTGGTGGTGGTGTAATGGTGTGGGGGATGTTTTCTGGGCACACTTTAGGCCCCTTAGTGCCAATTGGGCATCGTTTAAATGCCACGGGCTACCTGAGCATTGTTTCTGACCATGTCAATCCCTTCATGACCACCATGTACCCATCCTCTGATGGCTACTTCCAGCAGGATAATGCACCATGTCACAAAGCTCGAATCATTTCAAAACTTGGATAGAACCGGCACTCAAACAATTCGGAATACACGTAGGAATCAAATAAAATTATTTATTAGACAATCAGCGTTATGTCCTGTGTGCACCAGGATAAAATTAATAAAATGACATAAAACGTATATATAGCTTATGTGTAAGCCCGAGATAGATATCTCTAATGTATCGAGTCCTGACTGCTGGCCGCAGCAGGCTGCATCCGTGTCCCTCCTGTTAGGTAGGGCTATTGGATCACAGTCGTCTGCGAAGCAAACAGGAACTGATAGATATTGCACTTCAAATAAATACAAATAGTGATTATCTGATACAGATGTAATCAACACTTCATAATCTCATATAAAGCCACACAGTCCTAAATGCGTAGCAATTGAGGTCTTATAACATCATCTGGAATACAAGATATTAAATGGTCTCGGATGAAGTATAGTTTTAGACCGAGATCAGATTGTCCATCATCTATTGCGGTATCGGAGTCTCAGTATGCTGGATGTACAGAGTCAATTGTCCAGCACGTTTGTAATCTCAGTGCTGATGCCGCTTTTTTTATAGCGGTTCGGTATATTTCCACTTGTATTTAATATTACTCACTGCGTCCTCTGTGGGCTCACTCACTCAGGTCTGCGGGAGGACTTCTGCCGTGGCGTCCCACGCTTCAGCCTTTCTCCGCTATGCTTGTCTCGGGTCCGGTCTTTGCTTGGGTCCCGTCTCAACTCTCGTGAGAGACCTGGATTGCCTACTGCGCTTGCGTGAGTCTTCCAACACTTCGTTTGTTTTTCGTGGGTAAGTGGATATCGTCTCCGTCCTTTAGTACATGGCCATGTACCGCTGATATAATTTTTCACAGGTAATACGCCCAGACGCGTTTCGAGATACCTTATCTCTTCCTCAGTGGGTATGACCTGTGAATGTTAGTCTCGTATCTTATATCTTCTCTTCTCAATTGGCTAATTGAGTACACCTGTTTCGAAGTTTCTATGGGAGAATGGACACTTTGCTTTTCATTAACCTATTCTTTGCCATGTAGTGTTTCTATTTCAAAAGTCCCCTTTCAAAGACGGTTATAATACTTCCAGATATCTTAGAATAAGTATATATGCACATATAACAGCCATATGTTCGAAAATTTAAAATAAATAAATAATTACATAAGTTTATTACACAGATTTAAAACATAAAAATATAAAAATACTAGTGTGTCGATCCCGACATATACCATTAGTATTATAAAATATATTGCCAGACATTTGACATCCTATAATACAGGGAGATATCTTTCTATCAGTCTTCTAAAATAGAGTACAGTCTACATGTTCCAATATATGTATACCAGGTCTCTAATTTTAAGGTGTAACTATCCCCAGTCATCTCATAAGAGATCTGTTACATGTCAGTACTATGGGTTTGTATCGTTCACTTTCCTCTTGAGGGCTGATTACCTCAATCTAAAACTGCTGTGACAACCTTAACAATGTGATCCAATAGCCCTACCTAACAGGAGGGACACGGATGCAGCCTGCTGCGGCCAGCAGTCAGGACTCGATACATTAGAGATACCCATCTCTCTGGCTTACACATAAGCTATATATACGTTTTATGTCATTTTATTAATTTTATCCTGGTGCACACAGGACATAACGCTGATTGTCTAATAAATAATTTTATTTGATTCCTACGTGTATTCCGAATTGTTTGAGTGCCGGTTCTATCCAAGTTTTACTATATCCATTAGAACCAAGGGGGTGTTTCTTTGAACCTGTGCACCTATCGTGACAAATCAGAGTGAGCCATCTGCTTATTACTTTTTGTATCGAATCATTTCAAATTGGTTTCTTGAACATGACAATGAGTTCACTGTACTAAAATGGCCCCCACAGTCACCAGATCTCAACCCAATAGAGCATCTTTGGGATGTGGTGGAAAGGGAGCTTCGTGCCCTGGATGTGCATCCCTCAAATCTCCATCAACTGCAAGATGCTATCCTATCAATATGGGCCAACATTTCTAAAGAATGCTATCAGCACCTTGTGGAATCAATGCCACGTAGAATTAAGGCAGTTCTGAAGGCAAAAGGGGGTCCAACACCGTATTAGTATGGTGTTCCTAATAATTCTTTAGGTGAGTGTAAATCATGATAATGCCGTGCGCTCCTGCAATCCAGAGCGGAGGATCACACTCACACACAGAGCGTGATTCCCGCAAAGGACTCGCTCGTGTGAAACAGCCTTAACCCGGGCGGCCCACCCGGGGCCCGCCGCCCAGCATTGCGTTTCTGCGCTGCAGTGCCAGGCCAGCCCTACCCTCCTTGAGTGAGAGTCTCCTCCACGTGCGGGTGCGGCGTGCCTAGTCATTTCCTGTTGGGCGGTGGCACTGGACATGACGTTTCCCTAGGCTGCGGAGGCGCACAACAACGCCGAGATGCAGCAGGGAGAAGGCGCCGGAAAAGCTTTCGGGAGAGCGTGAAGAAGCCGGTGCCGGTTCCGAAGTGAAGATTTGTAAAAAAAAAAAAGTCTTCAGAATTGCTCAGCACATTTATGGTCAGTGAGTTCCGAGTAGACTCAGAGTGGGGTCTGATGGGGGCTGGCTTTATAACTAGCTCTGCTATATTTCTGTAGCCTGCAACCTCTGACTGCCCAGTATTATAGTATTGTATTATATAGACTAAATAGCTCAGAATTGCACCAATATCCATTACTATTACTGCCAGAACATGCTGGGTGTAGTAGTTTCAGCCCAACTGGGCAGTCAGAGGGTGCAGGCTACAGAAATATAGCAGAGTTAGGCTACTTTCACACCTGCGTTTCTGGGTCCGCCTGTGAGATCTGTTTCAAGGCTCTCACAAGCGGCCCAAAACGGATCAGTTCAGCCCCAATGCATTCTAAATGGATAAGGATCCGTTCAGAATGCATCAGTTTGCCTCCGTTCAGCCTCCATTCCGCTCCGGAGGCGGACACCAAAACGCTGCTTGCAGCCAAACGGATCTGTTCTGGACGGATACAAGCATTTGCATTTGCATTATAGGTGCGGATCCGTCTGTGCAGATTAGTTTTGGTGTCCGCCTGGCGATGCGGAGCCAAACGGATCCGTCCTGACTTACAATGTAAGTCAATGAGGACGGATCCGTTTTCACTGACACAATATGGTGCAATTGAAAACGGATCCGCCTCCCATTGACTTTTAGTGTAAGTCAAAACAGATCCGTTTGCATTATCTTTTTGTTTTTTTGTTCGTGGTAATGCAAACGGATCCGTTCTGAATGGATACAAGCGTCTGCATTATAGGTGCGGATCCGTCTGTGCAGATACCAGACGGATCTGCACCTAACGCAGGCCTAAGGCTACTTTCACACTTGCGTTCAGAGCGGATCCGTCTGGTGTCGGCACAGACGGATCCGCTCCTATAATGCAGACGTTTGGATCCGTTCAGAACGGATTCGTCTGCATTATAGTTCAGAAAAAATTCTAAGTGTGAAAGTTGTTCAGACGGATCCGTCCAGACTTTACATTGAAAGTTAATGGGGGACGGATCCGTTTGAAATTGCACCATATTGTGTCAACTTCAAACGGATCCGTCCCCATTGACTTACATTGTAAGTCTGGACTGATCCATTTGTCTCCGCACGGCCAGGCGGACACCCGAATGCTGCAAGCTGCGTTCGGATGTCGGATGTCTGCCTGCTGAGCGGAACGGAGGCCAAGCGGACATTGTATGTTTAAATGGTGATTTCTGTCCTGTTGTCCCCATATGTGTATTGGCGATTTCCCTTTGTCCTGAGAGATAATTGAATTACTCCTCGGGTGTCTCCAGGGCAGAGAGGAGGAAAACCATGATGCATTGTGGGGACGTATTGTGTCTGTGTATCCTGAATTGCTGCATATCTGTCCTGTGTCACAGTCTTCCATCTGGTCCCCTAGGGGAGTGTCCACCAGATGGGGACCTGCATAAATACGGGCGGGTAGCCCTCAATAAAGAGTTCCTGTTTTACCCTTTATCATGTTGAGGCTGATGTTTGGGTAACTGATCGACACTGGGGATTGCTATACGCTGAAGATTTGCTATACTCCCCTGGCTATAACTACTAACTCTTGTAAGAGCTGTTCCTGCTCTCTGGACTTAGGAGAGGTTGACCCACTGGAGCCTGGAGACTTGTCGTAGGTCCAGGGTGGGTAGGAGACGGCGAGACCTCAACCAAGCTTCGGCGGTTCGTGGGGTCTGCAGTGCTTACGGTGTCAAGTGGAGTGCTTGGAGACCTCGGGAAGCACTAGGAGCAACTATCGATGGAGGTACCCGGTCGGGGTGCTAGGATATCCGTTACATTGGTGGCAAGCAGTGGGATGGCATCCTAGTGCGAGGAGAAGCAGCTCAGATTCACCGGTAACGTGTGGAGTTACAAATTGAGGGCAACGCTAGCAGAGGTTACCCTGGGAGCAGAGGTATCCAGCGACTTGGAGCAGACAAGTATGGAAGGCTCTGAAGATGAATGGCTGGCCGAGGTGAGGCAGCGAGTGGCCCAGTATGGAAATAATGTGTCCATGGATATATACCAGGCCATCTGGAACCAGGTCACAGCCAAGCGACACGCAAGGATGGAACGAGAATTCCGACTGGCGAAAGAGAGAGAAATTGCCCAGCGGAAGGAGTGTTACAGCAGCCGAGCAGAGGTTGCATCCGAGGAGGTAAGCAGTCTCCCCCTGAGGCGGCCAGAGGAACCCGAAGTAGGGGTCCTCATAGACTGGTCCTGTGAGGAACCACAACAGGCAGGTGGAGACGGGACCAAGGTCTCTCCACCGGGATGCTGGGCAGCTGGCCCAGACCCTCAGCAGCAGCCGGAGTTGCCAGGTGTGGACGCAGGTGGTCCTTACTCGCAAATGTTGAGGGACCTCACAGATTGGTCCTGGGAAGACCCACAGATGGAAGGTGGAGATGGGACCGAGATCTCTCCACCGGCCCTACAGGGATGTTGGGCAGCCGGCCCAGATCTCCAACTCCAGATGGGGGTAATACAGGGAGAGAAGTGTGTCGTCCTCCCTTCCCAGCAGCAGAGGGTGTTAATAGGAGAAGAGACAGCCGGTCTCTCTCCCCAGCGGCAGTGTACTTTGAAGGGAGAGGAGACAACCGGTCTCTCTCCCCAACCACAGGGGGACAGCACCCCTAACTCCAATGATGCAGATGGGACCGCAGTCTCTGCACCAGGCCTACCGGGATGCTGGACGGCCGGTACAGAGTCCCCACCAACCCCGCAGGAATGCCAGGAGGAGGAGGTAAGCGATCCCTCCTGTCCACAGCTGATCTGCAACAAGGTCCTGGGGGTAGGATTCCCTGACCCCATCCCAGCGGAAGAGCTGGCATCTGGGCAGAGCGCAGTTGGCCTCTGCCCTCCTCTATCCTCTTCTCCAGAGGCTGACTCCACACAGGCTTCCCCAGCGGAAGAGCTGGCATCGGGGCAGAACACAGTTGGCCTCTGCCCTCCCCTATCCTCATCTCCAGAGCCGGACTTCCCACAGGCTACCCCAGCGGAAGAGCTGGCATCTGGACAGAGCGCAGTCGGCCTCTGCCCTCCCCTATCCTCTTCTCCAGAGCCGGACTTCCCACAGGCTACCCCAGCGGAAGAGCTGGCATCTGGGCAGAGCGCAGTCGGCCTCTGCCCAGCGAGTACCTACAGCTCCAAGCTAGAGAACCACAAGAAAGCAAGGAGTAGCAGAGGCCCACTCAACAGCTGGGGACATACAGAACAGAGCCAGGCCCCAAAATTCAACAGGTCCAGTATGGGGTTGTGGGTGGACTGCCAGACTAACTCAGGTACCGACCGGCGTGAGGTCAGGTATCTGGTTAGTCTTCCCTGGGAGGGGGAGATGTGTGGCGAAACCAACCTCGCCACTGGGTTTTGGAGGGGCCTGGTTGCCAGCCTCTTGCCCCAGGATTATGGCCCATACTAACTTTGAAGGAGAAGACAGACTGGCCGCACAGCTTAAATCTGTGGAACTGTTTTGGGCAGGAAAGCCATGCTTGCGGTCGACCAAATGTGACTTCCATGGAATTCGGAAACCCCTGCTCGGATCTGGGTGATTTTTGGATATGTTGTTCACCCAGATCAGAGCTATCCATGGATGTATACATTATGGGGATATGTGGGGTTTTGAGGTGTGTGACAGAACCATCTGTCTTTGGAATTGTAGTGTATGTTATGTGAGGGTACCCAGATAGCTAATTGTTTTGTATTCGTGTAGTCTGAGTGCCATTCACCTAATAATATGCACTCAGACTTGAGCTATCTGGGGATATGTTAAATGTCTGTGTTTACTGTAAGGGTTGTGGCATTGTATGTTTAAATGGTGATTTCTGTCCTGTTGTCCCCACATGTGTATTGGCGATTTCGTTTTGTCCTGAGAGATAATTGAATTACTCCTCGGGTGTCTCCAGGGCAGAGAGGAGGAAAGCATGATGCATTGTGGGGACGTATTGTGTCTGTGTATCCTGAATTGCTGCATATCTGTCCTCTGTCACAGTCTTCCATCTGGTCCCCTAGGGGAGTGTCCACCAGATGGGGACCTGCATAAATACGGGCGGGTAGCCCTCAATAAAGAGTTCCTGTTTTACCCTTTATCATGTTGAGGCTGATGTTTGGGTAACTGATCGACGCTGGGGATTGCTATACGCTGAAGATTTGCTATACTCCCCTGGCTATAACTACTAGCTCTTGTAAGAGCTGTTCCTGCTCTCTGGACTTAGGAGAGGTTGACCCACTGGAGCCTGGAGACTTGTCGTAGGTCCAGGGTTGGTAGGAGACGGCGAGACCTCAACCAAGCTTCTGCGGTTCGTGGGGTCTGCAGTGCTTACGGTGTCAAGTGGAGTGCTTGGACACCTCGGGAAGCACTAGGAGCGTCTATCGACGGAGGTACCCGGTCGGGGTGCTAGGAGATCCGTTACAGGTCTGACGCCTGAAGCACCAACTGACCAGCTATTATTAGACGCTGGCGCTGCATGAACACCTCAGCTTCTTCCTAGGCCATGTGATGTCACCATACATCGGTCACATGGCCTAGTTGCAGCTCAGCCCCATTGAAGTGAATGAGGCTGAGCTGCAATACCAAGCACAGCCAAGGTATTATGTGTGACGCTGTGTTTGGAGAGAAGTTGGGAGACGGCTGCACTCACCAGAGCTCCGGCAAGTGTGGCGGCTCCCTGTAACAGCTGATCGGTGGGGTTGCTATCTCTAGAATAAGGTTCCCATGATCCTAACCCACTGAACGCCATATCCCGGCTGTGAGAGGTGGCTGGGTCAATGAAAACAGCCAAGCTCCCTTCACTACCATTTCCATATCTCCCATACAAGTAAATGGGAGTTACAAAAATAGCAAAGCAAACTATGCATTTCCAGAACTTGTGAGGTCAGAAACAGCGTTGCGCACTGTGCTAGGTGTTTTTTGTAAAAATATATTTGTCCAGTGTTAACCAGTGAATAGAACAGAAGACAAAATAGAAATTGCGATTCCTCAGTAGTTGATACCTTTTAATGACTAACTAAAAAAAAGATGACAAAATTGCAACCTGTCGAGACTACTTAGGCCTCTTCTTCAGGAGTCTTTTAAAGGGCTTCTGTCACCCCACTATACTGTTTTTTTTTTTTTTTTGGTTAGTTTTAATCCCTATACTGCGATTTTTGCATACATACTGTAATTAATCATTTCGGTTCAGCAGATTATGTTAAAAACATACTTTTAAAATATGCAAATTACCTTGCTACCAGCAAGTAGGGCGGCTACTTGCTGGCAGCAGCCGCATCCTCCTATCCTAAAGACGCCCCCTCCGCATGTTGATTGACAGGGCCAACGGACAGGATCGTCCTCTGGCTGGTCCTGTCTGCTATCAAGATCTCGCACCTGCGCCTTAACGGTATTCAGTCGGCGCAGGCGCACTGAGAGGTGGACGCTCGCTCGGCCGCTCCATCCTCAATGCGCCTGCGCCTATGACGTCATCAAGTACACCCGGAAGAGAAGACGCCGGCATCGCTGGAAGGAGGCGGAGAGTCTGGTGACGTCGCTGGATGCTAGAATCAGGTAAGTATGTACGTAATAAGCATGCTGCCACAAAAACCACCAACGAAATGGGAATAAATAATTTTATAAAAATTACAGTTATTAACACTATACCACCAACGATTATTAATAACAAATCTCTTCCGGGTGTACTTGATGACGTCATCGGCGCAGGCGCATTGAGGATGAAGCGCCGAGCAAGCGTCCGCCTCTCAGTGCGCCTGCGCCGACTGAATACCGTTACGGCGCAGGCGCGAGATCTTGATAGCAGACAGGACCAGCAGAGGACGATCCCGTCCGTTGGCCCTGTCAATCAACATGCGGAGGGGGCGTCTTTAGGATAGGAGGATGCGGCTGCTACCAGCAAGTAGCAGCCCTACTTGCTGGTAGCAAGGTAATTTGCATATTTTAAAAGTATGTTTTTAACATAATCTGCTGAACCGAAATGATTAATTACAGTATGTATGCAAAAATCGCAGTATAGAGATTAAAACTAACCAAAAGAAGAAAAAAAAACTGTTTAGTGGGGTGACAGAAGCCCTTTAAGAGTCTCTGAAGATTGATTTCTTTTCTTTTTTATATATCTTTCAAGACAATATCTGACAATGTTTGTAAATATATGAATCGCACATCCAGCTGCTATGCTTTAATCTAATCCCTGCTATTTTAGCAGAAAACAGCACTAAATAGCGCATGTGTGCCGCCTCTTATGCTACATGCTAAATGAGGCATTAGTGTACATTTTGATCAAGAGGCATAAGCCCACTCACCACGCCAAGGTTGCCTCTATGAGTGGGTCCTACTCTAAAATTGGTGCGGCGCTGCACGGCGACCACCGACGCTGTGGCGCCAATCCGGCAGGTGGCAGGACCCAGCAGTCAAACAGCACCCCTGCTGCCCGACTATGCCATACCTAGCACTGGGCCCCACCAACCCGCCAGAAAAACAGCACAGTGGCCCCCATGCAGTACCGCACCATGTGAACAGTTCTCAAAGCTCACCTTACCTGAAGCTCTCAGGAACTCCAACTGATAGCATGGTAGGTTCATTTAAACCCTCATGCAAAATACCTTGCTAATTAAAATCACCTGGCCGAATGGAAGGAGTGCTGATCCAGGGACAGAATCTCTGTACATATATAAAAAAGAAAATAAATGAATCGCACATCCAGCTGCTATGCTTTGATCTAATTCCTGCTTTCACATGGTGCAGTGCTGCACGGTGGCCACTGTGCTATTTTTCTGGCGGGTCGGGGGCCCCAGTGCTAGGTATGGCATAGTCGGGTAGCAGGGGTGCTGTTTGACTGCTGGGTCCTGCCACCTGCCGGATTGGTCCTGCAGCATCAGTTGTCGCCGTGCAGCGCCGCGCCAATTTAGTAGGACCCACTCATAGAGGCAACCTTTGCGTGGTGAGTGGGCTTATGCCTTTTGATCAAAATGTTTACTAATGCCTCATTTAGCATGTAGCATAGGAGCGGCACACATGCGCTATTTAGCGCTGTTTTTTGCTAAAGTAGCAGGGATGAGATCAAAGCATAGCAGCTGGATGTGCGATTCATTTATCTTCTTCATTTTTGTATATTGTCTTGAAAGAACAGTCGTTATTAAACAGGCAGAGCCCAAATTACAGAGTAACATAGTTTATAAGGCTGAAAAATGACATCTGTCCATCAAATGATCCTGCCAAGTTGATCCACAGGAAGGCAAAAAACCTTCATGAGGTAGAAACCAATTTTCCTCATTTTAAGGAAAACAAATTCCTTCCTTACTCCAATCAGGCAATCAGAATAACTCCCTGGATCAACAACCCTTTTCCAGAAATCTAATAATTGTAACCTGTAATATTATTACACTCCGGAAATACATCCAGGCCCGTCTTGAGCTCTTTTAATGAGTTCACCATCACCACCTCCTCAGGCAGAGAGTTCCATAGTCTCACTGCTCTTATCGTAAAGAATCCGCTTCTATGTTGGTGGAGAAACCTTCTTTGCTCTAGATGGAGAGGATGCCCCCTCGTCACAGTCCTGGGTATAAAAAGATGATGGGAGTGATCTCTGCACTGCCCCTCGATATACACTATTCACAAAAAGGTAGGGATATTTGGCTTTCGGGTGAAATTTATTGGAAATGTAAAAGGTTTACGCTTTAGTGATATTATATAATCAAAGTAGGGCATTTAAGTAGAAAGTAGCAGTGGTGATTTCCTCATCTCAAACAATTTTTTGTAACAAAAGCCAACAAACCGTGGTGGGTATAACCCCACAAAAATTTCAATGTTTTAAAAACTTGTCATGTGGACTTGGGCATCAATTACAGCTTGACAATGATGTCCCATGCTGTTCACAAGTCGACTTATTATCTGCTGAGGCATGGCATCCTACTCTTCTTGAAGAAAGCCCTCAAGTCATTGAGGTTCTGGGGTACAGTGGTATGAGCCTCTACACTGCGACTCAGCTGATCCCATAGGTTTTCAATGGGATTCAGTTCTGGAGAAAGTGCAGGCCATTCCATTTGAGGTCCCCCAGTCTCCAGCAGCTGTTCCATAATGATGCAACCTTGATGAGCTGGCACATTGTCGTCCATGAAGATGAAATTAGGCCTGTGGTGTTCATGCAGAGGCACAATGACTGGATTAAAGATGTTATTCAAGTAGTTTGTCACTTGTCACTGTACCATTCACAAAGGGTAGGGCAGTTCTGTATTGAGTAGACACACCTGCCCACACTGTAAGACCACCACCACCACCAAAGGCTTGTCTGGTCACAGCTGTGGCTGATGCTTAGCACTCTCCTTGACATCTCGAACATCGATGGCCACAATTTCTGCTCAGGGTGAATCGACTTTCATCAGTGAACAGCACTGAGGCCCACTGGTCCCTCATCCAGCGTAGATGCCTGTACCTGGTGTTGTGATCAGGTACCCTTGCAGGTCATTAAACATGCAGACCATGCTGATGTAAATGGTTTTGAATGGTCTGACGTGACACTTGGGTGCCTCTCACCTCCCTTAAATTTGCCTGGAGTTGTGTGGCATCCATTATCCGGTTCCGCGGGACATTGTTCACTATAGGGGATGTGGCCAAAGGACATCCACTTCTCTGCCTTTCTGTGACTCTTCCACTCTCTTTGTATCTCTGTTGCAACCTGCTGATGACACTCTGTGACACTCTAAGCTCAGTTGCCACTTCCCTCTGAGAACATCCTGCTTGAAGTCTCGCAATGGCGAGGTACTGTTGATGAATTGTTGGATGTCGTCGTGGTCTTAAGATCTCAAAATATGAACAGCATGACGAGGAGGACTGTTTAAATACCAATTCTAATTGAAGCAGGAAATTTATTGGCGATTCATGGATCAAACACTTGTTTGTCATTAAGCTCTTTGTTAGATAACAGCAAGTTGTGCAAAAAGTACTGAAGCATTGAAACCAAATTCCACCCACAAGCCAAATATCCCTAACTTTTTGGGAGTAGTGTATTTATATATAGTTATTATATCTCCCTTCAGTCATCTTTTTTCTAAACTCAATAACTCTCATTTTGATAATCTTTCTGGAACCTGTAGTCCTCCCATTCCAGTTATTACTTTATTTGCCCTCCTGTGAAACCTCTCCAGCTCTGCTATGTCTGCACAGGAGCCCAGAACTGTACACAGTCCTCCATGTTCAGTCTGACTAGTGATTTGTAAGCGTTAATTTTAACGTAAATTTGTTTTCCCTTAATCCTAACAGCAGCACAAGTGGGGAGTTCTCCCCTGTGAAACTGGTAGGACAGGTGGAATTTTTATTGATTAAAATTACTACCAAGATAATTAAACAATTAACCCACCCCCTATAAAGGGATGCCCGCCCTTCAACCAGTGCTTTATCAGCAAGTACAGAAAACAAAAATAGGGTGGGAAATTAGTGTGCTGCTGTTAGGACTAAGGGAAAAAAAATTACGTTAAAATTTACGCTTCCCTTACATCCTAACCAGCAGCACAAGTGGGGACCTAGCAAGGAGCAACAGACAAATTGTGAGGGTTGCCTGTTCTCTCTTTTTTTTTTTTATGAGAGGGCGGCCCCGAGAATGGTTCGTCCAAATGCCACTCCCTCAGAGCGCCTAGAGTCTAGGCGGTAATGCTTTATAAAGGTGCTGTGGGAGCTCCAAGAGGCTGCAGCACAGATTTGTTCAAGCGGAACCAAACATTTCTCTGCGTACAAAGTAGATACTGCCCTTGTAGATTGGCAGTGACAAAGGATGGAGGAGCCAACCCCTGAGCTAGAAAAGCTTCATGGATTGCCTCTTTTACCCATCTACTCAAAGAGGGTTTAGAGGCCTTTAGACCTTTGTTTTTCCCCGACAAGGACAGCAGGAGGTGTTCGGATCTTCTGAAGTCCACAGTTCTGGTCAGGTAGATTCTGAGATTTCTTGAAATGTCCAAGGAATGAAGGGCTTCTTCCTCCGGAGAAGAGGGAGAGGGACATAAAACTGGTAAGGTGATGATCTGATTAGTATTTCTAAATGATGGTACCTTGGGGAAAAAGGTCGGTAGAAACCTCAACAGAACTCTGTCCTGGAGGAAGAGGGTATAAGGCTCAGCGGCCACCAAGGCCTGAAGTTCTCCAATCCTCTTGGCCGAAGTTATGGCCAGTAGAAATGTGACCTTCAAGGATAAAAATCTAAGGTCCACATTTTCCAAGGGTTCATAGGGGGCACAGGATAGCCCCTTCAGAACCACAGATAAATCCCATTCAGGGATAGGTCTCAGGATTCTAGATTTTAATCTTTTGGTTCCTTTGAGGAACCTCCTGGGTAGGGGGTCTTGAGCTAAAGGTCTGCCTAAAAAGGCAAAAAGTGCACTGGTATGAACTCTGAGCGTTGACGGGCTTAGACCCTTGTCCAGGCCGTCCTGCAGAAACTGTACAATCGCTGAAAGAGGAGGATCTGAGGGTACAACCTCTTTATCAGCACACCACTGAAGGAAGATGTTGTATATACTTGAGAAAGCTTTGTTTGTAGACTCCGCACCTGGAGTGTAAAATGGTTCTCAAGACCTCTGCAGAAAGCCCTCTAGCTTCTAGTAGGGGCCTGTCAATCTCCGGGCTGTCAGATTGAGTTTCCTCAGATTTAGGCAGGGACCCGTGTCCTGATACACAAGGTCCTGCGTTAGGGGAAGTCTCCAATATGTGCCCTGACTCATCTTCATGAGCTGGGTGAACCAAGACCTCTTCGGCCAGAATGGTATTATCACAATGACTGGGGTCTGGTCTTGCTTGATTTTCGTCAATACCCTTGGTATCATGGAAATTGGAGGGAATATGTAAGCCAGCCTGAACCTCCATGTTATGGACAGAGCGTCTATCGCCAGAGGATTGTCCTCCTTGTAGAGGGAGCAGAATCTGTCTACCTTGGCGTTCAATCGGGTTGGCATCAAGTCGATCTCTGGAACACCCCACCGGAGTGTGATCTGGGTGAAAACGTCTCTGTTCAATGACCATTCGCCTGGAACTGGCAGACCCCGACTCAGCCGATCTGGAGAAGAGGTTGAGATCTTGTGCCTCCCTGTCTGTGTGTATGTAAGCGACTACCGTCGTATTGTCCAAGCGGACTCTTACCGCCTTTCTGCGGATAAGAGGGGCAAAATGGTAGAGAGCGAGACAAACTGGTCTCAATTCTCTCAGATTGGATGAAAGAAGCCTCTCCTGCAGACTCCAGGTACTTTGTACTGGATTCTCCTCCAGATGGGCTCCCCAACCTAGAAGGGAGGTGTCTGTGGTCAATGTGATCCAACGAGGTTGAATCAAGGACCTCCCATATCATAGGTTCTTCCACCACCTGAGCGAGGATCAGACTTCGGTAGACAGGGAGTGCGTCTTGTCCAACCCCTTGGGGTTGCGATTCCAGCCTGCTAACAATTCTTCTTGAAGTGGACGTAGGTGCCATAGGGCACAAGGAACTGCTTCCGCAAATGCTGACATATGGCCCAACATCTTCATCAGAGTTCTGATGGACACCCACCGAGGTGCCATAAGGAACTACGTGGCTCTTATCATTCGATCCTTCCTCTCTGGAGAAAGGGAAAGAGTCATCCGTTCGGAGTCTAAAATAAAACCCAGGAACATCCTGGAAGTAGATGGAACGATCTCTAATTTTTCCCAATTTATGAGCCAGCCCAAGCGCTGGAGAGACTGAAGAGCCAGCTGAAGATGAGATAAAAGAACGTCTAGAGTGGCGGCTTTTAGAAGCCAGTCGTCTAGGTGTGGCACAATCTCTAGCCCTTGAAGCTTGAGTTGGGCGACAACCGGAGCCACAACTTTTGTGAAAGTGTGGGGAGCGGAAGAAATGTCAAAAGGCAGCACAGCAAACTGGTAATGTTTTACCACGCCTCTTATGGAGACCGCAATTCTTAAAAATCTCGTGTAAGCTGGGTGAATGGGGATATGAAGGTAAGCATCCTTCAGATCTAAGGTGATCATTAGATTGCCGGGGTTTAGGATGCTGATAAGTGATCGAATGGTCTCCATTCTGAAGCGTTTTGGTCTTATAAACCGATTTAGGTAACGCAGGTCTATGATCATGCGCCAATCGCCCGACGGCTTCTGGACTAGAAAACGGGGGAGTATACTCCCAGCCCTTGTTTGTGAGGAGGGACTTCCTCTAGGGCCCTTTTTTTTTTTACATAAAGGAGGACCAAATCCTCTAAGATAGACTGTTTGTTCCGGTTAAGAGTTTTGGTTAAAACAAACTACTCTTGGGGAGGGGACAGAAAATCTATTTTGTACCCCAACATAATTATTTCTAGGACCCACTGGAATATTTTGCAGCCAGGCCTGCTGAAACAAACTTAGACAACCTCCAACCGGAGGGGAACTGAAATTCTGAGCATCGCACAGACGATTTGGAGGGGTTCGGGGAAGGAAAGCGGGAGAGTCATAGATCCGCATCTGGACGACTCCTGACGTCTCTGAGATTGGAGGGGCCCTGGGTTCTTGAACTTCTGGGCCTACTCCGGCCCCGAAAGGATTGTTGGGGGAGGGACTTCCCCTTTTTATCCGCAAGGCTCTCCATTAACTTATCCAATTCTGAACCAAAGAGTCTTCCTGGTTCATATGGTAAGCTACACAGATTAAATTTGGAGGCATTATCGTCAACCCAGGGATGCAGCCATAGGGGCCGCGGAAGAGAGAGCCATGCCTTTGGCGGCTAACTTCAGGTGCTGTGTGGAAGCGTCACACAAAAAGTCTGTTCTAAGGAGCAAGGTTTTGAACTGGTCTAACAGGTCCGACTGGATTCTGAGAACGCGGGACCAAACAAACTCTGCGACTTCTGAGGAAGCAACTTCAACTGAAGCAGAGGCTGCAGCTGCGGAATAGCTGCGCTTCAGAGTGCATTCGGCCCTCAGATCTAATGGATCCTGAAGGTTGCTTCCATCATCAGAAGGAACTAAGGTCCTTTTAGACAACTTGGAGATCGCAATATCGACCTTCGGAGGCGGTACCCACAGTTCTGATTCTGACTCCTGGAGAGGAAACATCAGTTTAAATCTCTTCGTGTGAACCGGACCTTTTTCAGGATGCTTCCATTCAGTTAACATAAGCTTTTTTAAATCTTTATCCACTTTAAAGGCCCTTGGCCCCCTAGAGGTGGACGGTGGAGCTTCCCCTTGCTCAACATCATGATCCCTTGATCGAATGGAGCGTAGAAGTCTTTGCGTCTTCTCAGCAGGAAAAAGGTAAGTGGCTTTATCTTCATCAGAAGAGGAGGAACGGTCTTCTATCGAAATGACGTCTTCAGCCATAGGTACTCTGGAAACTCTGGCCCTCTTAGAAGAAAGGGCACTCTTGATCTCCATAATGGAATTACCCATAAATTCCTTCATCCAGCCGAACATGTCGCCCATCGTGGGTTGCGTCGGAGGACGACATAAAGGACACCTATTATATTCATAGGAGTCCGGCATCAGCATCTCACAGTTGGCACAAGTTAGGTGCTTCTGTTTATGGGAGGATTTCCCATGCTGGTCACCATTGGGAGACGCCATCTGCAAAACAACTTAAGAAGTAGTTTAGTATGGACTCACTGCAGACAGAGAGGGAGAGTCTGGCATCTGCTGTTCTTTTATAGCTAACAGACCCTCCCCCTAGCGTAGCTCTGCCTCCCGCCAAAAGTGACCACTGTCACTACTTTATTTATTTATAAAAATAAAACAGAAGGCCCCCCCCCCCCCAGAATAAAATCTGGTGGCAAAATTCTGATTAGGAATAAACCAGAAATAGACCGCACTGCTGTGTGAGGTGGCCCGGATGGGTGCTCTCAGCCTACAGATTCACCCAATCTATAAGCTGCAACAATATTTCAAAAGAAGGTCTGGGCACTCGCAATATATGGAGTATGTGGTACTTTATTAAATAAAATGTTATAATACTGATAAAATTAGCAATAACAATAATACTGATAAAAATATAATGACACTACAATCAATAAACACAATAATTAGGTCTGACCAGACTATATAGTACCTTCACAATAAAAACAATTAATTATTAAAACCACAGAGTTCCAATAAAACGCACTGGTTATCCTTAAATCCGATGTCCATAAATTTCGCATCAATAGACACAAGTCCAAAATTTCGTATAAATAATCATATGAAAAGAGTGGTATTATATTCAAGATATTTGATCCAATGTCCCAACATCTACATATAATCGTAGATTATCCGAATTTTTTGTATATAGATTAGTCTGTATAAGGACCAAGTTGCAACGTCAAGAGATAGGACTATGTGCCGATTATATTAGTCGCAAATACTTATTCCATCTATGGTTATGTTATTTACTCACAAAACAGATGTCTGCAGGCGGATCCAATCGACAAACCGCGGCGTCCCGCGTGGTGATCCAGATGCGATCCTCCGCTACTGCTTTATTCACGTGAGTATCGATTTTGTTTGTGGAATAGTAATATGCGGCTTGCCTCAGCAGTTTTCAAGGAATTTCGACAGCTGATGTCCTTTTACTTTAACAAGCTTTCACTTACTGGCGCCAGTAGTTTCTTTCACAGTCCACAGCTCCACAAATGCATGTGATATGTCCTCAATAAGTTTTCTCCAGAGGAATTCAGAGCTGTAGAAGTTGGTGGTCCTTGTATTGAATGAGGGGGTCAAGTACCAAACGCGTTTCAGGGCTCTTAGTGGCCCCTTCCTCAGTGGTTGACCTCCCCTCCATAATGCTGCTCCTTTTATAGGGAGATTTGGGAGTTTGAAAAATGTTGCAGCTTATAGATTGGGTGAATCTGTGGGCTGAGAGCACCCATCCGGGCCACCTCACACAGCAGTGCGGTCTATTTCTGGTTTATTCCAAATCCTACTTTTGTATCATCCTCAAGACCAGCATACTGTGTGTAGGTGACCATGGATATCTGGAGTCATGTGGAAAACAAGAGACAGAAAATTGAGGCCTTCATGTTTGATGGCGAAATTGGTATAGAGATGAATGGAGATGTATCTATAAGGGACACATTCAAAGAACTGGAAATGTTACTGACTAGGGAACTCAAACAAAGATGGGAAATTAAAACCCTGGAACAATATATTATGTTAGACAAAGTCCCAAAAGGTCTTACATTAACGAAAACCCCTGCACAGGATTTATGGGAACCCTCGTTTAATGATGAATGGGAGGCGTTATTACATCAACAGTCTATAGCCCTCATTAAACTCATCATTAAAAGGAGGAAGACAATACTTGAAGAAGTTTCCAGTAGAATTAATGAAGTCAAGGATATTATTGTTAAATTACCTAAAAACAACGAATATAATATGTGGCAGGGGAGATTATGTAAGAATCTAGATAAGGTAGAATATGATATAATGGACTAAAAAATGAACAAATTGAGATACAATAATAGTAAAAATAAAAATCAATTAAGCCAGATGGACAGAAATGACCAATCAAGGAATAATGGAGATACCTATTATGGTAGAGAGGAGTTGAATGATACTTCTGTCCAGAGAGATATGATAGCTCAGATTCCGGTCCACAATAGATTTGAGGCTTTAGAGGAACGGGAGCATTTTTTAGACCAAACCCCACCGCACCACAAACCACGAACACGTCAAAAGACCCCCAATTAAGGATGCACATACACAGTATAAACTCCCCTCCCAGTCACAAATACAATTTGAGGAACAAGCACCACACCCCACATCAGGAGCACAAATCACGTCACCAGCAGAGAACCCCAACACGGGACACATACCAGGAGAATCACTACACTCAAAGACACCGATCACCCATAAGGAGAAAGAGGGGAGGAAGATTAGAAGAGGGGGAAAGAAGAACACGAGAATATCACAGATAGAGAAGTCAGATTTGGATAGTGATTCTATTCTAAATCTGAGCACATTTCAACTCACGAACACTCAAAAAAATTTATTGAACAAAGGCCTAAAATTCGCTCCTACAAAAAAACTCAACAAATTGGAAACATTCATTGGTGTTGAGAAATGTATAAGACGATTGTGTCTCAAAAAATACCATATTAGAAACATAAGGGATGAAGGAGAAGTGTCCAAGGATGAATTCATACATACCACCCTAAAAAGAAAATCTAAAAAATACCCATGTAACGAGATGGGTCCCGAATTGACCACTTTTAAAAAATGTGTCGAGAATGATATAAGAAAATTAAAGGAAAACCCAAGATTTAGGAGGAGTAACCTAACCAATTGTGAAGTGAAGGCAATAAGGGAACTACAAGAGGAAAATAAAATTATCATCCGCCCAGCCGATAAAGGCGGCTCGATAGTTATTCAGGATAAGGAAAGATATGATGCTGAATGCCTCCGTCAACTATCAGACACAAATACATACAAACTTATTACAAGAAACCCCACTGAGGGATTTCAAAAAGAATTGATTTCATTGTGTAACAGAGGTCTGGAAAAAGGCATTTTAACAGATGACGAACATCTTTTTATCCTGAATAACCAACCAAGAATACCAATTTTTTACTGCCTCCCAAGGATCCATAAAAATAAAGTAGACCCACCAGGGAGACCTATAGTTTCGGGTATTGGATCATTAACTGCAAACCTATCCCAATATATCGATATACTACTCCAGCCCAAGGTGAATTAATAGCGTCATACACAAAAGACACGACCCAAATTATTAAAATAATAGAAAATTTAGACGTTAAATCAAATTGGATAATGGGTACCTTGGACGTACAGTCATTATATACAGTAATCGACCATGAACAAGGGAAAGATGCAATAAAAAAAGAACTTTCTAAGGATAGGACTCTTCCTGATGCACAGGTTGATTTTATCATTGAAGGAATAGATTTTATTCTCAAACACAATTATTTTGATTTTAATGGCCAACTTTATTTACAGACTCAGGGCACTGCCATGGGCACCAGGTTTGCCCCCAGTTATGCCAAACTTTTTATGGCCAATTGGGAGGAGACCACCATTACTCCCAAACTGGGGACAGACCTGGTGCTCTGGCAGAGATACATCGATGATGTATTTTTTATTTGGCAAATCAGGCCAATCTAATTTGGACCAATTTTTAAGTGATATTAATAATAACAATTTTAATTTGAGATTTACCTCCACAATAAGCCAAACAAGATTAGAATTTTTGGACCTACAAATCCAAATTGCAGATGATAAAATAAGTTGCAGCACTTTCATTAAACCAACGGCTCGCAATAGTTTCATACTATATAATAGCTGCCATCTTCCAAAATGGCTCTTAAACATACCTCAAGGGCAGTTCAGAAGAATAAAAAGAAATTGCACAGCGGACCAAGAATTTGAGGTTGAGGCAATAAGGATGAAAAAACAGTTTTTAGAGAAACAATATCCCCTAAAAATGCTCGATGAAACCCTTGATAGGGTCCGCAATATGGATAGGAAGACCTTTTTTGACGATAGCATTTTACCTCAAAAAAGGATTATTGATGACCAGGTAAGGATGATATTGCCATATAATGAACAATATGCAAAAGTCCAAAAAATTATTAGGAAACACTGGCACATGGTCCAGAAAGATAAGACCATTGGGGCCATGATGCCAGAATTTCCGTTAATTTCCTTTACAAAGGCTAATTTGGGCCTGAAGGTAGCCCCATCCATTAAATCTAGGACCAAAAAAGCACAAACAGTACAAAAACGGGCCGATATTATAGTTTTTTTTAGGTGTGGACAGTGCAATAATGGAGATATCTACTTCAAATGGACATAAACATATGATTAAAGAATTCTTATCCTGCGATTCAAGTGACGTAATCTATATCATCGAATGCCCTTGTGGATTACAATATAGTGGGAGAACGAAGAGATTATTAAAGAAGAGAATAGCGGAGCATATCGCTAAGATTAAAAAGGGCTTCGATAATCACTCCCTCTCGAGCCATTTTAAAGATAAGCATAATCAGGATCCCTCAGGCCTTAAATTCGCAGCCCTTGAAAAGGTACACAAGGATTGGAGCGGAGGGGACCATATTGGCAGGATGTCGAGCAGAGACACAGAAGATTTTCGAATTCGACACACTCCTGCCAATAGGGTTGAACTCCGACTTTGAATTATTTGGCTTTCTGTAGGTTCGTTTTGGGGTGGGTGCCACCGGCTGACTAGGAACCGTACCATATTTAAGGTGGCCGGTCCCTCTTAGCCGATGGCACTCACCCATACCATACGACATTGAATATTGAACATTGAACTTTGAATTTTAAACAATTCGAGCCACAGGAGGCCACCATTGACATATAAAATTGATCAATGCATTTTTAACCAGCCGTTTACTATATCTTTGATATTTTTGATAGGTTTTTGTGGCGAAACCAACCTCGCCACTGGGTTTTGGAGGGGCCTGGGTACTAGCCTCTTGCCCCAGGATTATGGGCCCTCTCATCAGCCAGGCCTCATTTGTTCACAAAGGACTTGGACTAACTTGAACCCTGGTGTAATTCGTGCCATTTTGGGATGTTAAATGTCTATGTGTATTGAAAAGGGTGGGACATTGTATACGTTGAGTAGGGAGGTCTGTTCCATTGTCTCTCTGTGTGTATTGGCGATGTTCTTTGTCCTGAGAGATAATTGAATTACTTCTCGGTTGTCTCCAGGACAGAGGATATTGTGTATTCGCCTGCCTGTGATTATTGCATCAACCCAGTGTGAGGAAATTCTATCGCGGACAGAGGGGAGGATTTTGTGTGGGAGTGTCTGAGTGTATTGTACGTGGTTATTGGCTGTTTTTACAAAACCCTGGGGTGGTAACTTTGTTGGAAGATGTGTATAAAATGCTTGTGTGTTAAAATAAAGAGAGTTCCTGTTTTTATACCTTCATGAAGTCTTGGCTCATGTTTGGCTCATGGGATAACTACACTCTTGGGGATTGCTATATCACAATACTCCCCTGAGTATAAGCTCTTGTAAGAGCTTGCTCCTGGTTCCTGTCTCTGGATTTAGGAAAGGTTCACCCACTGGAGCCTTGTCGTAGGTCCAGGGTGGGTAGGAGACGGCGAGACCTCCACCAAGCTTCGGCGGTTCGTGGGTGTAATGACCGACGTCACGCACATGGAGGAAAAAGGGAAAGCCCTGCCCAAGGGAAAGGTGGTGACCCCTAACTCACCTTGCGGCTGGCACCTGACTGCCCTGACGTCCCTAGACGGGTTCCTCACCCGTGCGGCGATCACGTGCCTAAACCCTGGCTTTCCCTAAAATGAGCCCTAGATAGTGAACGGGCCGGTGGGATCGCTAGTCCGCACCACTGTCACTAAGAGGGAAACACCAGGGAGAGGACAGACAAAACAGACAAACACATACACCCAGGTGGACGACCACAATAGACCAACAAAAGGTCCAACAGGGATCCGGAGGGTAGCGTTCTGGACCAACTACCAGAGAACGCAGCAACACAGCTCCAGAGGGTCAGAATAGATGTCCAGGCAGGAAGCTCTATATCTGGAAACCAGAGAAGTGTGAGAGAGGAATATAAGGAGGTTTGGGAGTGCTGGACAAGGAACAGCTTTTCTGAAGGAGCTTTCTGAAGGAGCTACGGATCCCTGAGTGAGCCAAAAGGGTTTGCAAAGCAAACCCAGAAAGCTACCATAAGGAAAACAGCCCTATCTTAAATAGAGCGTGCAGCCAACCGCTGCGACTTCCTGACCCCGGGTATAACGGAGTCAGGCGTGGTTCTCGACACCCTCGTGACAGTGGGGTCTGCAGTGCTGATGGTGTCAAGTGGAGTGCTTGGAGTCCTCTGCAAGCACTAGGAGCAATTATCGACGGAGGTACCCGGTCGGGGTGCTAGGCGTTCCGTTACAGTTTTTATCTATTTCTCTACGTCATAATATATCAACATGGGGGCATCAATTGATTTTAGACATTTTAGTATTTAATACACAATCTTTTAAGATGAATATTGACTATTTATGGATTAACATAGCTTAAAAAGTGATTTACAATAAAAACGCAATGAAAACGCATCAAAAACGCATCAATACCGCATATGCGTTTTTTTTGGATATGATGCGTTTTTTGGTGGAATGTGATCTATAGAATGTAGTGAGTTTGCACAGTGAAGACCAATGTGGAAGGTATTGATCTTATTAGAGAAAAGAGCATTATTCGATCCAAATCGATTCCATGGTAAAAATCCATTATAGAATTTGAGGACAACCGGATTCATTTCCCATTTTGCAAACTCCCAAATCTCCCTATAAAAGGAGCAGCATTATGGAGGGGAGGTCAACCACTGAGAAAGGGGCCACTAAGAGCCCCGAAACGCGTTTGGTACTGGACCTCCTCATTCAATACAAGGACCACCAACTTCTACAGCTCTGAATTCCTCTGGAGAAAACTTATTGAGGACATATCACATGCATTTGTGGAGCTGTGGACTGTGAAAGAAACTACTGGCGCCAGTAAGTGAAAGCTTGTTAAAGTAAAAGGACATCAGCTGTCGAAATTCCTTGAAAACTGCTGAGGCAAGCCGCATATTACTATTCCACAAACAAAATCGATACTCACGTGAATAAAGCAGTAGCGGAGGATCGCATCTGGATCACCACGCGGGACGCCGCGGTTTGTCGATTGGATCCGCCTGCAGACATCTGTTTCGTGAGTAAATAACATAACCATAGATGGAATAAGTATTTGCGACTAATATAATCGGCACATAGTCCTATCTCTTGACGTTGCAACTTGGTCCTTATACAGACTAATCTATATACAAAAAATTCGGATAATCTACGATTATATGTAGATGTTGGGACATTGGATCAAATATCTTGAATATAATACCACTCTTTTCATATGATTATTTATACGAAATTTTGGACTTGTGTCTATTGATGCAAAATTTATGGACATCGGCTTTAAGGATAACCATTGCGTTTTATTGGAACTCTGTGGTTTTAATAATTAATTGTTTTTATTGTGAAGGTACTACATAGTCTGGCCAGACCTATTTATTGTGTTTATTGATTGTAGTGTCATTATATTTTTTTAGTAAATCTTTTTTTATTGGTATTTTCAATGTTTGGCAAATTGAGCCATAGTTTGCAGAATTGGAAAGCATAACAATATACACCTATACAATAGGCCTGTTGATGAGATATTTCGATACATCAATGGTTTGCATATTACAAAATAGTGCAAAAGTAGGGTCCGCAACATTTGGACCATAATATCAAAATGTAAAAGGTAAAGAAGGGAGGGGGAAGACCGGGGAGGGAAAGAGGGGGAAGCGAGGTAGTCCAATCACAGTTTGTCTTGATTCAAAGGGCTTTTTCTACTTTGCTTATGTTGCTACACTCTAATTTCCATCCAGGCCCAGGGATCCTCTATTGTTCAGGATGAGTAATTAGAGTTATTGAGCCATGGGCTCCAAGTGAGTAGCCTAGACTTCAGGGGAAGAATCGTTGGAGGTACTAAACTTTCATACCTACAAGACTTGTTAATCTCTAGAATAACCTCTGCTATGGTTGGTGAAACTGTTTGTTTCCAGTAGCGTGTGATAACCAATTTAGCACTAAGTAGGATGTGCCCAACTAGGTTCCTGCATTCCGGGGGGATATTGTGTATGCCTAAAAACAAAAGAGCCAGTTCGGGCTGGGGGACAACAATCTGAGAGGTTATCTCCGTGATCAGTTCAAAAACACTGCGCCAGTATGGGGCAAGTATGGGGCATGTCCATAAGATATGGAGTAATGAGCCTCTAGCCCCGCATTCCCTCCAGCAATTGGGGGAGGATGAAGGGTAGATCCTGCTCAGTCTCTGTGGAGTGAAGTACCAATGCAAGAGGGTCTTCAGCCCTGCTTCATAATGGGAGACACATTTGAAATTGGAGGTTAGGAATCTAATAGCTTGAGACCATTGCTCATCTAGGAAGGTTTCCCCCAATTCTGTTTCCCATTTTTTGATGGGTAAAGTTTTGGCAAAAGTAGCTTTTTCCCCCAAAACATCATATACATAACGCGTAGTATGTTTTTTAAAAAGGGACGGGGAATGGAACAGTCTCCATATATCGGAGTTTACTGAGGGTGGGTTTTGCGTAATCTTAGCAATAAGATGTCTGATTCTAAGAAAGTTATAGAATTCTGTATGCGGCAACGCGAACAGGCGATGAATAGAATCAAAGGGGAGAAGACAGCCATTAGACATAATCTGGGAGACAGAAGTAATCCCTCTCTCCCGCCAGACCGCCAAGTTAATGTCAGGAATGGTTAATTCTATTGTTTCTATAGTGGCTTGTGGAAGAAGGGTGGCCACCGTATCTCTCTGTATTTTATGTATAGAAGACCACAGGCTACTAACTAGTCTCATCGTCAGTAAGCCTCCACTTGGTCTAGATGGGTTCCACAACAGATGTATCAGGTAATCCTTCAATGAGGCTCGTTTTATAGTGTGTTGTTCAATCTGGATCCAGGCCTTTTTGTCGTCTGGGGACCACCATTCTCGGGCAAAGGAGAGTGCTATTGCTTGAAAATAATCTCTAATGTCTGGGAGGCCTAGACCGCCAACTTGCTTCTTTTTGGATAATAGTGTCCGTGCTACTCTAGGTTTGGTCAGACCCCAAATGTATTTACCCAGGGTCATCTGTGCTTTTTTTAAAAATGTTATAGGAATCGGGATTGGGAGAGCTCGAAATATGTAAATAAATTTGGGAAGGGTCATCATTTGAAATGATGCTACTCTACCCACCCAGGATAAAGCCTTCATGGAAAAACTGTTAAGGTCTTTCAACATGGTATCGAGAAGGGGGAGATAATTTCTACTATATAGCAAGGAACAAGGAGAGGTTATCTTAACACCTAGGTATGGGATCTCTGAAGTTTGCCAGTCTAAGTCCTGGGAGGATTTCAAGGAGGCAACCTCAGCTGGCGGAATATTAATAGGTAAAGCCTGAGACTTGGCGCTATTAATTTTATAGTAGGAAAGAGACCCATATTGTGAGATAGTAGCTAGAGCAGCGTCCAACGAATTACTGGGATTGGTTAACGTGAGGATGATATCATCCGCATAAAGTGTGATCTTATGGGATCTACCTCCTATTTCCATTCCGGCTATTGAAGGTGAGTTTCTTATGGATTGTGCTAGGGGTTCTAATGCCAGGATAAACAATAAGGGGGACAGGGGGCAGCCCTGCCTGGTTCCATTGGTGATTTTAAACGGATCCGACACCACACCGTTAACCCATACTTTTGCGGATGGAGAGGAATATAAGCTATGGATAGTCTGCAGAATCTGCCCTGAAAAACCCATCTGGCGGAGAGTAGAGAATGTGTAATCCCAATGCAGGCGGTCAAATGCCTTTTCCGCATCTAATGTGATCGCAAGCATTGGGAGATTGTGTATTTCAGCATAGTTAAATAAGTCTACAATCCGTCTAGTGTTGTCAGACGCTAGTCGGCCGTTCACAAACCCAGTTTGGTCAGGGTGAATCAGAGAGGGGAGGAGTGGAGCCAATCTATTGGCAATAATTTTGGCAAAATTTTTTATGTCAGAATTAAGCAGCGAGATGGGGCGGAAGTTCTGGGGAACATCCGGGGTTTTGCCTGGTTTCGGGATAGTGACTATTAGTGCTTCCAACATATCTGGGGGAAAAGGATGACCGTCCTGCACTAACTTAAATATTTCAAGCATGTAGGGAGCAAGAGTACTCTGGAAGTGGCGAAAGTATTCATTAGAGAGTCCATCAGGACCTGGGGATTTACCCAACTTAAGGGATTTGATAACTTTATTAATTTCAGCGAGTGAGAATTGTGTGTTGAGGGACTGCAACTGTGTCTGAGAGAGGGCCGGGAGAGACGCCTGAGTGAGGAAATTTTCCACCAAGATAGAGTAATCACCAGGAAGGGGAGTAGTCTCCTTCAAATTGTAAAGCGACTGGTAATACAATTTAAATTGGTTAGCAATCTCTCGGGGGTCTGTCAGTTTTGCTTTATTCTCGGGATGTAACAGATGAGGGATTTTAGATTTTGATTGTTGAGTTTTTAGTTGTTGCGCTAAGAGTCTGCCAGCTTTATTGCTTTGGTAGTAGTATTTGGAGCGAAGCCTCAAGAGAGACCTATGATAGTTTTGGAGAAGTAGGCTACTAAGCTTATTACGTGCCTCTCTAAGCTCATTGGAGCACTGATAGGTTGGAGCCGGCTTATTAGCTGACTCCAGTCTAGCGATGCATTCCAAGGTTTGTGTAATGTCCCGTTCTCTGCGCTTTCTTACAACCGAGTTCAGTTTGATTAAAGAGCCTCGTATATACGCTTTGTGGGCTTGCCATAAGACAAATTTATTAGAAACTGAACCGTTGTTAAACTGGAAGTATTCATTCAACTGTGCAGAAAGCTCAGAGACATGGATTGGGTTATTAAAGAGAAATGTGTTATTCCTCCAAATAGGGGGTCTAATGGACTGAAACTGCTCCTCTAGGGTATAAGTAATCGGGGCATGGTCAGACCATTTAATGAGGCCAATGTCAGTGGAAAGAGTATGAAGTAAAGTTGTGTGATCTACCACAAACATGTCGATTCGCGAATAGGACAGATGTATCGGAGAGAAAAAGGTATAGTCTCTCTCAAGGCTGTGCTGCGCTCTCCACACATCCGTGAGGCCCTCAGAGTGCAGGAAGGTGGCAACCCCCGCATCCAAGCGCCTGGCGGAAAATGAGGAATCAATATTGGGGTGCAGAACAGTATTGAAATCCCCGCATACAACCATTTTCCCTTGCTTAAGCCTGTTCACGTTGCGCATAAGTTTATGTAAAAAAGCCAACTGGTGTGAGTTAGGGGCATATAGGTTAACCAGCGTATAAACAATGCTATTAATGGAGCAGACTAGGATAATATATCGGCCTTGTGGGTCAATTTTGGATTTAATGTGAGTGTAGGCGACAGTGTTTTTTGCTGTGATCAGGGTACCTCTCTTTTTCTTGTCACAATGCGAATGCAGGATGTCAGGAAATAGGCGGTGGCGCACTCTGCCAGCATCTGTTTGTAGTAGATGAGTCTCCTGAATACACAGAACATCAACGTTAGCTGCCAAAGCTTCTTTCCACATATAAGACCTCTTCTGAGGGCAGTTCAAGCTTTTAACATTGAGGGACATGATTTTGAGACCCATGATGTCAAGAGGGAACTACCAATTTAGATTTGGATGCGTAAACACAGTATTATGCTTCAATATCAATGAAACAGAGATTGCTGGCACTTACGGTTCAACAACGGGGAAGAGAGGAAGGAGAGAGGGAGGGAGGGAAGAATAACAAACAAATATAACTTAAATATCCGTCTAAGACTCAGTAGGTATTGAACAGGACGGAAATAACCGTCTAGGTGAAGGCAGGGCGAAAGTTCAACACTAGATTAGAGTAAATCCAAAGGGTAGTGGTGACAGAGGGACCTGCACCAAAATATATAAACTCTGCTGGTTCAGCGCCCGAACTTAAAACACGGGGAGTCCCAATATGATAAACAAAGCTATTCAGCTCCATTGTAGAAGTTCCTATTTATTAGGCGTCGGGGGTCAGTCCTCCAATGTAAGTGGAGCATCAGAAGCTATGATGGTGGGGTCAGTTCCCACATTGCTAGAGGACAGTGGAATCTGCCAGAGGTGAAGTAATTGCTTCCCTTCTTCCAGGGTTTTGATGGAGTGCGTTTGTCCATTCTTGCGGACGAGGATCTTTAGAGGATAGCCCCATTTGTATGGGAAGTCATTATCCCTGAGGGCTGTTGTGATAGGCTGAAGTGCTCTGCGTCGACGGAGAGTGACCATGGAGAGGTCCGTGAATAGTTTAATCTTCTGATACGGAGCAGGTAGTGCAGTCTTATTCCTTGCTGCAGCCATAATTGCCTCTTTGGTATGAAAAAAATGAATACGCGCTAACGTATCACGCGGAATATTAGGGCCAAGGTGTGGAGGTTTTGGAAGCCTGTGGGCTCTATCAATGATCATATCAGGAATTGGGATCTGTGGCAGGAGAGCTCTTATTAGCCCTTTCAGGTACGTTTGCAGATCCTGTGGGGCCACATCTTCAGGGATACCCCTAAATTTTACGTTGTTCCGTCTGGAGCGGTCTTCTAGGTCCGCCATTTTCCATTAAATAGCCTCCAGCTCATCAGCCATGGCGTTATGGGCATCAATTATGGCGTTTTGTGATGCGGCAAATTCGCCCATTTTCACCTCCACATGCTGCACTTTTTCCTCTGTGGTTTGCAGTCTGGCAGATAGAGGGTTAATCAGTCCTGCTATGTCTGCCTGCAGGGAAGATTTCAGGGCAAGAAGCATGTTCTTAAGAGAATCCTCAGTGACTGGCTTATCTGAGGTAGGGAGTGATTGGAAGGGATCCAAGGGTGTAATGATGTGCGGGGTGTACTCACTCAGCTGCCGTTGGTCATTGGGCTGTATCAATTGCTGGAGTTGGAGGCCGAGCGGCAGCTCTTGCTGCGCCACGGAGCGGGCGCCATCTTGGATCCCCTGTGTGGTGTGCCGCAAAACTCTGGCTTCCTCTGGAGTCGGTGGAAGCGATGGGGGAGACACATGTAGCAGGTCAGTGCTGCCTGGTAGGATCGGTAGGGAGGGTGAGCGGGCTGTGAGAGCTGGTGACATTGCGCTAATGGGGGATCCCAGTGCCGGCCTGTCTGTACCATCGGCGCCATCTTTAGACCGTCCCCAGTCAAAATAGTTTTCAAGATTCCCATCTTGCAACTTCTGCAGGTGCTTCCTCGATTTCCCCATTGCGACTGCAGAGGAGTAGAGCATCTGGAATGGTGGGAGAATGATATTTTGCGGTGGATAGAGACGAGCAGGCCAGATTGCAGTCGCTGAGGTGCAGGAGCTCTTCACTCAAGCGGCCATCTCGTTCGGCAGCCTAGCCACGCCCCCCGTGTCATTATATTTTTATCAGTATTATTGTTATTGCTAATTTTATCAGTATTATAACATTTTATTTAATAAAGTACCACATACTCCATATATTGCGAGTGCCCAGCCCTTCTTTTGAAAAATTCTGATTAGGAACATCATTGAGCCGAAGCGCAGCACAAACAGCCGCCGATGACACGCGCGCCGCCGACTCGGAAGTCGTCATCAGGGTACGCACTTCAGGGTATGGCGCACATGCGCGCGAAAAGCCGAGCGCGCCAGCCAGGACCGCGGCAGAGTACCGGCCGCAGAGAGTGGGATTTAGTCAGGATATAGAGGGGCCAGAAGGCCCCCCTCTCCATCTAACTGCGGCAGAGGCCGCATCCCAGCCAAAATTAGGAAAAAAAGGGCCACAAGGGCCAAGACTTGGCAGCAAGCAAATCAATAAGGTAACAGGCAGCGCCTGAACCTGTCCTAAGTCCACAGGACAGATACAAAAGCACTGGTTGAAGGGCGGGTGTCCCTTTATAGGGGGTGGGTTAATTGTTTAATTATCTTGGTAGTAATTGTAATCAATAAAAATTCCATCTGTCCTACCAGTTTCACAAGGGAGAACTCCCCACTTGTGCTGCTGGTTAGGGTGTAAGGGAAAGTGGCAGGACTATGTTCTGCATCTATGTCCCTTTTGATGCACCCCTTCCATGGTGCTGCACATCGAGAGGGTTACACATACATAATATAAAAAATACAAATATGATAAACATGGAGCTATTAACAAGCCGGTACAGAGGGGAGAGGTCCCTGACCAAAAGGGTTTACAGTCTACATGGGAAGGAGAAGGACACAGTAGATGAGGGTAAAAGCTGCTCATCGGGCTGTGTGGTGGTGCTATGCTCATTGTAGGTGGTAGGCTTTCCTGAAGAGGTGGTTTTCAGGTTGCTTTTAAAGGTTTAGATGTTTGGGGAGGGTCTGATGTACTAGGGTAGCGAGTTCCAGAGTATGGAGGATGCACGTGAGAAATCTTGAAAACGATTGTGTGAAGAACAAACAAGAGGATAAGAAAGAATGGGGTCTTGTGAGGATTGGGGATTATGTGTGAAGGTTGCATAAAAAATCCAGCACTGCCGTTCTTCAAACCAGACATTTTATTTCACAATACACAGGCAGAAAACAATACATGTGTATTGCAAAATGAAGTATCCAGTTTGAAGAGCGACAGTGCTGGATTTTTATACAATATTTAAGGAGTAGTGTTGGGTGCAAATTTTCGAATAGCGAATATTAATTGTGAATATCGGCACTTTGAGAATTCGCCAATGAGAAGGCTGCAATGTCTTTGTCTGAGCTTAGCAACATCCCTAGCAACCAATAGGAAAGTTGCCTACTCCTTTACCATATAAGAACCTCCCCAGCAGCCCTTTTATGCAGTATTTTGCAGATCTGAGAGAGACAGCAGTGTTATTGCTGTGCTCTCTGCTTTCCTGTGTCATTACATTAGATAGTTAGTTAGCTTATATACTGTATATAATACAGATAGTTAGTGGGAGATAGTCAGTGTAGGTTAGATAGTGATATAGTGGAGCTGATATGTATGAACAGCAGAACCTACATGCTACATACATAGAGCTGTGATGTCACAAGTTCACAACAATACTTAGTGCACCAATCACTAATAAGTAGTCAGACCTGTTAAAATGTGAAGTTGTACGTATTGCGCCAAAATATTTGCATCATTAGTGCCAATTTCGCAATCGCGGATATATCTGAGCACTCTATATGCATATAAAGCTATTGTAATGTTCTGCCATGCCAACCATTTTCTTCAGTCTCAGAAAACTTCTAGCAGCTTGAAAAATGTAGCTATAGTGACCCATGCCTGTATTTCAAGCACATTACACGAATATTACATTGACTATTTTTCGCGATCAAGAAAATAATCTCGAATTCGCGAATATATGACGAATATTCTACTAAATATTGCCCCTGCCGCTCATCACTATTAAGGAGTCCCAACTCACCATAACACGGCGCTCTAAAGAAACGTTAATTTCACCTTGGACTGTTGGAGCTGGTAAGGGGGGGGGGGGAGTACCCCTATTCTTTTTGTCTTTACGTGTGGAGATGTAACAGAAAAGCAGGTGGGAGATATAAGGAGGGGACAGATTGTGAACGGCCTTATATGTAGTGGTTAGTATTCTAAACTGAATTCACTGGACAATGTGGTAAACCTAATTTTCCACTTCTTTGCCCAAGCCTCCAATCTATCCAGATCCATCTGAGGCAGTATGAGTGAGCTGGATACAGTACCTACAGAATTCAGCATCTGCCTCCATTCATGTTTTGCAGGTAATAAAGATGGAGTTAGGATACATATGAAACACATATATGAGCATCACTTCGTCACTGAAGTCATGTTGGCGTTATTCAGGGGTTAATTAACAGATGTGACATCACAAGCGATTCCCACCACGATATATCACTCAGCTCCAGTATCTAGAAAGGTTTACCATTAAACCACAGGAATGTACATATGGGGTTAATTATCACAGATCACCCGGTCAGATAAATCAGTGATATAGTCATCATGCCACCAATATCACTCTTTCCGCACAGGAGGGTTAGTCTGTAGGAGCAATGAAGGTCACAGCGCTAGGAGAAAGTATAATATAAGCAAAAAGACAATGTCTGTCAGTGACAATGGGGACGCTGTCGTGGAGCAAATAGAAGAGTTTATTTTATCTGTAAAAGTTTGAATGAAGATGAAATATTAATATGTCCCCATACATTATAAAACTATTACATGGAGCGTCGTTACTTCTCCCCATGTCACTCTGGACTCTCCCGCAGTGTGGGTGGAGGTGTGAATACAGTGATGAGAAGCAAGGTTCATGGGGGCAGTTCATCTTCACTGCTCTGCAAGTAAACAAGGCTCTTCTTCTCTTCCAAGAAATATAATGCAGTTGTTTGGCTGATCCAGGATAATTCCACCCAGAACATAAATATTCTTATTGGCTTTTAAGCTGGAGATACACGGTGACATCAGATGATATGTTGCATTATGACACTACATAGAATGACTGTCAATGGGTTCACAATGTGACACACTACACATCAATTTCAACACTTGGATTCTTCTTGGTTGCAGGTCATATGTGACTTTTCCATGATAGAACACAATGCAAGTCATGGTCAACTACAACTTGTGCAGTTTGGCAGGTATTTCTACTGCCAAATCTCAGCTCTAAAATAGCTGCATGACAGCAAGTTGCAGACACGTTTTGAGACTGTTCTGAGACTCGCAGCATGTGATACTTGTTGCCATATAGCCCGAAACTTAACTTATGTGAATAAGATGGATTTAAAATGCTATTTTGCTCTTATCGCTTTCGCCAAATCTAAAAAACAATATAGTTTCTCTTGATCTGCTAAGTTTAAGAATTTTTGTTCCTTCTTACAAAACATAAAAAAAATAATATATATATCAAAATGGCTTCTCTCCTGTGTGACTTCTCTGATGTCTAACAAGACATGATTTAAGTGTAAAACATTTCCCACATTCTGAACATGAATATGGTTTCTCTCCTGTGTGACTTCTCTGATGTCTAACAAGACATGATTTAAGTGTAAAACATTTCCCACATTCTGAACATGAATATGGTTTCTCTCCTGTGTGACTTCTCTCATGTCTAACAAGATCTGTTTTTTGTGTAAAACATTTCACACATTCTGAACATGAATATGGCTTCTCTCCTGTGTGACTTCTCTCATGTCTAACAAGATCTGCTTTTTGTGTAAAACATTTCCCACATTCTGAACATGAATATAGTTTCTCTCCTGTGTGAATTCTCTTATGCTGAATAAGATTTGATGTTTTTGTAAAACATTTCCCACATTCTGAACATGAATATGCCTTCTCTCCTGTGTGACTTCTCTCATGTGTAACACGATATTGTCTATTTGTAAAACATTTCCCACATTCTGAACAGGAATATGTCTTCTCTCCTGTGTGACTTCTCTCATGTGTAACAAGATATGATCTCTTTGTAAAACATTTCCCACATTCTGAACATGAATATGGCTTTTCTCCTGTGTGACCTCTCTGATGTACAACAAGATTTGATCTCTTTGTAAAACATTTCCCACATTCTAAACATGAATATGGCTTCTCTCCTGTGTGACTTCTCTCATGTGTAACAAGATATGATCTCCTTGTAAAACATTTCCCACATTCTGAACATGAATATGGCTTCTCTCCTGTGTGACTTCTCTTATGTGTAACAAGATATGATCTCTTTGTAAAACATTTCCCACATTCTGAACATGAATATGGCTTCTCTCCTGTGTGAATTCTCTCATGTATAACAAGATATTGTCTATTTGTAAAACATTTCCCACATTCTGAACAGGAATATGGCTTCTCTCCTGTGTGATTTCTCTCATGTATACCAAGATCTGTTTTTTGTGTAAAACATTTCCCACATTCTGAACATGAATATGGCTTCTCTCCTGTGTGACTAGTCCTATGTCTAACAACATTTGATTTATCTGTAAAACATTTCCCACATTCTGAACACGAATATGGTTTCTCTCCTGTGTGAATTCTCTTATGTTGAATAAGATGTGATGTTTTTGTAAAACATTTCCCACATTCTAAACAGGAGTATAGCTGCTCTGCTGTGTGAATTCTTTTGTGTGTAGAAAGTCTTGATTCTTCTATAAACTGTTTACCACCCTGAAACTTTTTATCCCCTTTCTGACCTGTATTTTCGGTAACAATCTGTAATTGGTCAGGGGAAGGTCCCTCTTGATGAGGGGGGTTATATAATAGATCTGTACTTTGAAGTCCTGGGTGTACACTAAGGGTAATGAGGTTTTCTCCTGAGGAGCGGTGCATGATATCTTCAGCTTCCTCTTTATAATTTAGTGATAATACAGCTTTGCCCTTAATATTTTTACTGGAATGCTCTGTGAAAAAAAAAAAAAAAAAACATTAGAATTTGTGATTATTTTTCAAACTATTCAGTGGACAAACCTAGAACATTACTATTAGGCTGTAATTGGATATATGATATATGGTATAAACGTATAAACCAGCTCTGCCTCTAATGCCACCAGATGTAAAGTAGCTATCCTATAAGTTAATGTCCGACTTTTTAAACAGGTCTTGAGGCGTGACTTGGATAATGATTATGTCAGCATCATTAATGGTCCTTTTATTGTACCTGCTGCTGAAAAACACACACTGCTCAGTAAAAGATGCAGTTTCCCTGGTTCTGGTGCGAGAGATCCTCCTTCCTCCAGCAGCAGATTCAGTGTGTAATTACACCTCCTAATTCCTTCTGCTGTTATTTTACTGCAGCCTGGACTAAGCTTGTATGAGACAGCAGCAGCGGGGGAGGAGGTACAGTCGTGGGCAAAAGTTTTGAGAATTACATAAATATTGGAAATTGGAAAAGTTGCTGCTTAAGTTTTTATAATAGCAATTTGCATATATTACAGAATGTTATGAAGAGTGAGATTAACTTAATCCCCCAAAAACTTTTCCATTGCATTTCATTGCTGTTATTAAAGGACCTGCTAAGATCATTTCAGTAATCGTCTTGTTAACTCAGGTGAGAATGTTGACGAGCACAAGGCTGGAGATCATTATGTCAGGCTGATTGGGTTAAAATGGCAGACTTGACATGTTAAAAGGAGGGTGATGCTTGAAATCATTGTTCTTCCATTGTTAATCATGGTGACCTGCAAAGAAACAGTGCAGCCATCATTGCGTTGCATAAAAATGGCTTCACAGGCAAGGATATTGTGGCTACTAAGATTGCACCTCAATCAACAATTTATAGGATCATCAAGAACTTCAAGGAAAGAGGTTCAATTCTTGTTAAGAAGGCTTCAGGGCGTCCAAGAAAGTCCAGCAAGCGCCAGGATCGTCTCCTAAAGAGGATTCAGAGTGCCACCAGTGCAGAGCTTGCTCAGGAATGGCAGCAGGCAGGTGTGAGCGCATCTGCACGCACAGTGAGGCAAAGACTTTTGGAAGATGGCCTGGTGTCAAGAAGGGCAGCAAAGAAGCCACTTCTCTCAAAAAAAACCATCAGGGACAGATTGACCTTCTGCAGAAAGTATGGTGAATGGACTGCTGAGGACTGGGGCAAAGTCATATTCTCAGATGAAGCCTCTTTCCGATTGTTTGGGGCATCTGGAAAAAAACTTGTCCGGAGAAGAAAAGGTGAGCGCTACCATCAGTCCTGTGTCATGCCAACAGTAAAGCATCCTGAGACCATTCATGTGTGGGGTTGCTTCTCATCCAAGGGAGTGGGCTCACTCACAATTTTGCCCAAAAACACAGCCATGACTAAAGAATGGTACCAAAACACCCTCCAACAGCAACTATTTCCAACAATCCAACAACAGTTTGGTGAAGAACAATGCATTTTCCAGCACAATCTAGCACCGTGCCATAAGGCAAAAGTGATAACTAAGTGGCTCGGGGACCAAAACGTTGACATTTTGGGTCCATGGCCTGGAAACTCCCCAGATCTTAATCCCATTGAGAACTTGTGGTCAATCCTCAAGAGGCGGGTGGAAAAACAAAAACCCACTAATTCTGACAAACTCCAAGAAGTGATTATAAAAGAATGGGTTGCTATCAGTTAGGAATTGGCCCAGAAGTTGATTGAGAGCATGCCCAGTCGAATTGCAGAGGTCCTGAAAAAGAAGGGCCAACACTGTAAATACTGACGCTTTGCATAAATGTATATGTTGATAAAAGCCTTTGAAACGTATGAAGTGCGTGTAATTCTATTTCACTACATCACAGAAACAACTGAAACAAAGATCTAAAAGCAGTTTAGCAGCAAACTTTGTGAAAACTAATATTTGTGTCATTCTCAAAACTTTTGTCCACGACTGTACACTGAAAGGAGCATGTTACTTAAGGAACAGATGGATGCTGGGAAGGTACAGAAACGAAAATGGAAAATCGCTATGACCTCAAAGGGCTAAGAATCTGATCATCTGAGAATCTGATCATGACCACCATCTACATTTAGAAAAATAGCTTTACCATGCGGTAAAGCACACATCTCAGTCTTAAATCACGGACATGACAATTCGGTCTATATAGCCTAATGGCCGCACAGACACCAGATCTCAGGTTTATAGACCTCTTCAGGATGCAGTGGAATAGACAAAGTGAGGTCATCAATCAGAACCTATAATAAAGGTTTCCTGCACTTTGTTGGGTCAATTACACTAAGAATTCAAGATGTTCTAAGGGGAACGAGGGTCCTATGAAGAATTAAGAAGGTGGAGCTAATGAAGTGTCCTGTGAGTGCAGGTAATCATCACTGAGACGTCTGTGGTCTGTACAATAATCACATGTGACATCGGAGCTTCCTAATAATCATGGAGACTGGAGTGCACCGAAAGGAAGCCAAACACAGAACCAAACATCTTTAACCACTTAATGACTAAGCTAGTTGTCATTAAAGAGGACCTTTCATCAGTATAATTTTAATAAACTAATAACCCTACCTAATAGTGTGGCTTCCACTGATGTTCCCCCTTTTTTTTTTTTTTTTAAATCGGCCACCGAATGTTGAAATAATAGCCCCGTTTGTTCTGCTGCAGCGCCTGTCACTCAAGCGCTTTTTTGTATGGGGCGTTGCTAAACTTTTTTCTTTGCTATGGGCCTTGGCTGAGAGCGCAGCCAATCAGAGCGCTCCTCTCTCAGCCAGGCAGATCAGATAGAAAGATCAGCGAAAGATCAGATAGACAGGCCGAGGGACGCGACGGGTGTGGAAGCAGCGGTACGAGCGGCAGGGTAAGTATCATAATCATCCCCTAGACATCGCTGCACTTTAGCTCCTTCTGCCTGGCTGCGAGAGGAGCGCTCTGATTGGCTGCGCTCTCAGCCAAGGCCCATAGCAAAGAAAAATGTTTAGCAACGCCCCATACAAAAAAGCGCTTGAGTGACAGGCGCTGCAGCAGAACAAACGGGGCTATTATTTCAACATTCGGTGGCCGATTTGAAAAAAAAAAAAAAAGGGGGAACATCAGTGGAAGCCGCACTATTAGGTAGGGTTATTAGTTTATTAAAATTATACTGATGAAAGGTCCTCTTTAAATTAACAATCTTTTTTTTTTTTTTTCATTGTTATATTCCAAGACCTAAAACTTTAATATTTTTGTCTGTGGCTGTGTGAGGACTTATGTTTCACTACTCCTACCAAAACTACAGAAAAAGTAAAAAAAAATTATGACTTGTATTTTGTGACATGAGTTGTATTTGTCAATGGAATCATTTATTTGTAATATATTATTTAGCTTTAATTAATTTTATTTCTTGAAAGAACATAAAAAGCCCCAGCAGGACTTCCGGTTCCGGCGCCAACATGGAAGGCGTCATGTGCCAGGAGCTCCGTCCCCTGTAGCACCACAAAGTGCATTATCCCCTAAAAACGGATTGCTCCAACACTACAAACAGTCAGGAAAATGTATTTGAATAGCCGATCACCGGTTTATGGACCGATTCGTAATACCCATGGGGAGAAAATCTCAAAGAAATCCTGCAAAGCTCTGCAAGGTGCGAACAGAAGCCAAAATAGCGGCGCAAATAGAAGAAGACGGAGGCTCGCAAGCCCCGGTCATAACGGACTCAGAAAACCCTACTCCAGATATGGAGGGGGATAGGCTGGACATAGACTATAAATATCTAGCTGTGCAAGTTGTTGCCCGCATTCTACCTGACCTCCAGGAAGCTCCTCCACAGTGTCACAGTCCTTTTTGGCCCTGCAATCCAAGGTCACACAAAATACCACACGCCTCGACGAGTTGGAGGCCAGAGTGGCGGCAGTTGAAGCTGAGAACAAGTCAGCCCATGCTCACCTCACCAAAGCCCTGGCTGAAAATGCCAGACTCTGGGGCAAGATAGATGACCTCGAAAACCACTCAATGCGGAGTAATCTCCGCATAGTTGGCCTCCCAGAGAGTATCCCAGCCAGAGATCTCACCGCCATCTATGAGTATGAACTACCGGAGGCCCTGGGACTATTGACTCGTTGTAAGGTGGAAAGGGCACATAGGGTGGGCAAAGGCGTCCCACCTGAAACCAACAATAGACAGAATAGGAATAAGATTGGATTGGCTCACCCTCCAGTTAATACGGAATGGGTGCTCCCCCTAAAAGAAAGATATCCCCAATCTTCTAGGTAAGTGAATTGACTAAGTAGAGGAGAGGGGCACACCTACATAAGATAATCAAATGGAGCTGCAGCCAATACGTTTAAACTATTTATTTGTCACAATAAACTAAGGTACCTCAATAAATCATAAAATACATTCAATAAAATACAGTTAATACATAAATAACCATCTGTGTGGACTCAAATAACCAGTATGGGGTGTCACTGGTACCCAATAGGAAATCGTAGGTTTGATAATGAATAAATCCAAATGCGCAATGATAAATGCGCTATGTCTCTGCTGGTGTTAGGTAATGACTAGCAGCTAAGGCTAGTATGTTGCAATAGTGTACAAAGTCTCGTAATATTGCTTGCTGATTGTTACAGCATATCAAATAATGCGTTATAGTGGCTTGCTGTGTGTGAACACACTACTCACTGTTTGAAGCGGTGAAGTGACCGATCACTCGTGCTCAGCGTGGCGTCCCACGTGTTGCAGCACAAGAGGTCTCAGTTCCGGTCCGCTCTCGGTATATGTGAGCAGGGTACCGTGACAGGGAAAGAAACTGTCCGTTTAGACGCCGGGGTCTGTATACTCTGACCCACTTGAATTGTCGGCGTTACTTTGGTGTCTGTTGGTGTAGACACAGAAGGACTTGAATTTCTTCCTGTCTGCTGTGTAGAAAGCGCTTCAAAGAACTCCAAATGTTGCGCAGATAATACGCTGCGGTTTCTTGCTTGCTTTACTCGAGACTTGTGCACCAGACGCGTTTCGGAGTTGGCAGTGACTCCTTCCTCAGTGGTCAAGTCTCGTCTGTTGTCAAAGAGTTTATATAGGGCTAGAGCCATCTGTTCATTATGATTTATTTCGTCATCATGAAGTGGAACAGAAAATCTGGATTTAGGATTCCCGGCTATTTAACATTTGGTTATTTAATTATTTGCATATGAATATATACCTATAAATATACTCTAAATGTCAAAAATACATAGTAATATATATATATATATATATGTGTATATACATGTGTGTAAAAAAGTAAAATAAACGTATTGGCTGATGGTATGATATTTAAAAAAGACGGTCTTTCATGTGAACAAAGTCCTAAAAACATAATAATCGAATTTAATATAAGTTTAGTTTAGAATTGCTTACTGATACAAGATTGTTTGCATATGACATGTGATTTATATTTAATCGTCATTTCATATATCTTTGGATGTGGTTAATATTTGATATTGCTTGTTTTTCAATCTGATGCGGTTTTTGTGCGTTTTATCCTTATAAACACAATATTTGATCTTTATATGGTTGCATGTAGGGATACAAGCAAGATCAAATTATTAAGAATACCGCACTTCAAGATTATAACATAATAAAATAGTAAAAGGATAAAAGATTAAAAATTTAAAAGTCTAAAATAATGATCAACATATATTATGTATAGTATAATTTACAGAATTACCCAATGGATCGTTCATTGCTCATATTAGGTGTCTATTCTATACTAGTAATGATACAATTCCACTCATTATTCTGCTTCATTTCATCATATTCCCTGCTGTTTAACCGTGTCTACATCCCTATTCATTATGGATCATAGATGTTGATCCCCATATACAGGTGTCCACGGTCAAACCGCATCATATATGTATATATCTGGATGTAAAAATATGTGTTGTAATATAAAGTATAATCAATATGGGATTGTGATGATGCAAAATAATGCAGAATAATACGTAATAATATTAGAACTTATTTATGTATTAACTGTATTTTATTGAATGTATTTTATGATTTATTGAGGTACCTTATTTTATTGTGACAAATAAATAGTTTAAACGTATTGGCTGCAGCTCCATTTGATTATCTTATGTAGGTGTGCCCCTCTCCTCTACTTAGTCAATAGACAGAATAGACCATCTGCGACATCAGCTCATGGTAACAGAACATGTCAAGTTATTGTAAAGTATCTAGATTATTCGGACAAAGCAGCTATATTGCGAGCTTACAAGCAGGGAGGTGGTGTTGTGACACTGCAAGGCCACCGAATTCTATTATTTGGAGACTTTTCTGCTAAAGTGACTCAGTGCAGACGTGCTTTCGCCCCTATTTGCTCCGCACGCTTTAAAAACCAAACGGCTTCTCTTTATTATTTCCCGCCACCTTAAAAATATTCCATCCAGATGGGTCAACAACCTTCGTCGATCCAGAAGAGGCCACCCACGTCCTGATGGGATCCCGCCAAGGAATCAGAACACTCTTGGCTCGCACCTATACAGAAGAAACCTCGACAACTCTTCAAAAAGAGGAGTGATAGGATGACCACAAGCACTGACCGGACGCCCTCCGCCCAGAAACGAGGATCTCCTACTCCTAATCTTCAGAATTAATGAACAGCAACACGTTCCTGAGGGAGATAAGTATTCCGCTTCATATTCACATGCTGGGGGTTTGTTGCTGTTAATATGTCGAGAGTATAACCTGAAAATTGTGATTGGAAGCGGACACTAGGTGGGAAACCGTTAATTGAACTTTAATGTTTGGTCTTGATTTTGCCTATACACCTGATGGTGCCCACGCTGATGGCAGGCGCTGCAAAGACCCGCCAACGGAAAAGTCGGCATTTGAGTTAGCCCCTAACACCTCCCAGTGAGATATTGATAGAGCCGAAGGAGGCTTTATGTCTTATTATTTTTACTAGATATTTTTTTTCTTTTTCTTTTACCATTCTACTTAATACTTTACACGGTTATGCTTTGTGGAAGCTTATGGGTGGGGTCACTCATGTTATGGTTATATTTAATGTTCCTTCTGCTAGAAAAAATTGAAGTCCGATATAATAGTGCCAGTAGAGATCTTTCTACTTTCGAAGGTTGCAGAGAATGCTTCTACCATTAGCAACCTATCATTGTTACAGGTTAGAGTTAGGGGAGTTGAGGGGATACATTGCGCTCTCTGTTCTGACGGGGTGGATTAGTTCAGCGCAACAAAGGTTTCCCTAATGACTAGTCCTTTGAAGATAGCGTCTTGGAATAAAGGGTTTAAGGTCCCCTAGCAAACGTATGATGGTCCTGAAACATCTTAGGCGTTTGAAAGTGGACATTGCCCTCCTACAGGTGACTCATATTTTAGAAAGTGATTTCTTCCGCATGAAACATCTCTGGGTGGGGGAAGTATATGGTTCAGAGGCTGTGGGTAAAAAAGAAGGAGTACTTACACTGCTGCAGCGTGGTCTCCCTTACACCGTGCTAACACACAACCATGACTATGTGGGAAGGATCTCACATCTACATCTGACCTCTCCAGGTGGTGATATTAGCATATATAATATTTATGGCCCTAATGAGCCTAATGTGGAATTTTTCGTCACCCTTAGAGGGCATTATCCCGGGATCCTCTCGAAATGAGAATTATAGGAGGCGACCAGAATGCAGTGGTTAGCCAGGAGGAGGACAGAAGAAGGGGGTGGGATGGGGAATAAGCAGGGAACTAAAGATATGAGACTGGCCCATCTTATCAGAGATGCAGACCTAGTTGACACATGGCGACTATTCAACCCTGAGGGTAGGGAGTACACGCGTTTCTCGCATATCCATTTTTTATGATCATGCCTAGACTACATCTTAATTAATAGGAGGAGTATCGTGTGCTTCTCGGAGCCAAAAATAGAAGATATGGTTATCTCTGATCATTTACCGGTCTCGATAATGCTCCGGGAGTATATACCTAAGGGAGAAGACTTCCTTGGGTGATTTCCCTCTAATTTGATCAATGATGAGGACTTCCGGGACCTTCCTTGAGGCTGGTGGCTAGAGTATAAACATGATAACGAGGAGATGTCTAATCCTCAACTACTATGGGATGCGGGAAAGAATAGAATGGCCTACATGTACAATAGGAAACGCTCGGTCAAACTGAAGCTCGCCCAGTTGAGCGACACTCTGAAAGATGCTTACACCGCTTTCCAGAATTGCCCATCTCCTTCCTTGCAGAAACGGTGGCAACAAGATAATGTAGAATATGAGATATGGCTTCAACAATGGGAAATCACAATCACATTGGGAAGCATATTTATTTCGCTATGGAAATAAAGCAGGTAGTCTACTAGCCAGATTAGCCAAGGGACAGAGACCCTCGACCAATATACCAACCCTTAGAGATAGACACGGAGGGTTGAGTTCTCACCCGAAAGAAACAAATCAAATCCTGAGAGACTTTTAAAACACTCTGTACGGATCTCCTCTGAAACCAGTAGAGGGAGTAGATGACTGGTTGAAAGACATCCCACTACCAACACTATCAGAACTAGACAGGGAATCACTTAACGCCCCAATTACCACAGAAGACATCACTAAAGCCATTAAACATTGGGTAAGGCTCCTGGACCCGATGGTGATACAGGGGAATTCTTTCGCATATTATCCCAGGACATAGCCCCAACGCTCTACCAAATATACACGGGATTTATGCATGGTACAGGTATACCAACTGAAACAAATACGGCACATATAAAGGTTTTTGCCAAAACCTGGTAAAAGACCCTACATTAGCAGCATCATATCGCCCAATCTCATTGATCAATGTCGACCTTAAGACAGCATCTAAAATACTGACAGACTGGCACTCATATTGCCGAGGTTGAAAGCCCCAGCACAAGTAGGCTTTGTACAAGGAAGGGCTGCAGTTACAAACATTCATAAGGTTCTGACAGTCCTAGACGAGGTGAAGATGCGCCCTGAGATTCATCCATCCCCAGCTATAGTCACTATTGATGCTGAGAAAGATTTTGACAATGTAGACTGGGGATGGATGGGAATTGTATTAGACAGCATGGGCTTCCGTGGCCCATTCCGGCAATATCTTACGGCACTATATACTAACCCTCAAACTAGAATACATACCCCTGGATTTCTCTCCAGCCCTTTCAGCTTGTGGAAAGGCACCAGGTGGGGCTGCCCACTTTCCTCACTTATATTCATCTGGCAATAGAACCATTGTCCCTCAAACTAGGAATGAGAAACAATATAGAGGGCATCAGGATAGGTAGTACAGAGCTCAAACACGCACTCTTCACTGATGACCTGTTGGAACACCCACACAGAGACTTGAAACACCTATTCCAGCTCTTAGCAGAATTTGGCAACCTGTCAGGTTTCAAGGTAAATGCAACCAAGTTGGAGGTTCTGTTCTTGGGCTGCAATCCATCAAGGGAAGGAGACCAACCTCTAGACGTACCAATACAAATAGCTTCCAGACCCATAAAGTATCTAGGTATCCACATTGGGAAACGACAAGAATCCCTGTATATATTAAACTATCCACCATGGATTAAAAAGATTCTAGTTGATATAGAGCGCTGGATGAAATATCCATTATCACTGGGGATGGGGGGGGGGAAGGTGAGGGTGAGCTTTTAAAAATGATGTGTATATCAAAGCTCCTCTACCCCATGCAAACCATTCCTCTCCTCCTTAAACACTCCGATATTAACACTCTGGAATCTGCATTTAGATCTTTCAAATGGGCGAGAAGGAGGCCTAGGATATTGCTGGCTAAGTTGCAACTACCCAAAACTTTGGGAGGCCTAGGATTGTCGGAACCTGAGATATTATAACTTGGCCAGCCTTATGAGATACAGGACTGACTGGATCTTTGGCACTAACTTCTATACCAACCATACCCTGGAGGCACAATTAGTGCACCCATGGAAGCATTATTACACACCAAATGTGCGGCAATACCTGCTTCAGGTAGAACCACTTTATTAGTGAAAGATACCATAGCTACTTGGAAAGGGTCACGTAAAATATTCGACCTACCTTTCTTGCTCTCAAAATATATGGGCATCTGGGGACACCCGGAATTCCCAGCAGGGTTAGAATCTAAACACTTTGTGAGATGGAGGGCTGCGGGCATGAAGTATGCAAAGGATGTGTGGAATATGCAAGAAAAGCGTTATTATTCTTTCACTGAACTTAAGGAACTACATCAGTTAGGGAATGAACACCTGTTAGCATACCTCCAACTCAAGGGGTTCATTTCCAATAATAATATGTCAGGGACATAGGAGAAAATCACTATCGGAACTGTATCAGGGAATTAGGGACATCAAGCAGGAAAATACTGCAGAAAAGCTCTTCCTCCAATGGAAGAAGGAGTTCCCCTCCATGGACACTAAAAAAGTGATTCTGCAGGGCTAAGACAGGATAAGAAAGGTAATCACTAATGAGGGGTGGAGGGAAACACATTTCCGGATGAACTATTAGAACAACAGAATTGAACCCGCGCTGACTAAGTGTCAAACTCCACCGCGGTGCATAAATAGTATTGGCACACGTGAGTTGGAGATATGCACTGGCTGAAATTGTCATATGATGTAAAAGTCCCGGTGTATCAGTGTCTCCTAGAAATATGTGGAAGGTAAGATCCAATAAGTGAGGAGCAGATATAAAAAAGCCAGCAGTTACTTACTGGTGAACGTGCTTGTTGGTAGATATACTCATACTGCTGGATTCATTCCGTTTCATAAAGTCCTTCTCCTGCGGTTGTTAAATTCTTTCAGTGTCTCTGCTGGCGGTGTCTTCTGATTTCCTCGTGGCACGCGCGTAGCCCCGGCCGGTAACTTGCACGCGCTCTCGGAAGCAATGTTTGGTAGTTGTCCTGGAAACCTAACGTGTGACGTCACACCTAAAGCTACGGAAGCTTCTCTGGTCCACAATACCTCCGACGCGTTTCGGAATAATCGTATTCCTTCCTCAGGGATAGCTATGGAGCCCGCTTCACTGGTTTATAAGCTTCTTGGTTTCCATGGGAACAGTCATTTGTTTATAAGGCCGCGCTGAAGCAGAGAGAAACACTGTGATGTTTGTAAGGGAGGGTTTGCCCATAAGTAATCGCTCCTACATGGTTTCTTTATATATTCATTATTATTTGTTCCCTATTGGCAGTCTATAATATATTAAGTTGTCACTACTGAGTATTGGTTATATCTTATTTTATTTATAATTTTTTATATTTTATTTTTTGTTTTTTATTGATTTTACCTCCGTTTTGATGGTTATGTTTCTGTCCTTTTTCATCTTAGAGGCCCATGGTACAGTAAGTTGTAGATTGCCGGGATTTGTAGATTATAGGAAAGCAAATAATTGTATTTCTTGGTTGAGACCAATTGGAGCCAAGGTGTTTAAGTTATAGATCCATTCGCTCTCTTTGCGAGACATCACTTTGATAAAAATCGCCTCCTCTGGGGTCCTGCCTAATTTGTTCTACTCCTCCAAAAAAAGAGCCTTCGAATTTGCCCTTATGCTTGTCACTATAGTGGCGTGACAGTGAGTGGCCTACAAATTTTTTATTGATGTTTTTTATATGCTCCCATATCCTGATTTTAAGTTCACGCTTTGTCCTTCCTATGTAGATCTTCCCACATGGACATCTTATATGGTAGATGACCCACTTCGAGTGGCAAGTTAAATGGTTTTTAATCTTATATGTATTATTGTCAGTGGTGATTTCTTTAATAATTTCTTTTTGTCTTGAGGCTAGACAAGCCTTACACGTTCTGCATGGAAAAAATCCCTGTTTATCTTCAGGTACACTCAGTTTCTTCCTATTTCCATCCTTATTGGTTCTGATAGATGGAGCTATCATATTCCCCAAGTTTTTTGACTTCCTGAAGATGAATTTAGGTGCCATGGGTAATTTCTCCCCAATGATTTTGTCATGTTTAAGAATATCCCAGTGTTTTTTTATAATTTGTCTGAATTGGAATAGTTTTCCATGGTACTGAGTGATTATCGGTATGTTGAAATCAGGATTTTCTTGTGTTTTGTTATATACATTCTTCTTGCTAGTCTCTTCATTCTTTTGTATGAGTGATTTTCGCTCTCTCTTTAGAACCTCCTGTTTAATTTTATCTAATTCAATGACATTATATCCCTTTTCCTCAAATTTTTTACTTAGATTGTCTGCCTCCTGTTCAAATTGTTCGCTTAGTGTACAATTCCTTCTCAGGCGAATATATTGGCTGCGTGGGATGTTGGTAAGCCAGACCGGAAGGTGACAACTGTCCAGGGAGATAAAACTGTTGCTGTCTGTAGGCTTGGAGTATGTCTGAGTTACTATTTTATTTCTTTGAATTTTGATCGTTAGGTCTAGGAAGTTTACTTCTTGAGTGCTATAGGTGGGCATGAATTGCAAATAAAATTCATTTTTATTAATATTCTTTAAAAACTTTTTTAGTGACGGTTCACTCCCTTTCCATATAAATACAATATCATCAATAAATCTCCGCCAGAGGACCAGATCCGCGCAGAGTGTGCCACCGGGGAAGATGGTGGACAAATCATTGCGCAGGCACCACGGCTAAATGCGAGGGAAGGGTCCCGTGACCCCCCGTGTTGGCGATCGCCGCAAACCGCAGGTCAATTCAGACCTGCGGTTTGCAGCTTTTACCTGGTGCGGCGGCGGTGGTCGGCGGTGCCATCGGGTCCCCATGGGGCTGTGGGGGGGAGCCGATGGCATGGAAGGCAGCGCGATGCCTAAGGAAGGCATCGCGCTGCCTTCCGGTGACGATCCTGTGAGATCCAGCCCCCTGAATCTCACAGGCCGGAAGCTGTATGAGTAATACACACTGTATTACTCATACAGCCAATGCATTCCAATACAGAAGTATTGGAATGCATTGTAAAGGATTAGACCCCCAAAAGTTCAAGTCCCAAAGTGGGACAAAAAATAAAGTGAAAAAAAAAGTTGAAAAAAATAAAGTTTTCCCCCCCAAAAATTAAGTTTCAAGTAAAAATAAACAAAAACGTCATTTTCCCCAAATAAAGTAAAAAGAAATTAGTAAAAAAATGGGGGGGGGGGGGAAGTATACATATTAGGTATCGCCGCGTCCGTATCGAACCGGCTCTATAAACATATCACATGACCTAACCCCTCAGATGAACACCATAAAAAATAAAAACTGTGCTAAATAAACTATTTTTTTGTCCCCTTACATCACAAAAAGTACAACAGCAAGCGATCAAAAAGGCGTTTGCCCACCAAAATAGTACCAATCTAACCGTCACCTCATCCCGCAAAAAATGAGCCCCTACCGGAGACAATCGGCCAAAAAATAAAAAAACTATGGCTCAGAATATGGAGACACTAAAACATAATTTTTTTTTGTTTTAAAAAGGCTGTTATTGTGTAAAACTTACATAAATAAATAAAAAAGTATACATATTTGGTATCGCCGCATTCGTATCGACCGGCTCTATAAAAATATCACATGACCTAACCCCTCAGATGAACACCGTAAAAAATAAAACCTGTGCTAAATAAACCATTTTTTGTCACCTTACATCACAAAAAGTGTAATAGCAAGCGATCAAAAAGTCACACGCACCCCAAAATAGTGCCAATAAAACGGTCATCTCATCCCGCAAAAATCATACCCTACCCAAGGTAATCGCCCAAAAACTAAAAATATTATGGCTCTCAGACTATGGAAACACTAAAACATGATTTTTTTTGCTTCAAAAAAGAAATCATTGTGTAAAACTTACATAAATAAAAAAAGTATACATATTAGGTATCGCCGCATCCGTGACAACCTGGTCTATAAAAATATCACATGATCTAACCTGTCAGATGAATGTTGTAAATAACAAAAAATTTAAACGGTGCCAAAACAGCTATTTCTTGTTATCTTGCCTCACAAAAAGGGTAATATAGAGCAACCAAAAATCATATGTACCCTAAACTAGTACCAACAAAACTGCCACCCTATCCCGTAGTTTCTAAAATGGGGCCACTTTTTTGGAGTTTCTACTCTAGGGGTGCATCTGGGGGGCTTCAAATGGGACATGGTGTCAAAAAAAAACAGTCCAGCAAATCTGCCTTCCAAAAAACCATATGGCATTCCTTTCCTTCTGCGCCCTGCCGTGTGCCCGTACAGTAGTTTACCACCACATATGGGGTGTTTATTAAACTACAGAATCAGGGCCATAAATATGGAGTTTGGTTTTGCTGTTAACCCTTGCTTTGTAACTGGAAAAAAATTATTAAAATGGAAAATCTGCCAAAAAAGTGAAATTTTGAAATTGTATCTCTATTTTCCATTAATTCTTGTGGAACACCTGAAGGGTTAACAAAGTTAGTAAAATCAGCTTTGAATACCTTGAGGGGTGTAGTTTATAGATTGGGGTCATTTTTTGGGTGGTTATTATTATGTAAGCCTCGCAAAGTGACTTCAGACCTGAACTGGTCCCTAAATATTGGGTTTTTGAAAATTTCAGAAAAATTTCAAGATTTGCTTCTAAACTTCTAAGCCTTGTAACATCCCCAAAAAATAAAATATCATTCCCAAAATGATCCAAACATGAAGTAGACATATGGGGAATGTAAAATAATAACTATTTTTGGAGGTATTACTATGTGTTATAGAAGTAGAGAAATTGAAACTTGAAAATTTGCTATTTTTTTTTACAGATTTTTGGTAAATTTGGTATTTTTTTATAAATAAAAATGATTTTTTTTTTTACTTCATTTTACCAGTGTCATGAAGTACAATATGTGACGAAAAAACAATCTCAGAATGGCTTGGATAAGTCAAAGCGTTTTAAAGTTATCACCACTTAAAGTGACCCTGGTCAGATTTGCAAAAAAATGGACAAGTCCGTAAGGTGAAATAGGGCCTAGTCCTTAAGGGGTTAAAGGTCTGTGCAAGCGCAGAGCGCAAAACCGGATCCGTTTTGCCGGAACACTTGGGGCCAGATCCGGCATTAATGCATTTCAATGGAAAATAATGCAAGGCAAGCGTTCTGGAATTTTGGACAGAGAAATTACTGGAGCATGCTGCAGAATTTTTTCTGTCCAAAAACCGTACAGTGACTGAACTGAAGACATCCTGATGCATCCTGAACGGATTTGCTCTGCATTCAGAATGCATTAGGATAAAACTGGTCAGTTATATTCCGGTATTGAGTTCCTAGGACGGAACTCAATACCAGAAAATTTTAACGCAAGTGTGAAAAGTACCCTAAATTACGCTTTTTGATCACTTGTTATTAAGTTTTTTCCGTGGCAACTGAGAATAAATTTGCAATTCTATCATTTATTTTTTTACGGCGTTCACCGTAGGTGATAATTTACAGGATATTTATGTAGTCCGGGTCGTCACGGACGCGGCAGTACCAAACATATAGGGAGATTTTCTTTTGCAATTTTTTTAAATTAAAAAGCGTATTTTCAATGGAAAAAAGCATTTTTTTTACTGTAATTTTTTTTATTTAAAAAATGTGTTTTTTTTTTTCCACTTAATAGTCCCACAAGGGGACTATAACAAACAATTTTCAGATTGATTTTAAAATGCAATGCATTATCCCTATATTTCATTGCATTTTAATGTCTGCTATACTGACACTGACCAGCAGGTTGCCCCAGAGACGCACAGCCTGCTGGAAACTACTCAAGGCAGGCTTGGGGCCTTCATAAGACCCCAGCCTGCCTTTACACACATCGGCACCCCCACAATCACATTTGCAGGGTCCCCATGGGAGACAGAGGGAGTTCGCTCCCTCTGTCAGTGCTTTACATGCAGCGGGAGCCATTGCCCATGGCATGTAAAGTGTTAAACTGTCCGGATCGGCACTCCTGTTGGTCGGGCTGTTAGATCAGGACCCCGGCTCTCATGTAAGAGCTGGGTCCCCGCTTCCCTGTGAAAAAGTGGCGGCCCAGTCTAAGGCCCCTTAGTGAACACCGTAATAAGCCATATAAGTGGTCATTAAGGGGTTAAAGAAGTAACTGTCACATTCTGTCTAAGGGGATGGGGCAACAAAGAGCGGAAGTCATGTGGTCAGCAGATGTCAGCTGGATAAGGGAAACCCTTCATAATGTAATGGTCCAATTAAAGAGCAGCGCAGCAGCCGGTGATCAGATTCTCCTCCTGCCCTGAAGGCACCAAGGACAGAACCTGAAGTCACTTTCTCCATTCATGATTCCATACCTGTGGTGACATCTCCTGGAATGTCTTCCTCCACCTCAATCTTACATGGGAGATCGCCCATCATCCGCTCTTCTTCATCCTCCACTTTAATATCAGTCAGATCTTCCCCCTGATTTATCAATCTGTAACAATTCAGTACAATACAGCAGACAGGTGGGAAATCTAACAGATCCACAGAAGAGACCCCCACAATCTATGACCCCTCTATGACTGCAGGACCCCCTATATAGATGTGTACAGGGCTCAGCTCCATCTACCTGAGGGTTCTCTGGGACCTTCTCTCTGGACAGTCCTGGGAATACAAAGGACGGGACATCTCTCTGGTGGATTTCTCCTCCTGGATCCATCTATGGAGAACACAAGCACACAGTGACTGAATACATGGCCTCCTGTAGATCTGTCTATAGATCAGACACTTCTCTCAGCTCCCTTCAACTTCTAGGTATAGTTATCGTGGGAAATAACAATGATTCTGTTCCTCACACCTGTGCTGAGATAGCCCTAGCATCTGAAAAGGAGC